>NC_138353.1:31847225-32264725 GCF_046562875.1 Panthera onca | reverse complement strand
CGCTGCCAAGTAGGGATGTAAGGGCTCCTACCCCTGCCCCCTGGACTCCCCCAAGACCCTTGGCCCACCCTCTCTGGGCGATATGAATGAGGCTGTGCCCATCTCTGTCCCTGCCTAGGCCTAGGCGGTGGGGTGAGGACGAATTCAGGAAGGTTTCTGGGGCCCCCTCCCAAACCTCAGGGCTGACAGAAGGGCCTGGGAGGGAAATGGTCCCCCGTGCTAATCGAGCTACTCCCTCCAGCCCCACCCTCCCAGCACACAACCTCCCTTTGTCCTTCCCCCCCAAAGCTGAGAGCTGTCTGGAGTGCTGGAAAAGAAAACCAAGTGTTTACTCAGCATATTTGTCCCTCACGTGAGCCAGGCTCCGTCTGACAATGGGGACCCAGAGATGACCCCAGCCCTCCAGGAGCTTCCAGTCTGGGCTGGCACGTCTCCCGGTGCCACCCCGGGGTGGATCATAAGCCTCAGGGTGGGTTCTCTGTGGATACAGAAGTAGCAACATCGGGGACACTTCCCAGAAGTGGTGACCTTGAGCGGGGCCTTGGGAGAGGAGGGTCCTCGGCTGGAGCAGACTTGGCCGGGCAAAGGAGAGGGTGTCCCCGGCAGAGGGAGTTGCCTGCACAAAGGCTTGGGGGCAGGAGGGAGGCTGGAAAGAATCAAGCAGCCTGATGCAGCGAGAGCAGAGAGACCCTGCAGAGGCAGGTTAGGGCAGGGCCGGGGCGGGGCGAGCTGTCAGGGTTGAGGCAGGGCCTCTGGCGTGTAGGGCCTGCTTGCCTTCAGCCCCTGGAGCTGAAACCGGCTACAGGGGCTGAAACCGGCTAGGTCTGTGTTCCGTCTCTCCTTCCCTTAACAATGGAGACGCCATTTTCAAGGATCCAGGGGCAGGACTCTCTCCATCGTCCGGCCATTTGTGGACACCAGAGGCTGCTCGAGTGCCACACGAGCACCAAGATCCAGTCTCCCAGTGGGCTCTTTTGGGTGACCAGGAGGCAAGTGTGTTGACGTGGGGTGATTCTTCGATATGACCCCCTTGGAGAAGGCTGCAGATGACCTATGGGCTGTGGCTCAGGACAAGACTCAGTCTCAAGAGGGGTCCAGTCGACATATTTCTAAGTCCCCAGGCGACAGGGCGGCATAACAAAAATGCTCAGCTCCTGGGAGCTCCCCAGGGGCCCCCGTGAGGGCAGCACCCAGTTGCAAAGCCCCAGATAGAGGTCACCGGGTTTGAATTAGAAATGTGGGGAGGAGTGGTGTGGGCCAAGGTCCTGGGGCTCTGGCCTTCACTCCTTCTCTGCTCCTTCTCTGTTGTCTTATAAAGAGAGCCTATGGCTAATAGATACATGCAAAGCTCAGTTCCGGTCTCAGCTCCACACTTTCTAGCCGCATGACCTTGGGCAAGTTAATTAATTTATCAGAAGAGAAGCTTCACGTATCTTTGTTTTGTTCACTGCTCTATGCCCAGAGCTGAAAACACAGCGCGGCACAGAGAAGGTGCTTGGTAAATATCTGGGGACGGATCAAAGCTCTTAGAGTCTTAAGTGCCTTAATTTCTTCATGTGCATAAAATGGGTACAGTAACAGCACCTGCCTTAGCTCTGAGGGTCAAATAGAACAATCCCTTAAAAGCGCTAAGCCCAGGTCATGGAGCATCACCTCAATAGCTATGAGACAGCAGTGACATTACCATGGTTACCCCGACCACCCCCACGTGGCCTCATCCTTTAGAATCTCCGAAGCACTTTCAGTCACATGATCCCTCAGGATTTTTCTCACGCGGGGGCTGGGGGGGGGTGGCAGGTGCGTTTCACTGAGGTCCAGAGAAGTCAAGACTCTTTCCCGAGGCCACGCTGCTCGGGAAGGACCGCCCTAGCTCGTCCTGGCTCCCGTGTGGAGAGGCAGACCTTGACCTGTACGTTATATGCCCGCCCTGAGCCCAGCACAGTGGTTGCGTAGGGGGAACTGGACAGACTCCTTGCTCGAACGGATGACTATCGGTTGATGACGTCCCCGTTGTATTTGCCGCCGGGAGGTGACAGAGGAGGCGTTCCCGTGTGAGGCAGAAACCAGCAAGCTTTCTCCGTAAAGGTCCAAATCGTAAAGATGGGGCGCTTTGTGGGCCGCATACGGTCTCTGCGTCAAAAACCATGCGGCACATAAGCAGCCATAGATGATACTTAAGCGAATGGAGGTAACCATTTCCAATAAAACTTTATTTATAAAACGGACGGCAGGCTGAATTTGGCCCACAGGCCGTAATTTGCCAACTCGTAATGCGAGGGAACAAGTCTAAACCAACAGTTAAAAAGTGGGCCTGGATTCAACTTCCTGGCTGGTTCCCTTTGGGCCTCAGTTGCCCCGTTAGTACAGTGAGGGGTTGGGACTAGACCAGGGATCTCACACTGAAATTGGGCAAGGGCAGGTGGGACAGATGTGGGATGCAGAGTGGGACAAGCTGGAGCCCGCCTCTCATCTTGGGCAGCCGTGACTTAGCTCCTACTGTTGGCGCCCAGATCTCCCGGGAATCTGGGCAAGCGGGATTGGATGTGGACTGCTGTGATTTGTTTTTGATTTTTTTTTTTAACGTTTATTTATTATTGAGAGGCAGAGAGAGACAGAGCATGAGCAGGGGAGGGGCAGAGAGAGGGGGGAGACACAGAATCCGAAGCAGGCACCGGGCCCCCGAGCCGTCAGCACGGAGCCGGACGCGGGGCTCGAACTCACAAACCGCGAGATCGGGACCTGAGCCGAAGTCGGACGCTCAACCGACGGAGCCACCCAGGCGCCCCTGGACTGCTGTGATTTTTAAAACAACCTTTTTCACCGAAGTATAACACATGTTCGGGAAAACGCACTCATCTTATTATTCAGCGTGATGAGTTTTCTTCCACTGAACACGCCCGTGTAACGAACGCCCAAATCAAGAACAGAAGGGGACCGAAAACCTTCCCCATGCTGCTTTCCAGTAACCAACCCCAAGGGAACCATTCTCCTGACTTTGTTCCAATGTTTAATGCTGCGCCTACGTCACCTTTTTTTTTTTTTTTTTTTTTTTTTTTTTTGGCTCTAAACACATCGGTGGGCCGGTTCACAATGCCTGGCTCCCACCCTCCCCGCACCCCGAGACTCGCTGTTGGTGGCGCGGGCTGGCAGGTGAAATCGAGGGCCGGTGCGGGGCAGGTGGGCGGGCCCAGCAGTGAGCGGGGCGGCATTTCTGTTCCCCGGAAGGCGTGTGCGGCAGGCAATCAGAGTGACAATGCGGCCCAAGGGGCGTCCTAAGTGCCTTCCGAGGGGGGCGGCGGGAGGAGGCCAGGCCGGGCAGGCGCATTCGGCTGGCTTATTAAAACGACTTTGATCCCCGGCCGCTTTGATATCCCGGGTCTTATAAAGAATTCACTTTCAGGGGTAAATATAGGTAGTTCAGAGAGATTTTATGACATACGGTACAGGCTCCTCTTCCAGAGACTTATTTAATTACTGAGGTGGGGAGGGCTTGGGGGCAGCAAAAGTGCTGACAGAGAGGGGCTGAGCCCCGGCTTCCCCCGTCACCACGCCCCCCCCCCCCCCCCCAGCACCTCTGGCCTTGAACCCAGGCTCATGGAAGGGACGAGCTGTGGTGGCCTCACTGCCACCCACCCTTGCCCAAGAAAGGCCAAGGCTAGGGCAAGTAGGGGCGGGGTGGGGGGGATAGGGCGCTGGGCTTTGGAAGAACTGGCTGGGAGACGTTGTCCGAGGGCCAGCGGTCACTGCCTACAACAGACGCGGCCGGGCTTGGAACCCAGGCTCTGCCACCGAGGCGCTGTGGGCAAGAGAATGTCTCAGAGCCTCAGTCTGCTTAGTTGCCAAGTGGGCGCAAAAGCAGGGAGGAGGTCGGAGGCATCAAGGCAAGCGGACAGCCTGGCGTGGCGCCCCGTGCATCATAATGAGAGAGCCCAGCTTACCGAGGACTCAGGTGACTGTGCCCTTTAGACCCCAGGCCCAATGTCGTTCCCTCCAGGCCGTGGAAGGGGATACGCTGTGCTGCCGAGGAACCCCCTCCTGAGGGCTCCCTCTGTACTCCCAGCTCAGATCCCTCCTCTGTCCAGAAGGCTTCCCCACCTACACTGGTCTTGCATCACGGGATTGCAGAGCACACAGGACCTATGGGGGTACTTCGTGCCTGTCTGTGGCTAGAGTAGTGGAGGCCGGAGAGGGGTATCCCCGGCCGGGGAGGTGACTGCATTACAACACGGCTCTCACGCGTCACGAGTGGAACCTCTCAGAATGCAGGTTCCGATCCCGCAGGTGTGTGTGTGTGGGGGGGGGGGGTGACAGTCTGCATTTCCGCGGCTTTTCTGAATCTGCTGGGCGGGACTCTGCCCTCTGAGTAGGGAGGAGGGCCTGGATGACCCCTGGGGCTCCCCCATCAGGCCTTTGCTCCAAAGCTCTTTCCTGTCTGGGTCACTCACAGGATGCTCAATCCAGAATAATTCCCAATCTGTCAAGTTTTCCAGGATTTGACTCATCCAGACAGATAACACATGTAAGGCACTTAGAATTACGTTTGAATTATGGTAAGGGCTCAAAAAACGACAATCGGAATGAGTATTATATCGGCTCGCCTCTCGGGACAGAGACTCGGCATCATTTGTATTTATAAAAGCTTCTAGTTATTGACCATCTCTGCATATTTGATCCTTTAGGAAAAAATCACGGGGATAATACAGTGTCAGCAGAAATCCCTACCCCGAGCCCCGTTCTAAGGATGAGCAAACGGAAGCTCAGAGAGACGAGGTGACCCCCACGAGGTCCCGGAGCTGATCAAGGGCTAAGCCAGGATTGGAAATCAGATAAGTCTGCTGTCAAACCCCAGCGTTTTTGCTACGACCTGCCCCCTTTGATTTCTCCCATCTGCCATGCACACGCGCGTGCACGCACACACACACACGTTGGGCCTGCCACCGCCCTAGGCACATGGAACTCATTTGTCCCTTATTACCTTGCAGAGTCATTAGTTTGCTTTTGTGCCAAATGTCCCAGTAGCGATAAACTTTTGGCAGGCAAGAATCACGGTGTCACTCGTTGCTGATTCTCCGGAGTCTAGCGACAGGTGCTGGCATGCACTTGCTACTCCATAAATGCCTTTGAAACGAACGAAGGTCTAAGACAAGAAATGGGCCAATTTGCTGAACGTCCTTGGGTTACCTTTCCTGGTCATCCTGCTAAATAAAGTACCCCCATTCTTCTTGGTGTATCTGTGCGGTTTAAATCAGAGACCAATGGTCCAAATGTAGAAGAGACCCCCTTTTTTTCCTACCAGGACCTGCTACCGAGTCCCCCCGGGCTCCCCAAACCACCATCGAGGGAGGGTTAGATGAGAACGGAATTTCAAAGCTGATGTGGCTCCGCAAAGGAACATGAGGGCCAAGCCCAGGAGACCTCAGGGCCCTGCCACGGGCCTCACACACAGTAGGTGCCCAGAGATGCTCACTGAATGAGTGGGTCGATGTTGGCCATTTCAGGCAGAGCAACAGGACAACTGTCCTCCGATCCCTTCACCCCGATCTCACACACACACACACACACACACACACACACACACACACACTTGCATGAGGGGGATCTAGAACCTACGTGGAGGTTTACGAGACCCTCGTAAACCAGGGTCTGCTCCCTCTGCCCTGTGTTTTTCTCCCTTCCTCCTCTGCTTGGCCCCTCTCCTTGCCCCGGAGCTGAGGCAGTAACTAATATTGTTTCCTGGCCTAAATAGATAATTGCCCTTCTGGCTGGATAAAAGATGTCTCGCAGAGCAGAGTGAAATATCATTAATAAAGGAGACTGATTTACTCAAGAATTCCTCCAGAAGTGAGATTAATAAGCCATCCCCTGGTGTTAGATATAATCTTCAGTTCTCTCCTCACTGCATGACTTATTTTGCAACAACTGCACCATTGTCTCATTAATCATTACAGGAGGCCAACAGTTTATCTAGGCTAATGGGCCTAATACCCAAACACAGCAACTTTTCCCTCCCATGTGACGGGGGGAGAAATTCAGGGGGGGGGAGGAATTAGTCGACGATGTGTCTCCTTTTAGGGAAATAAGTCCCCGCTCTACCTGGGAATCAGAGCCTACGCGCCCTGGGATGTAAATGAATACGACCGCTGACGACGGATGTACGTGGAGGGATGCACACGTACACGCTTGCGCAACTGTCCGGAGGGCGACCGTGACTCTACCGTGTGCACACATGTCACCTGATTCTGTGTGTGCAGACACGTACACAAGACCCGTCTGCGTGGGAATGTGTGCAGGGGACGAACAAACCCATACAGAGTCCCGGGGTTTGTGAATACACGGTATGGGAGGAAGTTCTAGACTTTACATGTCAACGGACAGGTGGCATGAACCTGGGCAGGTGGGAACACGCATGGCATGCGGTCAGCGGTGTAAACGTATATGCCTATTTATGATGTATAAACATACGGTGGGCAGGTTTTAGCATGTAAATCCCGGCGAATGAGTGTGCGTTTGATAAATGTTCACTCTACTGAGCTGAAAGACAAACCCCATTCAATCGGAAAAAGACATCGCTAGGAAACTTTGAACTGACTCATTTCTGCTCCCCTGGATTCACTATTCATTCATTCATTCATTCATTCACTCATTCACGCATTCATGCATCCATTCGTTTACTGTCTTAGGAGTGGGCACCCTGGAAGCCGAATCGAGACAGGGGCTCCCCGCCAGTGGTGTAGGGGGTGGGGGAGAGGTTGACTTGTCCGGCACTTCGGCAGAGGGCAACCTCCGAAGAGAGCCGAAGCTGTGTGCCATTGGCAGACGACCCTCGTAGCAGCCGCCCGGCACAGGGGATCTGGGAGAGGCACCTGAGCATCTCACGTACCTACCAAGTCGAGACTGGGGCCGGGCTGCAAGAGTTCGTGATGGCCGTGATCTAGAATTTCTTAGACTGGATTTTGTGGCGGAAGGAAGGTACCGATGGGCTTCAGGATCTCCCCCCCGCCGCCCAGGATCAGAGCCGCGCTTTGGGCCAGCCGTCCCGGAGACACTCCGAGGCTGGGTTGGAGGGCACAGAGCCGTGACCGTGAGGGACAGGCCTGGGGCACGCACGGAGGCAGCGTGAGGTCAGTGAGAAGGGGCGGCACACTGTGCCCAACACCCCGGTCCGTCGGGGCCCCGCGGGGCCTCCGTGCCCCGTGGGGCCCTGAGCACTCGGGCACAGAGCCCACAGCCAGCCCTGTCGTCCCTGCCCCCGGCACACAGGCAGCTCTGGCTTCCATCAAAGACGGCATTCAACCAGATGGGGTTCTGTCCCATGACCACAGAAACGCCTGATCCCGGTGGGAAGGTGAGAGGCCGGCTGCGTGCATATTTATAAACCAACCTCCCTGTCCTCGTGGTGGGCAGCGAGGCAGGGCCCGTGGGGGCGGTCGGCCCCGAGCCTCAGCCGCGACAGAGCCGACGCTTGTCTGGGCCGGCGGACGGCCGCCAACCCGGCCCCCGACTCGGGCAGGAACCGGGCAGCAGCCGGCAGCTTGGGTTGCGTCCTTGCCCCTCCCCGTGCCACGGAGGAGTCGGGCGGTTGCAGAGGTATTTCTGATGTTGTCTCGTGAAACCCGAGTGCTGAATCCTGAATTATGGCCACGCTCTGGCCGCTCCACTTGGTGACTCGAAGGAATGCAAAGTGGGGCGATTCTGGCCGTGCCTGCCAATTGTAGCTCAGAGAATGTGGTGTTTGTAGATGGAATTAGAGGCGGCTTTCATGTTAACAAACTGAAATGAGCAGGATTTGGTTTTGCAAAATAAGCTCCTCTGGGTCTGGGCTGCCTGGTGGTGGCCCGGGGCTGCAGACACCCTGCCGTGACTCACGCGGCCAGTGACACCCATTTCACACGCACTCCAGTCCACGTCACATACAACACGGCCACATGCGTGTGCATCTGAAGAGAGGCAGCGCTGTCCCAGTGGTCACGAGCTCAGCGCGCGGCTGGGTTCAAATCCCGGCTCCGCCGCCTAGTGAATGAGCTGAACGACCGTGGGCAGGTTACTCATCCTGACCTGTAAAATGGGCTACTAGTAGTACTTAACCAAGTACTTTCGTAGCACTTAACCAAGTACTTTTGTAGCACTTAACCAAGTACTTTCGTAGGACTTAACCAAGTACTTTCGTAGCACTTAAGCAAGTACTTTCTTAGCACTTAACCAAGTACTTTTGTAGCACTTAACCAAGTACTTTTGTAGCACTTAAGCAAGTACTTTCGTAGCACTTACGCAAGTACTTTCGTAGCACTTAACCAAGTACTTTCGTAGCACTTAACCAAGTACTTCCGTAGCACTTAACCAAGTACTTTCTTAGCACTTAACCAAGTACTTTCGTAGCACTTAACCAAGTACTTTCATAGTACTTAACTGAGTGGGAAGTGAGTGTGTAAATGCTTACAAGGGTACCTGGCTTATATAAGTTAATGTCTCTTGGGTCCAAGCAGGACATTCCCTCACCTCCATATCTGAGGGACCTTGGGGAGTCCCCCCGACCCAGTGCCTGGGCCATCTTACGTGTAATACAGGCTGCTCCCCATGCCATGGCAGTCGGTGAGCGTGTGAGAGAAAGGAATCATGGGGCCTCAGTATTGGCTTTCAGCATCCTTCTCTCTCCCTGGCTCAAGGCAGGGAAGTTCTCATGACTCCCCAGCCCGGGTCAGCTCGGTGTGACCCTGAGGTCTTTATCAGGCCGAGGACCTCCAAATCTCTGCAGGTAAGAAGAACCCCAAATTCTGCCCAGGTCACCTGAACGCTCGCCATGGGCTGCACACCAAGCTCTTTGCACAGACCTTGCCCTTCAATTCTTCCCACATACGTTCCATTTTACCTCTGTTTCAGGGCGGAGGAAACCAAGCTTTGCAGGCCCAGGTGACCTTCCCAAGTAGTGGACTTTTTTTTTTTTTTTTAATAAATGTATTTTGAAAGAGAAATCGAAAGAACAAGCTGAATCCAAAGCAGACTGTCAGCACACAGCCCGATGTGGGGCTCGAACTCACCCACCAAGAGACGGTGATCTGAGCTGAAGTCGGACGATTAACCCACTGAGCCACCCAAGCGCAGGCGCCCCGCCCCCCCAAAGCGGTGGATTTCAAAGCCCAGGTGTGCAACCGCTCGCCAGCGCCACCTGGAGGCCTGGCGGTTACTGGGGTTGCAGGGGGCACCCTGCTTTGGTTCCCTCCATCACGTGGTGAGCCTGGACGCCCTTTCATTTCTGGGTGACATCGCAAGGAAAGTCACTGGTGCCAGAATGTCTTGACGCTTTCCTAACGTCCGCTCACGTTTCTTTTCCACTGAGAGCCACCCTCCCCACCCCCGCCTTGAACTTGGACCTCGCGGAGCCACGGTAGCTCGCTGGAATTGAAAACGGCCTTCCCTTTTCGCGGTGCTCATTTTTATCATTATCTGCTATTTATGCCAAATGACATCGATTTTTCCATCTCTGGTAGCCATCAAGGGTTTCTTTTTAAAGTAAATTTCAGTTCCAAAGTGAGTTGATTTAATGACAAAATATCGTAACGAGGAACGGTCAGAGCCGTCGGTGGGTGCGGGGGAACCCGAGGGAAGCAGGTCCTCCAACGACTTAAATATGGAAATGGCCGCATTCTGCTTTACTGCTTCTCCAGACCCGGGCCACCTCCTCCTCGGGCCCTGTCTGTGGGAGCCTGAGCCCCACACGGACTCCACCAGGAGAGTCCGTGGGGGCTCCTTCTCTGGACCCTGCTGACCCGCGTCGCTATCCAAACAGCTGGCCAAGCCTCCAGCCCTGAGCCGGAGTTCTAGAAATTCAATAGGACATCTAGCTGGAGGGGAGGACTGTTTCAAGGGCCCAAACGGTACCTTCTGGAAGTGAGCTTCCCACTGTAAGAGGAAAGAGAAAGGGAGGCACGGGAGGGGTGGGGGGAGGGTCCTTCACACACACCCACGTGCACACGCACGACCCACATGCCTCCAAAGGCATATACGCGCAAACACACACGCGCGTGCAAACACGCACAGGGACCCAGACACCTCTATACAGAAACATGCCTGTGCGAACGCGTGCACCCCCCTGCCACTGCTTCCCCTCTTTAAGAACCGGAAGAACCAGCTCCTGGAAGAGGCTAGAAGACAGCCCTCCCGGAGGCCTGCTTGCCTCTGGCCCAACGCTCCCTTCCCACCTCCCCAAATGGCGAGCGCCTGGCAGGAAAGGCGCACAGTGTGAGACAGGAAAGGTATTTGCTCTGTCTTGGCCTAATTACAGGGGCCATCCCGGGCCCGGCCGGCCAGCCCAGCCTTTCCCCCTTCCCCTGCCCGTCTACTTTCCTGTGTGCCGGGCTATCTCTGGCCAAGCCGTTTCCCGGACATGGTGTCCATTAGGCCTCAATTACCTGGCAGGGCCGTGGCCTTTGAAGTGGCTACAGAGGCCGTCGGGAGGCTATTTTTCTCTCACCTGTCACCACTTTATTTTCCTGGGCTCCTGGCCTGTGGCCCGGCATTTTTAACTAATGGGGATTAAATAATCCAGCTGGAATACAAATGCCCACTCTCGGCCCCTGGGTCCACATCGGAGTCATTAAGACCTCAGCCCGAGCTGGCAGGCGCTCCCCGCGGAAGGGGTAAGGAGAGGCCGCCGGGCAGCACATTCTGGATTTTTTTATTGCCTCCTCATTATAGCTATTATCCACAAACACAACCGCTAATGAGAGGGCTGAGGAATTTGGGAGAGGAAAGGTTTCATTTGGGCTAGAGAAGGAAGCCATCGTCTGCCCTAAAATAGCATGCCGTGTCTGAGGCCACCTCTTGCCCAGCGCCCCCCATCCCGGACTGTGAGCCGTGGAGCTATGGGTGGAAGAGGGCGGGAAAGAGACCTGAGACCTGGGGGTCCGGAGGCCTGAAAAGAAAGGGCTGCTCTCACCTCGCCCGTGGGACAGCAGTATCTACGGCGGGCCACCAAGTGCCCGGGGCTGCGCTGGGGCTGCAGGGTGACCTTGCAATTTACCCCGTGATCCGGGACACCCCTGGGAGTGCAAAGGGAGAGCTTGGCCCCAGCTGGTCCAGGACGGCAGCCATCCACCAGGAATCCCGGGCCAGGGCCGGAGGGCAACACGTGAGGCGCTCACCTCGGGTGTAAAATCCAAGGGTGTGCCAAAATACCCAGTGATCGAGATGAGGGTTTGGGGGGTGCCTGGGTGGCTCAGTCGGTAAAGCATCCGACTCTCGGCTTCGGTTCAGGTCATGATGTCCCCTTTCGCGGGTTCAAGCCCCCTGTCAGGCTCTGCACTCTCAGCACAGAGCCTGCTTGGGATTCTCTCTCCCGGTCTCTCTGCCCCTCCCCCCTTCTCTCTCTCTCTCTCTCTCTCTCTCACTCAAGATAAATAAATAGGGACACCTGGGTGGCTCAGTTGGTTAAGCGTCCGACTTCAGCTCAAGTCACGATCTCACAGTTTGTGGGTTCGAGCCCCGCCATCGGCTCTGTGCTGACAGCTCGGGGCCTGGAGCCTTCTTCCGATTCTGTGTCTCCCTCTCTCTCTGCCCTCCCCTGCTCGTGCTCTGCCCCTGTCTCTCAAAAATAAATAAACATTTAAAATTTTAAATAAATAAATAAATAAACTTAAAAAAAAAAAAGGTAAGTATTTTAATGCACTATTCTTTTAATCAAGATTAAGTAAAAAAAAACAACAAAAAAAAAACTATCCCTGAAGAACAGAGCTCTGCCCCTGTCTCTCAAAAATAAATAAACATTTAAAAATTTAAATAAATAAATAAATAAATAAACTTTAAAAAAAGTATTTTAATGCACTATTCTTTTAATCAAGATTAAAAAAAAAAAAAAAAACTATCCCTGAAGAACAGAGTGTCAACATGTAAAATTTTTTTTCATTTATTTATTTTTGAGAGAGAGAGAGACAGAGCACAAGTGGGGGACGGGCAGAGAGAGAAGGAGACACAGGATCAGAAGCAGGCTCCAGGCTCCGAGCTGTCAGCACAGAGCCCGACGCGGGGCTCGAACTCACAAACGGCGAGATCGTGACCTGAGCTGAAGTCGGACCTTCAACGACTGAGCCACCCAGGCGCCCCTGGAATATCAACATTTTAAAGAAAGGCAGGATCCAGCGGGGCTGGGATTAGGGTGAGGGAAATCATGGAAGAGTAAGGTCAGGTCCTGTCTTTAAAATGTTGATATTCTGTTCATCATGGATTTTCTTCTAGTTTTTCCTCAGTAATGGCTTTTTAGAATATCACGTTAAAATATTATTTACCTTAATTACTGAGTCTTGTTAAATATTGCACCCAAGGCAAATGCCTTACTTGCCCGACCCCAGTGCCCGCCCTGCCAAGTCAGGTTTGGGGAATGAAAGGAGTATCGGACCCAGGCTCTCGCCTCTGCTTCCCCAGCCCTTTGTGCTCTGGCAGACAGAACCCCTGTGGTTCCCTGTCTCTCTGGCATCTGAGCCTCTCTACGGGCTGTTTCCTGTTCCTCGGACTCTCCCATCCCCTTCCCTGTCATAATGGCGACAGCGGGCTTTCACAGCCAAGTTCAATAAGGCGAGCCCTGTGCCAAATGCTCAACACACCGTATAGCTCATTTAGTTTGCTCAGCAACCTGCGTGCAACACAGGTCCTGTGAACGTCTCCACTTTCCAGATGAGGAAAATGAGGGGGCGGGGCATAACTTACCGGGGCCAGTGCCCTCCGCCCCTGTTTCCTTTTGCCTCTGCACTCAGGAAGTTTCCGTTTGATGTGTGGTCACGTTCAAGACCGTGGGCTTTCGGTTCAGATCACGGCTCTGGCTATGTCCAACTACATGCCCCAGTCGGGTTATTCAATTTGGATGCTTCCTCTATAAAATGGCGATAATAACAACCACAACCCATTAATAGTCTTACTGGAAGATTTTTATGGGTTAATTTATGTAATGGGCTTAGAACAGTGTCTCACCCAATGGACTTTCCTGGTATTAGCACTGAAAAAACACATTCCAGGAAACTCCTCAGTCCCAGGCAAACCAGGGTGGTTGGTCACCCTACTGGGAGATGTTCAATGAATGTTTATTATTATTATTATTATTATAGCTTCCCTGGCATTGCTGTGTCCAGGGATCACACCCCACCCGGCCACACACCCTCAGCCCCAAATATCTCCCTGCTGCTCCCACCGTCCCCTGAATGGCCGCATGGGATTGTAAATCTCTTCTTCTCAAGTCCGTCTCTCCCGGAGGACTGTGAACTCTAGGACAGTGGGACCAGGATGATCAGACCTATATTGTGGGATCGTGCCTATCATGTGCCAGCTGATCGAGAAATATCTGCTAAAAGGATGAATGAATGAGGGACGACTGGGTGGCTCAGTCGATTAAGCATCCAGCTCGATTTCGGCTCGCATCATGGTCTCACAGTTTGTTGGATGGAGCCCCATGTCCGGCTCTGTGCTGACAGCACGAGCCTGCTTAGGACTCTTTCTCTCCTCTCTCTACCTCTCTCCCGCTCATGCTCTTTCTCTCCTCCCTCTTTCTCTCAAAATAAATAAATTAACTTAAGACATGGATGGATGAATGAGACACAGACATCAAGGTGACCAGGCTCTTAAGGCAGATAAAACCAAGCATAAAATACTAGAAAGTAGAAAAAATGTTAAAATCCTAAAAGGAAAGACAGAAATCCTACAAACCAATCCGTTCATCTCAAGGGGAGGTGATGTCACCCAGAGAGGAGGAATGGCCTGTCCCGACCCACACAGCCAAGCAGTAACCAGAGGTAGAGTCTGAAGGACACAGCCCAGAGCGCTTTCTGGCCTTGGAGGTGGGGTCCAGGCCTTTCCCCTGGCAGCCCATCCCCCACGAACAAGAGTAAATGTTCTGCCCAGTGAGGTTTGGGGGAAGGGCCACGGACTGGAATCGGGAGTCTCGGGTTTTAGCTTCTTCCGGAAGTTAGTTCTCAGGGACTGACCTCAGTTTCCTTATCTGTCAAATGGCTACCCTCTCTGCCTGCCTGGGTTCCCAGGGCTACAATGAAGCCGAGGTGTAACCACTGATGAGAGGACTTTGGAGACAGTTCACAACGTCTCTGCAGATAGCAAGGCTGGTTAAGAGAGGCTGGAGTGCAGGACTTGGCCCCTAGAGTCTGGAAGTACAGTACCTGGTCTAGCTAAACTGATGACAGGACACCAAAGTCAGAGCTGGGAGTGATGAGACCCCAGACATCATGATAGCCTAGAGTTTTAAACAAAATACATCTTATTTTTTTAATAAATGAAACCAGCGAGAGCAGCTCAACATTAAAAAAGGAAAAAAAAAGATAGATGGCACAATTTAACAGGCAGGGTTATCAATTTAAATTTACAAATTTAATTATTATGAAGGTAATCACTAATGAGAGTGAGTTAGTTTCACCTTCAGGGCATCCAAGTAAGATCTTACCAGGCTTTCGCCGCAGATAACAACTATAAACTTTGGATCAATATAAAAACCACTGACCTAAAGGTACTGAAGAATGAATAAACGCAGGCAGATCCTGGAGAGGCAAACCCCAAAAGAGGGGAGTGGTATAAAGGGGGTCACTCATTGCTGCCCGACAACAGGCTGAAGTCAGCACCATATGGCTCAGCTAAAACTTTGCTAGAAAACCCCAGTCGCTGTGGCCTGAAGGCCAGAGAACAGAGTTTGAGACCACCATAGTCACCGGCAAGCAAAGAGGAACCTCAGAAAGGGGTGATTCAGTATAGTCACTGCTTAAATCTTGGATGGCCCCATGAGCCAGGGTTGCTTGGGACAGAAGCCAACTCAGAAAGAACTGAACTGAGGCTCGATTTGTCACCCAAAAGACAGTCCCGTGGTTAAAGCCTACCCAAGGCAATGGCTTATGAAAACAAACAAAAATCGATGCTCTTCAGAGGAATATAACAGAGTCCAGAATCGTCACTGTTTGATTTTCACAACCTGCTGGGTACACTCCAAAATCACCCAACTTAAAAAAGAACCAGAAAATTGTGACCCGCTTTGAGAGAACAGATCATCAAAGGGGACAAAAGTTGAGATGACTCAGCTGCCAGAACTAACAGGCACAAATTAAAAACAGCCACAGACCAAAAGGAAAGGGTGCTCACAATGGACGAAATCTGAGTGGAGAAATAAAACTATTTTTAAAAACAAAGGGGAGGGCATCTGGGTGGCTCAGTCAGTTAAGCGTTCGGCTCTTGATTTCAGCTCAGGCCATCATCTCGCTGTTCGTGGGCTCGAGCCCCACGTCGGGCTCTGCGCTGACGGCTTGGAGCCCGGAGCCTGCTTCGGATTCTGTGTCTCCCTCTCTCTCTGCTCCTCCCTCGCTCTCGCTCTCTCTTTCAAAGTAAATAAAATTTAAAAACATAAAGTAAAAAAAAAAAAAAAAAAAAAAAGGATAGGAATTCTAGAACCGAACAATGTAATACCTGAAATGACAATGAACGTATTAGACTTACCAGCAGAAGTTTCCCTCTGAAGAAAAAAGAGACTGAAGATTGAAAAAAAAAAAAAAAAAATGAAAAGCAGAGACACAGACTCCAGTTATGGAAAGAACAAGTCACAGAAATAAAAGTCACAGCATAGAAAATACAGTCAATGATATTGTCATAGTGTTGTATGGTGACAGGTGGCAGCTGTACTTATGAACACAGCATCGTACGTAAACTTGTAGAATCCTGTGTTATACACCTGATGGAATATTGGGTGTCAACTCTACTCAAATGCAATTAAAAGAAAATAAATAAAGCCTCAAGTACCTGTGGCTCACTATCCAAAGGTCTATAACACGTGAACCCAGAGCTACAGACCTAGAGGAGATAATAGTTGAAGAAATAATGGCCGAGTTTCCCCAAATGTGATGAAAACAGAAAATGTATAGATTTAAGCTCAGCGAATCCCAAGCAGGACAAACACAAAGAAAACCACACGTGGGCACATGATCGCGAAACTCTTGAAACCCATGGCAAAGACAAAAATCTGTATCTTTTCGTGCGAAAGAAGCCAGAAGGGGAAAAAAAAAAAATTCAGGGAAATAACGATTTGAAAATCCACCAACTTCTCATTAGAGACCGAAAAGGCCAGAGGACAGTTGAATCACGTCTTCAGTGTTATGGGCGGAAGAAGCCAAGCCAGAATTCCGTATTCAGTGAAAATATCCTTTAATAGTAAAGACGAAATAGAGACGTTTTCAGACTAAAACATTTTAATTTTTTAAAGTTTTTATTTATTTCTGAGAGTGAGAGAGAGAGAGCGGGGGCACGAGCATGAGTCCGGGAGGGGCAGGGAGAGAGGGAGACACAGTATCTGAAGCAGGTTCCAGGCTCTGAGCTGTCAGCACAGAGCCCCACGCGGGGCTCGAATGCACGAACCGTGAGATCATGACCTGAGTCGAAACCTGATGCTTCGCCCGACTGAGCCACCCAGGCGCCCCCAGAATAAAAATTTTTTTAAACTTTTTACGGCATAAAGGATGGGCAGAAACCGTGATGGAGGGGCGGTAAACAGACCGATGTGGTTGCCAGGTTTTTACATTTCCTATCACAAGGCACAATATTACTCTCCGCGTACTGTGGAGAGTGAAGGAGGTATCCTGAAATCCTCAGACCAGCCACTAAAAAATACAGTTTGAAAGGTACAGAGCTAAGAAGACAACAGATAAATTAAATTTGAGTTCTCAAAATAGATTTCAATAATCCAAAGGAAAGCAGAGGGAGAGACAGGGGGATAAAACCAGACAAATAATAAAATAATAAAAATAATAAAGAAAACATAAGTAATAACAGAATAGAAGAAAAATAATAACAGAAAAATAATAAAGTAGGAGACCAGAAGCCAACCACATCCATGCTTTCATTAAACGTGTGTGGGCTTAACACTCTAATTAAAACGCAGAAATTGCCAGTAAGGAAACAGGGCGTCGTAAGACCGGAGAAGCCTCTTGGATGAATATAGGGCTGATAGTCACACAAGGGGCTGGTACAGCTTACGAGTTGTTAAAATATTGAAATACTTCCTTGCTAGTCGTGAACTAGTCCCGAGTGCCCCCTTCGGCCTAAACCCTGGCCCCTTCCCCAGGAACCACCCCCCCCCCCCCAGCTACCATCCAGCATCTGGAAGGTTCCAGCCTGCCACAGGACAGGGACCCTGGGACCCCACTCCCCCACCGAGGCCGTGGGCCGTTCTAATTTGACCTTTTCGGCGCCTCACCAGTTGGCCACATTTTGAGTATCGCCCCCAGACGAAGGTCACAATTTAAAACCACGGTAGTAAATGCTTCACCCAGGGCCTTGCCACCCTCAGTATGCGATTCCTTTCAGTATTTTGTTTCTTGCAGACCCCGTGAGGGGAAGCATCCTAATTCACACGGAGAAACCATCTCAAATGATCCCACTTTGATCTGTCGATTTTTTTCATGAACAATCCGACTTGCCACCTGAGGATATCCCTTCAGTTTAGCAAGGGGGTGGAGAGAAATTTTATCCGGAGGCCTGCCCCCCCCCAAAACAAAACAAAACAAAAACAAAAACAAAAACAAAAGTGAGTTCGGCAGCCCACGGTCATGCAGTCCTGCTCTCCGGTGCGTTTAACTTGGAGAACAAACCTCGCTGTGTCTTTTGATTTTTTTTTTTTTTTTGCATCTTTTTACAATGGCTTTTTAAATACCTAAGACTACAAAAAAATTAAAAATGCAGATTCAACCTCGGACACGTGAAGGGTTTGCAGGATCTACTTTCAACGCCTTCTCTCTCCCCTCCGTCCGCGGCTGTGGCTGTGACCGAGAACGTGAGTGGTCAGCCGGCTCTGGCAGCCTCGTCCTGCATCTGACGGAGGAAAGGGGGCCTCTGCCATCTGCCTGGGGTGGGGGTGGGGGGTCCTCTGCTCAGCCCAGCAGATGGCTCATGGTCCACCACACCCGCGGGCCACGCCGGGTCCCATCCCTCGCGGTGACCCGGCTGGCCCCCGTGTCTGAGTGCCGGAAGGTCACAGATGGGGTTTTAGAGACACTCGTGATTACCTCCTGGGTGACCTTTGAGACAGACCGGTTTGGGGCTGACACCTTTCTAAACATAGCACGGGGGAAGGGCCGACATCCCGTTCGTCACCAAAGCCACTTACTTAGCCATCCAGACGGGCCCACACGCCAACGGGAGCCGCTTTTAGCCACCTTCAAAAGGGCCCAAAGTGGGTGCAGTGCCCAGGGGAAGGGAGGGCGTGACGCTGTGGCATGTGTCCTCCTGACCAGAGAGGAATCTCTAGAGCATGACATCTAGAGGCCGAGGGTCCTGGGTTCAGATTCCACCTGTGTTCCTGCCGGTGTGGGATCTCCGGGCTCCTCTGAGCCTTTTTTATCCCACTAGCAAGATGGGGATCTTGCCGTCCCGCCCGTTCTTAAGACACTGGCGCCTAAATGCACCTAGAACGGGCTTCCTCAACGTGTGTCCGGTTGGTCCTCATTGTGGTCTGTCTGTCCCCGAGCCTGCCCAGCCCTGAGTCCCCACGAGGCTTGGGAGCTCCTTTCCAGTAATGCAGAGAAGGCCCTGGTCCCTTCCTCTTGGCACGCATTCTCGTTTCTTTCCAGGGGCCCAGTAGCTTCCATGCTGCCCTCAGGCTTCTGTCAACGCAAATTAACTCACTCCAAGGTGGCAGAAACTAAATGCATCTCCAGACTCATTGTTTTTTCAAAGACGAGCTAAATGGGGCGATGCTTACCCCCGTGGTGCAACTTAGCGTTGCTGGCCCTCAGGGGCCCCTGGCAGAGATGTCTAGGAGCAGAAGCCCTTTCCCACAGTTTCTTAAGTCCTATAGGACAGCCCTGTCCCCCTCGCCGGCCCCCCGTGACTATCATTCTATCGGGCTCCTCGATCTTGTCGGTCTCAGTACCACGGGGTGGTGGGGGAGATGGGACCCCGTGGGGTGAGATGCGAGTGGACTCCCATCCTCTTTCTGTGAGTCACGCTGGGGTGGAGGGGCTTCCCCGGGTGGGCACAGGACCTCTTGGTCTCCAACAGCCTCTCTGCCCACGTGCCCGGGCTCCAGGACATCGTCCCCAGGGACCACGTGCAACCCTAGGAGGTGGCACTGCCCCACTTGGGAGGCAGACAGACCTGCACTGGCGTTTCACCTCTGCCCCAAGCGAGCGTGCGCCTTTGGGCAAGCGTGCCTCTTTCTGAGCCTCAGTTTCCTCATCTGTGAAATGGGGATAGCACTGTAGCATTTCCTCCTGCCTGGGAAAATGGGAGGGAGGGGGGCGGCTCAAATGAGCCGATCCTTGCGCAGAGCCTGGGGCGGGATCAAGCACTCAACACGCAGAAGTGGCCGTGACCGTGGTCACGGTGGCAATGAGGGGGGAGCGGAAGAGGAAGAGGAAGATGTCGGTGTTGGCCTAGAGAGGGTTTAAGAGGCGGGCACCAGCTTTGTCAGTGGGAGCTGGGGGCACCGCGTGAGCCTCTCCCTGCCAGCAATGCTCTTTGCCATCAGCGACATCTGGCTTTCTGCCCGGGATGTGTATTAGGAGTGATTACGTGTCCCTTTAAATTCTGGGAGCTGTCGCTAACCGGTGCCGAGGTTTATTTGCACCGTTTATTTCAGCTCCTGTGCAGCCCCTGCCCCTCTCTCCTGAGAGGGGCAGGGAAGGAGAGACACCTGCTCAGTGTGTTTAATTTCCATGAAAAGCGTGCTTCCTGGGAAGGAACCCCTTTGAAGTGCTCCGGGTTGGCTGGAAATGAGTCCCGGGAGACAGCCCCCACCCCAGACATCGGGCTCCCCCTTCCTGGAGATGGGGAGGAAGAAAAACCCTTTTAAAAGGAGAATCATATTGGTTGGAAATTAGGATGGAGAAGGAAAAAAAAAAAAAAAAATGATGGTGAGCCTGACCCGGGAATGAGGACAGAGCAGGGCTCATGTTGATTACATTCCGGTCGACCATCCGTGTCTCGTGTCCTAACCTCTTTGTAAAAAAGAAGGGCTGAGCCCCCTCCCCAACACACACACACACACACACAGTTGGAAGGATGGAATGTGCTAGAAAATGCTGGAACCAAATTGCCAAGTTTGATGGAACACGACCACCACGACATCTGTGGAGCCAAGGACAAGAACCCCCTTTCTAATATCCCTCTCCCGACTCCAAAGCTTCCTGTGGGGGGGGTCCTCAGCTGTGGGGAGGACGGGGGGAGCTCCTCAGCTGTGTGTGGACTCCCCAGCCCGGGCATAGCTCTGTCCACGCCCTGCCACCACCTCATGACAGCCGCTGTTGGCCACCCTCACGACCAGTTACACACAGAAGGGCTGTAGCTCACCTTTGGAGGGGTGGGCCCGAAGAAGAGACCCACACAGGCCCCGGCAGGGCCATCGGGGCAAGAAGTCACAAGTCCCAGGTACCCACAGCATCGTCTAGAAATGGGGTGGCAGGCTCGGAGTGGGCACCTCCCCGTGACCCCGCAGATGCTTCCACACCTGCCTCTGAAGACCCCTCACCCCATGGGGTGGGGCATGGCTGCAGGAGGGACCGAGCTGGGCCCTCCAAAGTACAGGGCTCGGAGCAGGGGCTCCTCCTGCCCAGGGGCCCAGGTGGCACTCCAACGGGGGGCCGCTGGGGATGTGGAAAAATGGCTGCCGTCGAAGGGGTCACGGCTATTTCGGAGGGCGATCTGGCAGTGGCTGCTGACGTTTCAAACGCACCTAGATCCTATGACCCACAAATCACACCTCTTCGTGGCCACCCCAGAAAAAAAACAAAAACAAAAACAAAAACAAAAACAAACACCCGCCATGGCCTAAAAAGGCGTGTGCAGAGATGATTGCCGCAACGTGACTGAAAAAGTTGAAAAACAAGCTAAGTGTCCATCCATCAGGTGGGGAATGTCTAATTAAACCACGGCGTGGCCATGCCACGGAACACGTGCAGCACGTGAACTTATGTGAATATACCGTGAACGACGTGGTTCTGTAGGTTCTCGCAGGGGACGCTGGTGAGGGCGGTGTTGTTGGGAGGAAAGAAACAGAGCGCTTTGAGCCGATTTATAGCAAATCAGAGCAAATCCAAAAAATCCCCCCCCCCCCACGTGCTTGCACGTACATGCACACGTACGTAAATACGTAGAAACGTGCCTGGAAGAATCTACCGCACTATGACACGGATGTCTCCAGCGAACAGACCAGGACGAGGAGACCGCGGTCAGAGGAACTTCAGTCTGATCTGTACCACGTGTATCTGCACGTAGCCATCTAGATCGAGATATAATCTAGATTCTAGCCGAGTCAACGCTCCGTGGAAACCTCTGCTCCCCACTCTTTCATTTTTAGAGCACGTGACAGTTTCCAGAGCGTTTCTCACTCAGAGGTTGGAGGTCAGCCGAGCCAGGAGAGCCCCATTTTACAGATGGGTAAAACCAGGGCATTGCAGACACTGATCAAGCATCTCCAAACCCCTCCTATTGAGGGCTCCACGCAGGAGCATTCGAGGATGGCAGGTAAGGGAAATGTCTCATTTCTTTTCTTTAAGATAGAAAAAAAGAAGCCACATTCTCCTTATCATCACACCTTAGCTGATGGAATATGATCATCTGAGGGTCTTGCTTCCACGACGGCCTCTTGCTGGGACCTCTGCCTCAGTCTGCTTGTTTTCATCCTTCCCAGCATAGCTCTATCTCACCTCCTCCGGGAAGCTGCCCCTGACTGCCTCAGTCCAATCCCCTTCTCCTTCCTCTGCTTCCTCTGGTTTAGCTACAACTAGCCTTATGTATCCACAGGAGTATTTACTGTGCATCCCAACAGGAAAAATGAGAAAGAAATACGAAAACGCAGGGGCGCCTGGGTGGATCAGTCGGTGAAGCGTCCGACTTGGGCTCAGGTCGTGATCTCGCGGTCGGTGGGTTCGAGCCCCGCGTCGGGCTCTGTGCTGACGGCTCGGAGCCTGGAGCCTGCTTCGGATTCTGTGTCTCCCTCTCTCTCTGCCCCTCCACCGCTCACGCT
This sequence comes from Panthera onca, assembly GCF_046562875.1. Taxonomy (NCBI): domain Eukaryota; kingdom Metazoa; phylum Chordata; class Mammalia; order Carnivora; family Felidae; genus Panthera; species Panthera onca. The sequence continues at coordinate 32,242,737 of NC_138353.1, read as the reverse complement.
CTGTTTCTCTCTCAAAAATAAATACACGCTAAAAAAAATTAAAAAAAAAAAAAAAGAAAGAAAGAAAGAAATACCAAAAAGCAGACAGGAGACCTGAAAAACAGAGCCCCCTGGGACATTCAGAACAAAGGAACCCAGTCCTCCACACTTGCTGGATCTTGAACACACTCTCGGTGTATCAAAGCACAGAAGAGTAGTGAGCGTTCATATTTCAAGTCATCCGTAAAAAGTTAAATAACATTCACGGTTCTCCAAGAAAATAGGAATATGTACTATCTGTTTTCGAAAACTGTCCCATTAACATTACATTCAAAAAGTTGCATATAGAAAGGGTGGCCTTCGATGATCTAAAAATTCACTTATGTGGACAAGCTTTGTTGCCCCACGATCCCATGATCTAACCGGGGGCAGCCCAGGTTATAGCCGCTGGTCGCATGAGCGCTAGTCTGTTCCTGTCTGCCTACGACTTCCTCCGTGACGGCAGATCCACATTCTGTGCCCGCACTGATGTCCTAACGGCCTCAACGCAGGACTTGGTCCAACAGAGGGAGATGCGCACCTGATCGCAGGCTCCCGGCCCGGAAAGGACTTCACACTCATGGCTCCTGCCCAGCCCTGAGCCTGGCATTCAGCCCTGGCTCTAAGACATCACAGGGAAAGACTGAAGCTGGGAAGAAGCATCTGAAATGGGTGAGGATAGGCCAGAGTGGTGGACACCTGTGGTCTGAAGTAAACAGTGCCTGAGAGGCGGCAGGAGGCAGGTTCACAGACGTGAACGAGAGCTGGTATGGCAGAAACCCGGGCTCCACAAGCCCACTGAGGACGTAAGATTCAGCGTAGCAAAGAGAGTTCATTGGGTTTGCAGGCTGCAATCATTTGTTAATGTCTGTCGGGGGTAAGAAGGTCCAATGGTCCCGTCCAGACCCCTGCCGCGGGAGACTGACCATCCATCGCTGATGTCTGCCCCAAGCGGAAGGAGAGAGGGGCAAGGGACAATGCCAGAGATTTACCATCCTTCCTCTAGTCCATTGCCCTTATTATACAGAGAGGGCGGTGCTGGTCCAGAGAAGGAGGGTTATTTGCCCAAGGTCGCCCAGCAAGGAGGAGGAAGACGGTTTATAATTGTGCTGTCCAGCATGGTGGCCGCTAGCCAGAGGGGCTACGGAGCCCTTGAGGTGCAGTTCGTCTGAATGGAGATGTACGATGATAAAATTTACGTTGGATTTCGAAGGCGCAATATGAAAAAAAGAAAGCAAAATATCTCATTAACGCTTCAATTTTTTTTTTTTTAACGTTTATTTATTTTTGGGACAGAGAGACACAGAGCATGAACGGGGGAGGGGCAGAGAGAGAGGGAGACACGGAATCGGAAGCAGGCTCCAGGCTCCGAGCCGTCAGCCCAGAGCCCGACGCGGGGCTCGAACTCACAGACCGCGAGATCGTGACCTGAGCCGAAGTCGGACGCTTAACCGACTGAGCCACCCAGGCGCCCCTAACGCTTCAATATCGACGGCATGTTGAAATGATAATGTTTTGGACACACTGAGTGGAACAAACTTCATCAATACATTAACTTGACCTGTTTCGTTTTACTCTTTACAAACTGTGGCTACTAGTGAATTTAAAGCTATATGCACGGTTTCCATGACATTCCCATTAAACAGAGCCGATTTAGAACAAAACGAAGGTTCTCTGCCAGGCAGAGAGGGACAAGCAATGGGGGACTTATTACCCTAATCTGGGAGGTCATCCTGGGGAGGGAGCGGGGGACAAGATCCAAAAACGTTTTGGTAAATCCGTGGTGCTGGGTCCAATTTTATGTTCTTAAGATGATAGAAATGTTGGGACAAACTGATAGACCACCTCAGAGGTTCAAGTCACCTGCACGTCCTGACCCTACGCTGTCCCACCTGTTAGGGGACCTTCTATGTTGAAGACATCTGTGTTTACCTCCATGATCTCATCTCACCCAGAGAAGGGTGGCCCTCGCTAGCCCGATCCTCCAGCTGCACCGACTGGAGGGCGTCAGGAGGCTGGGTCAAGTTCACAAAAGGCAGGCAGTGGCAGAGTGTTAGGGCTTCTCCCACCATGTGGGTGCGGGGGAGAAGGACCCCCTCCCTTGGTGCCTATTTTTAGGACCAGACGGAGCCAAAGAATTGGACTGGTTCTTCTGAAACGCTCTGAATGGAATTCAGCTTCACAATAAACCATAATCAAAACCCGACTCTGCAAGGCAGGGAGGGAAGGAGCCCCTCCTATTAGTTCTTAATTCAAACGTCCCTTGGGAGGCAGCGGGGACATAGCTGGGCCCGCATGTGGTGGCTGATGCTGCAGGGCACAAGCCTTGGGTGGCCATGGGCAGGTCATGGCCCTAGTCTGGGCCTCAGTGTCCCTGCCTCTGCCACAAGGAAGGTCAGGGTGATTTCAGTCAGCCCCTCCAGGCTCTCTAATTCCAGAAAACATGCTCTGCTTCGAAGTTGCTGACCCAGAGACACTTGACGGGCACAGATTAAGAAGAGTAGAGTATAGAAAGTAGACATCTAAGGATAGGGTGGATAACAAAGCTCAGCTTTTGGGGCTCTGGGGTACCATGTTCCTTAGGACCGCTGTGCACAGTTGTCCAGGTTGTTCACTGCACCAGAGCATTCCTAATAAAGCTAATAGAAGAAGAAATTCAGCCTCTACTCCATGCTTTCACCAGAATGCCTACTACAGGAACCATGTTTGCCCTGATAAAGGTACTAATGGGCACAAAGGTGCTATAAAAGCTAACAGGGGGTCCTAGTGTTCCCATCCTACTGTACCCCCACTCCCCAAATGACCGTACCCAACTTTTGCTTCAAAACCTGAACAATCGCCCTGATTTAGCGCCCACTCATGAAGCTTATCTTGAGGATGACGAGATACGGGAACAGACGAGACGCACTCTTCAAGCAATCAAAGGAATTGCCAGTCCTGTCCTCACTGGACTGAGGGTCCCCCTTCTCCTCCTTCTGTAGCCCAGCTGCAGTGGGGGAGTCTAAAAGGAGGAGGCTTAGTCCTCGCTGTCTGGAAGCCGGCCCAGCCCCGGGGGACAAAGAATAGGAGAGAAGTGTCACCAGGCCAGGTGGCTCCTTGATGCAACTTTTGTAGACATGTCCGCATGAACAATGAGCCCTCGATGCACTCCAGTGATCCCTCTGTCCTTGGGGCCAGGACTGACCGAAGGTGACTATGCCCATCCCGGCACAACCCCGAGGCCCAGGAGGCCTCCGGCTCCCAGATTCAAGGCCAAGATGGGGCGAGCGCCGTCTGGGTTTTAATCAGCTGCCATCTGAGGCGCTCAGATCATGCAAGGCGACGGCTGACCCGGCCACTTTCTGTAATTGGGATCAAGTGCTCTCTTGGAGTCTGGAGAGGAGGCTGTGGGGCGCAAAAGGCCCTCCAAGGCCTGGCCCCCCCAACACCTCAGGAGGACAGTGGGGGCCTAGGCCACTCCCAGTTACAGCAGGAACCCCAGGCCCTCTGCCGGCAGCCCCCCTGTGGCCTCTGCCGGCAGACCCCCTGAGGGTCTGCCTCAGCGGTGACCCCACTGCGTGCTGGAAAGGAAGGAGTGGGCAAGGAAGGCCTGGGAGCCCACGCACAAGGCCATTCCTCCTCTTGCTCAGGCCCCCTTGACACAGACACCAGCTTGAGCCAGACAGATCTGGGGACCAATCCTAACTCTGCCAGTTACTGGCCGGAGGCAAGTTGAAGCCGTCCTGAGTCTCAGTTCTCATATCTGCAAAATAGTCACCTTTTTTGATCGCCTCTGCACCAAGCACTGGCCAATCCTGGGAAGGCTACTGTGATTCCAGGTTTCCCCCCCAGCCCCTGCACCAGCGCCCTCCCATCCCCCCACCCCATCCCAGCGGTCCCAGCAAGCATTAGCCTGTCCTCCGACTGCCCCCTCTGTCTCCCGCCATCACCTTAGGGGATGTTGAGTCAAATGGTACAGAGGAAGATTTGCGCGGACGGTGGGGTGCGGACGGGGGCGGGCGGGGGGGGGGGGGGCATGTCTGTTTCCCAGGAATATCACTTCCCTTTGTTTGGCATCCGCTGTGTCTGAAGGATGCAAAACCTTTCGGCATTTTACAAAAGCTGAAAACTTCGTGGGGAGAGAAAAAAAAAAAAAAGTCGCGTGAGTGAGAAAGCCCAGGGCATTTCTGGGAAGTGGCAAAGACTGGAGGGGGCTATGAGGGGCGATGAAGCAGCACTGCACCAAGGCATCGAGACGTCGTTCTGTACAGGAGCCGTGGAAAAGCTGTGGATCCGGAGACGACGCCTTCTTAGATGACCTGGGAAAATAACCTGGGCCGCAGCGAGGAGGACTCATCCGTCCGTCGCACACATATTTATTGAGCACCTGCTATATTTGAGATGACGTTCCAGGCTCTAGGGACTGACCGGTGAACAAAAGTGCCTTTGTCCTCGTGGGGCTTCCACTCTGTGGGGGAAACAGCCTGCACTGGGGTGGCTGGGAGGGGGGGAAGGGGGGTCTTGGTGGGGAGTTCAGTTCTCTTCCCATTTCCCCTGCACCTGCTCCCCAGCTCAAGCAAGGCCCCTCTCCCCCTGGCTCTGCAGATGCCCAGACACCGTCCCCGAATAAGGTACTCTACCCAGACAGCTCTGAGACCCTCTGAGCCATGGGCCGCCCGGCACCCCCGCAGGAACTCTGAACCCTTTCCTACCCCCACCCCAAGCTCCTCTGCTAATCTGCTGGGCCCTCTCTGGTCTGTACCCGGCTCCCACCTGCCAGCATCTTTTTTGCCCTTTAATTGTGATAAACTATGCAGAACTTAAAATTTGCCATTGTAACCGTTTTTAAGCGTGCAGTTCAGTATATGCGCGTTGTCATGCCCCTGATTTCCAGAATGTGTTCATATCCTTTCAACAACTGTCCATTCCCCTCTCCCCCGTGGCCCCCAGAAACCACCATCGTACTCATTCCATGAATTGGCTACTCTAGATACCTCACGTAAGTGGAATCGAATAGTCTTTGCCTTTTTATAAACATTTTTTAATGTTTATTTATTTTTGAGAGAGAGAGAGACAGAGCACAAACAGGGGAGGGGCAGAGAGAGAGGGAGACACAGAATCTGAAGCAGGCTTCAGGCTCTGAGCTGCCAGCACAGAGCCCGATGCGGGGCTCGAACTCACGAACTACGAGATCATGACCCGAGCCGAAGTCGGACGCTTAACTGACTGAGCCACCCAGGTGCCCGGAGACTTTGTCTTTTTATGACTGGCTCATTTTACCTAGCACAAGGTCCTCAAGGTTCATCCATGTTGTAGCAGGTGTCTGAATTTCCTTCCTTTTTAAGGGTGAACACTAGTCCAAGTGTGTGTATATCACATTATGTTTACCCATTCATCCATCGCTGGGCATTTGGGTTGTTTCCACCTGTTGGCTCTCTGAAGAATGCTGCTATCAACATGGCTGTACACGTTATTTCCGGGGGTCCCTGGTGTCAGTTCTTTCAAATATAGACCCAGAAGTCAAACTGCTGGATCATACGGTAAAGCTAAGTTTTACTTTTTTGAGAAATTCTTGCCGACATCGGACGTTGAGTTAATCAGTATAAAAACACGGGCGCCATCTCCCAGCACAGGCGATGGCTTAAAAACCCCCCTCTCCCTGTAGACCATTCCGATAGCTTATGTTGTGTTTTGGCCCAAAGCCCCTCGGAGTAGCTGGTGTCAGGGCCGGGAAGGATAATTAACAAACAATGGTTAAGATCTGTGCTTGCTCAACCCGTGACAAAAGCAGTCATTTGTTGCTTTAGGTGACCTGGATTGGTGGGGTCAGCACAGAAAGACCATGGGGAAGTTTCAAGTCGAATTCGAGCACAATGGGGTGAAGTAACAAACTTCTTGACGGACAGGAAGGCCCCAGGGGAAGTATCGTAACAACCAGCAAACAAATAACACGGGATTAATTTTGTCAAGCCCGTTGTGGCTAGTGTTTTCTCCACCTGGGCACTGCCGACATCCGGGGCCAGATAATGCTGGGGGTGCACCCTCTGCCTTATAAGACGTTCGCAACCACCCTGGCCTCTCGGGCGACAGTCCAGTAGCACTCTCCTCCCAGTATGACAACCGAAAAATGTCTCCAGACGTTGCAGATGTCCCCTGGGGTTGGCGGTACAGAAATGCCCCCAGTCGAGAACCACTGGTGCAACCAGACCGTCATTTGTCACGTGCTGCAGTGACCACTCTGCTGTTATTTAGGCTGTGATCGTCGGGTGACAGTAAAACCATATACATTTGAACTAAAGCCAGCCCCGGAGCACAGGGTCGAGAATGCTCGCGGGAAGAAGGGCTGGGAGAGGAACACGTCGGTCATGGAAGGGCTCTCGAGAGTTTCCTCTGGGCTGCATTTGGAAATGGGCTCCTACAGCCAAGCCTGTGCGTGGAGACTGCAGGGGGCAGATTTGGCCTTCAGAACAAAACAGCTTTCCGGGGGCTTTGCATGCAAAATGATGCTGCTAGGTGCTAATTATAACTGATTATGAATTATTCTTCGTTGCTCACGAAAGTAGGTCTCAGCCACAGCCTCCTTTCCTCCGTATGTGATTTGGGAAGAATGAGCTTAGCGTTTCGGGGGCATCTGAAAGAAGGAGGCCCATTCCCTCAACCGGTAACAAAGTCGATTACGGCGTCAGCGGGGCGGTCCCAAAGGTGGGGTGCACAGAGGTACGGCAGTGTTTCCTTCCTGAGGATTGCTGGCCTGGGCAGCGAGGGGGTGCAGCTCGGGGTGAGATGGGTCAAGGCGGCCCTCCCGGTTCGCTCCGATTCACCTTCCCCTTACCAACGCAGCCTTCTGCGCACGCACCAAGTGGACAGGAATATTCTCAGAGGGGCCAGGGATTCCCATCGGCGGCCTGTCTTCCAGCATTAAGAAGTCTAGATGGCTGTACAAATGAATTACTCGAGGTTTAGCTTGCTGAGGCCCCAGGTTTGCAGCCAGGCCCGGCTGGGTGTCTGCTGCGTAGACGGCTCCGCTGAGTCCTGGGCCACTGAGCGGCCGGAGCTGGCCACTCCGAGCTGGGCCTCCGTTGTCTGACGGTAACACTGCCCGGGGCGTCTGTTGTACGACAGACACACGGGCCCCCTGAGGGCCCGGGCTCCGGAAGGAAGCCGAATCGTACATTCACTTCAGCAACCGACCCCAGGGGCCCGGAAAATCGGCTTCGGGTCAGATTAAGTCACTATGTGTGAAGTCCTCAGGAGAGGCCGTGGAGCCGACGGGAAGGGGCATGGAGCTGGGAGGGCCGGAGTTGAACCCCGAGGGGGCCAGTGTTGAAGGTCCTATACCACACGGGGCTCTGGCCTCCCAGGGTCTGGGCTCAAAACCTGACACGGTCGCTGTATGACGTCGGGCAGATCACTCCATCCGCCACACTTCAGATTCTGTCAGCCCCTACCCCCTAGGATCCTTGTCCGGAGTGAGTGAGTTTACGCAGGGAAACCTCTAGAACATTCCCTGGCGTTCGAGCAGCCTTGTGTAAACCTTTCCTATTGTGATGTTCTCTGAGCCTCAAGCTCTCTGGACCCCAGGTCCCCGTTGGGTAAGAGAGAAACGACGACGCCTTCCAAAGAGGGCAAGTGGAACAAAGAAGACACATCTGATGTGTCCAGTCCTAATGCCTGACACATGGGAGGTGCTCCGTAATGGGCGGGAGTCATTTTTACGTTGGTGACAAAACCTTGTCGCGACTTCTGATTCCTCTGCCTTCTGGTTGTGCTGTCTCCTCTTGCCTCTCTGTTTGGAAGGAGCTGAAGGGTGCTTTCAGCCCATAATCACCCTTTCGATACAAGGACCTGCCACGGGACGTCTATCTGTCAGATCAGCACGTTGAGTGAGCCCTGGGGTTGTTACCGCTTCCCACCCTCTTCTGGGCATTTAGCTATCCGGTGACATCTTCTGTGGAAAGCAGTTAGGGCCACCGAACAGATACTTGGAGCGTGGCTGCGTTTTTCCTCTTCCAGCTCTGCAAATGTCACAGCTGGTTTCCCATCCCCGAGCACAGTGTGTTACCAGGAGGCAACGAAGCCCATTGCTGGGGTAGAGATCAATCCGGAGAGGCTCCCAGCTCCCCACCCCCCCTGCAGGGGCACGGCTCTGTCCCCAGCCTGCTAGCTGACCCTGGGCTGGTACTTAATCTCTCTGGGGTTCAGTTTCCTTAGAGAAGTACCAATAATGTGAGATCACCAACACCGTGTTAAGGCTTTGAGGAGCCCGAACAAAGCACAGGACACGGTGTCACGCAGAGAAAGGGGCACTGGCCCCGGAATTCAAGGGATGTGGGTTCTCGCCCAGGCTGTGTGACCTCAGACCAGCCACCCCACCTGCCCGGGACTTGTATTGCACCGTCTGTAATAGGCATTACACACATGAATCAGCTGTTTGTGTTCCTAGCTATTTATACTCCGCCTGCTTCCAAAAAGGATTTGAGACAGCTTGTAATCAGATGCTGTGAAAATAGACGTGGAAAATCAAAGACCATGAGGAAGGAGGAGGAAGAGGCAAATATACCAGCCACATGGACTGACAGAGCTTCTGTGGTCAATCTGACCCTTTTTGCCTCGGATCCCAGGAAGCTCAGGGCTAAATTTATTACTCCAGAGGGACTCGAGTCAGACAATTACCTGTTCAAAGAAAATCCACCCTTACCAGTTGTTCAAGAGAGACAACCTTTTCCCCAGAATGGAATTCTGAAAATAATCGACAAAGATACCAAACCTCAAAAACTACTCCGTAAAATGTTAGTCTTCACCTGGATTCACTCAGGGACTACTTACTGAGCAAGACGCCGGGTGTCGAGAACGTTGGGGATGCTAGATGAAGGAAGCTAACAGAGCAGCTCACGGAGGCTGGAGGTTCTCACTCCGAGCTCAGCATTAGAATCACCCAGGAAGCTCTTTAAAACGTCCTGTGCTCTGCTCCCATCCCTAGAGATTCTGGTGGAACTGGCTTAGAGTGGGGCCCAGACGGCCAGTTTGTTTCAAAAGCTCTCCAGGTGTTTCTACAGAGCACTCGGGTGAGAACCGGTGGTGTAGGGCCTCGTGGACCATTGTAAGACGTCTCCTCCTTGCGTTAGGAATCCACGAGGGCCGGGGGCGGGATTCTGTCTTCTCTGCTGCTGGATGGAGCAGGGATCTAAACAGAACGAGGGTGGAAGGAAGACGCAGGACGTACCCGGGGAGTCTAGGGTATGTGGGGACCCTCGGCAAGTATTTTTTCAGGGCCTCTGTCTGGGTAAATAATTCGAGTCATCCAAAGTCAACGAGTCAGCACCACTCAGGTGGCCAGAACTCACAGAATCCATTGAAAGAAACATCGCGCTGACCATTGTGAGTTATCTGCTTGCCGGACCGCCCTCCTGGGCCTGCAGCCAGGCCCTGGGCCCCAGGGAGACCCCGTAGGTATGGGTCCTGGAGCTCCTTGGGGCATCTGGTCTACCCAACCTGTGCGAGGTTCAGGGAGAGGGGGGTAGGGGGCACAGAGGAGGAGACAGATGGGCACTGTGGCCAAATGAGTCCTTGTCAGGACTCAGGGTCCCCAGAGTGGCACTCCAGGCCCGACTGGTCCCAGGCACTAGAAGGGGGACTTAAACCTACAGACTTGAAGAAAATGACTCCAGAGCTACTGAGGCCCAGGGCCCAGAATAGGTCTAAGGGTGGCACTGGGAGAGGGCACAGGTAGTGGAGGTGACAGATGACAGCAGCCTGTGTGGACGTTGTGGCAGAGCACGGACCAAAGTGGATCGATCTGGGGATCCGGGATACACCATGGATGCAGAGCTGTTCTCACGAGCAGAACCCATGGCCCTGGTGGGGTCACCAGGGCTGTTGACAAATATGTGGTTTTCTTGTTTGAGGGCACATGATAGGCTCACACGCCACGGGCAGGCCTCCCGGGCAGCTGCGTTGAACAGACGTCCCCCACCCCATCACGGATGTGTCACACGAGTGAAAAATCAGGTGTGCTGCGGGAAGTCTCTGTGACGGAGGGAGGGGGGGCTGAGGACGTATTTGTTACAGCAGCACAACCAGGCTCATGCTGACTGATACAGGGACCCTCGGCCGGCCTAAGTTAGGGTTTCACCCACCGTTTCCTCTTGACCTTGGCCCACTGGGGGGGCCTCCCAAACCTTCTCCATTTGGCTGGACCCCAGCCCTATTAGCTGGCTATTTTCTGGGCCTCCGGTGGTCCCGGGAATGAAAACGGGCCGGGAGAGAGCAGTGCGCGGCCCTCGCCCCGCAGGCTGGCCAGCCCTGGGCTCCCGCGCCCCCCACCCGGGCTGCGGGCTCATTAGATGAAAGTGCTATCACCTGTCAGACAAACTGCTAGAAGTGTGATAAATTAATGATCAAATAGTATGGTCGACACAGCCACTGTACTGCCTCGGCTACTTACAAGCTGGCCGGGTGCTTAAAAAATGCAGCCGGCATTAAAAAAAAATCAGGCGTTAAAGGAAAATGTCACCCGGCTTTTCAAAAAGGATCTGTTTTAAAATGACCACAGATGGCTCGGTTTCAGAGTCTTTATTTGATTCCTGTTCTTTGTATTTTGTTTTATTGCTCGAAAGGAAGGAAGGAGCGGCGCGGGGGGGGGGGGGGGGGGTAGGGAGAGGGCACCAGGAAGGTGGGAATTTCTGGCGGTTTTCACCAGTCTCCTTCTTTATCTGATTATTTCATTTACTCATCCCGAGAGCTCCACTGGATGGCTAGCAACATGCCCATTTGTCGGATAAGAACATTGATACCCAAAAAGTTAGGGCATCTGGGCGGCCCAGGTGGTTGAGCAGCCGACTTCAGCTCAGGTCATGATCTCACGGCTTGTGGGTTTGAGCCCCACGTCGGGCTCCGTGCTGACGGCTCAGAGCCCGGAGCCTGCTTCGGATTCTGCGTCTCCCTCTCTCTCTGCCCCTCCCCTGCTCATACTCTGTTTCTCTCCCTCTCAAAAGTAAACATTAAAAAAAATGTTTTTTCTTTAAAGTTACCGTGGTTGACACTCTTTGGGTGCAAACTCTGTGTACTTTCCCTGCACCGTCTCCCGCACTGCCATCGCCCAGGGCGGACACTGATATGAGCTCCATGTTAGAGGAAAGGAGGGTGGGATCAGAGAGGGTAAGCCACTTGCCCCAGTCACACAGCCAGTAAGTGGTAAACGGTTGTTTCTGGATCTTAAGACCCTGGACTCCCATCCCTGGGGGCGTCTGGGGGCAAATTTCCAAAAAGAAGCAAGAAAAAGACTTCTTCTGACTTAAAAGCTCAGGCCCAAACCTGGACTCCCAATCATGGGGGACACTCGTTACATAAATGCATAGGTTTCCTATGTGAGTGTCAGCCCCACCCGGCCCTCCCACCTACGGTTTTATGAGCTTAATTTATTCTTTTTAATATAAAATCTCATTACCTGAACATGATACCACCACTTCCACTTTATCTTTGATATGAGAACAGAGAGAAACCTAAATCAAACCTTTAAATAAAGTCTATAATCATGCCGTGCTTTCACTCGCTTTTCAGATTTCCAAACAAAATTAAGTCGAAATACCTTGAGGACAGTGGTGCGGAGGCGAAGGCGGGTGGAGGGGAGAAGACCCCTCCACGTGGCTTTCCTGGGCAACCACAGGGGATGTGATTACGCGGAGAAGCATGATTGATGCTTGGCTCCTGATATTCTTGGGCTCCCCGGCCCCCCGGTTCGGAGGGGGAATCAGATAAAGTCCGCCCAAACCTGTGTGTGCCTGGGATTGATCTCAAAAAGCCATTTGCCTCCTCTTGATGTATTTTTCAAGGCGTTTCCTAGCTTGTGTTAATTTTCATAAAGGGGAAATTGATGATCAGTTTAAAGAAACACAGTCAAGGGTTTTTATTCCCCGGAACTTGGGGTGGGCAAGTTGAGGCCAAGTCGGGGTGGGGGGGGCGGTCTTGGCAGTGGAGGATGGCAGGGGCTCCCGAGAGAAGGTGCACCTTCCCGGCCACACACACACACACACACACACACACACGTACAAGTTCAGCTCTGCTGCTGGCCTGCGAGGTAACCGTGGACAAGGCATGTCAGTGCTCACGACCTCCCTCAGTTTTCCCCATCTGTCAAATGGGAACGAACACTTCCTACTTCACAGAGCTGTGCACGTAAAATTAAAATCACCCATAGGGCATAACTAGTCAAGTCTGAGCAGGAAGAGCTGGGGCCCTTCTTTCCTTTCTTTGGCTCATCACTTACCTTGCGATCTGGCTAAAGTATCCTCTCTTCAAGGAAGCCACCCTTGATTGTTGCTAATGGATCGAAAATATCCATGGTCTCACTTTCTTTAGACCTTAGGTAAACAGCACATATCATCGCAGCGGGAAGGGAACAAGAAAGTCTGGGTCAGCTGGCCTGGGTCCGAGCCCTGGCTCTTCACATGTCCTTGTCTGTGATCTCGGGAAGCTTCCTTAACCTCTGGTACCTCAGTTTCTTCTCTATAAAATGATTTTTTTTTTTTTTTTTTTTTTGCAGAATCCTGCCATGTAGTCATTATTCAGATTATATGAGTTCAACTGATGGTAAACTATTAATAAAACTAAGGGAAGCTTAACTGATGTTCAGATTAATTGATGTTAAAGAGCTCAGAAAATTGCCTGATAGGTAACAAATATCAGTAAGGGTTAACGAGTCATATTATCGATATTAAGACTATTTCTTCTGTTTAATGTTTATATTTGAGAGAAAGAGAGAGAGCGCGCAAGCAGGGAAGGGGCAGAGAGAGAGGGAGACGCAGAATCAGAAGCAGGCTCCGGGCTCCTAGCTGTCGGCACAGAGCCCGACGCGGGGCTCGAACTCACGAACCGCGAGTTCATGACCTGAGCCGAAGTCGGACATTTAACGGACGGGGGCACCCAGGCGCCCTGCGATATACTATGTCTCAAAGCAGCTCAGATGCCTATGGCTGGACCTGTGTGTGCACACGTGTGTGTTAGTCATACGTAGGCGATGCTTATGTTGAAGTATCCTGTATAAACAGAAACGCAAACATATCAGAAAAGCGCAGCTCAAAGCATTTTCAAAAGGCGAACGTACCTGGTAACTAGCTTCCAGATCTGGACACAGAACACCACCAGCCCCTTGGAAGAGAGCCCACTGTGCCCTGTTTCAGGAAGACATGGCTGGAAGAGAGAAAAATGCTGGACGATGCCAGTGGGATAGTCAATGTCACGACAAATACTTGAGCACGTGGGGTAGACGGATGAGGCCAAGGGGGGCTGTGATGAGAGCCTTCCTCATAGTCTACCAGGAACAGACCCTACAGGGTCTAGGCTCTGTCTCTAGCTGGCTGTGAGGCCAATCCCTTCCTGTCCCCAGGCCTCAATCTCCCGGTCTACCTAGAGGCGTTTAGTTGAGATAACCCCTTAGAGCTAAGGATGTATTCTGTCATTCATTTACTTAAATATTGGAGCACCTACTACGTGCCGGGAAGGGTGCCGAGCACCTGAGAACAGCCATAAACAAAACAGACACCCATCCCCATTCACCCGAATTCTCTATTCTAGCAGGAGGAAATGGGCAATAAATATCAGCCGGAAGGAGTACGCAGTTTCATTTAGTTCTGTGCTTCTAAGGGAGGGCCCCGGCTACAGGACACACAGCCATCAGCTGCCACAGCCGTCTTCCCTTCCTCAGTCTCCCTTGGTCTGTATCACGCCAGGCCACAAGTGGCTTCCAAACCGATTTTTCCTGGGGCGCCCGGGTGGCTCAGTCGGTTGAGCGTCCGACTTTGGCTCAGGTCATGATCTCGCGGTTTGTGGGTTCGAGGCCCGCGTCGGGCTCTGTGCTGACGGCTCGGAGCCTGGAGCCTGCTTCGGATTCTGTGTCTCCCTCTCTCTCTGCCTCCCCCCACCCCCTACTCACACTCTGTCTCTCTCTCCTTCAAAAATAAACATTAAAAAAAAAAAACGATTTTCCTGAACCCTGTTCCCTGGAGGGTGAGCATCAGAGTCTCCCCCTAAGGGGATGAAGGTGCCAGGACAGATTTTCGCATCCACATCATTTTTCCCAATTTGTCCAGAGGAGGACAAAATATTTCAGACACACCAAAGGGACAGTAACAGGCATGAACAACCCCAGCTTATGAGATGGAGTTGAGGCTCTTCCCATCGCTCCCTGTTTGCGTGGAAGTAGGATTTCTCCGGGTACGGAACTTTGCCCCACCCCCTACGCTCTGTGGATTCGCAGGAACCAGTTCCCAGGTCCCCACACACCTGCCATTTTCCTGAAAATGAGCACTTTGCCTTAGGGGTCCCCTGCTTTCTGCCCAGAGAAAGATCTCCTCAAATGCACGGAGGCCTTGGAGAACATTCTCTCTGCAGGATGAAACTCCCACTGCCTACCTCTCCCGGTGGTTACGAGGTGGGGAAAACAGGCTGGACCGGGGCAATGAGGGTCCTTGCCGTAAGCCAGTGTGTGTGAAAGAGGCGGTAAGAGGCCGGTGGGTGGTGACAGGGAGACCGGAGAAAAGCCGACCTTGAGTGTCAGGGAGAAGCCAGCTGAGAGAAACGGTCCTTGAGTCACAGGCTCAGGGGTGATACTCCGAATATTTAGTGATTCTATCACGCAGGCCCCAACAGGCTTTGGGGAGCACAGTCTGGGTGGCCCCGCCTGGGTCAGATGTCCTACTTCGTTTGCTCGCATTGTGAGGAAGCAGGGATCCTAGGGAGGCCCGGCAGGAGGAACGTTACCCAGGATCTCGAGAGAGCAACCATTGGCCGCCTGATTGGATGTATTTTATTTTTCTTTCTTTTTTTTTTTTTTTTTTAATTATTTTAACGTTTATTTATTTTCGAGACAGAGAGAGACAAAGCATGAACGGGGGAGGGTCAGAGAGAGAGGGAGACACAGGATCTGAAACAGGCTCCAGGCTCTGAGCAGTCAGCCCAGAGCCCGACGCGGGGCTCGAACTCACGGACCGTGAGATCATGACCTGAGCCGAAGTCGGCCGCTTAACCGACTGAGCCACCCAGGCGCCCTGGATGTATTTTAATATTTTCCCGACCAGTGTGACCCGGGCTAGAGTGGCAGAGAGGGGCCTTGACTGCCAAGAGTTAACGACGGGCTTGGAGAAAGAACTTCAACGTAGGGCACTTGAGTCCAGAAGCTTCTATTCCATCCTGCGTTGGGAGGGTCTAGCTTTGTCCGGAGCCCCGGCATAAGGCGGTTTTCAGTTGTCAAAGGAGGTTGTACAAGACTGCCAGCTGGCTGTCCCCAATCCATAGACCGATTTGTTGGAAACGGAGTGATTTCTTACACACACCGTCACTCGTGGAGCGCCTGGGTGGCTCGGTCGGTTAAGCGCCCGACTTCGGCTCAGGTCGTGATCTCCGGTTTGGGAGTTGGAGCCCCCGCATCGGGCCCTGCGCTGACGGCCCAGACCCTGCTTCAGATTTTGTGCCTCAGTCTCTCTTTCTGTCCCTCCTCTGCTCACGCTCTCTCTCTCTCAAAAAATTATAAAAAAAAAGAAAGAAAAGAAAAGAAAACGGTCATTCGTTGTCAACATTTCCAAGTGGGGGGATTTCACAGAGAAATCTCTCTAAGAAAATCAAAGGCTAGGGCAGCGATAGGCCCACCGCCAGCCTTACACACTGCCTGGAGCCGTGCGAGGGCTGTGGCGCCCATCGCCTCCCCCACCCCAGACAGTGTGCGCCTTCCAGGTCTGCCAAGTTCCTCTGCAGGCTGCTTCACTGGTTTATGTTTCCTGCGTGGCCTGGGGTTTGTCAGCCCCGAGAAACTGAAAAGAGCAGAAGTTTGGAAGCCAGGAGATCTGGGTTAATGTCTTAATCCTGCCCTTCCCAAGCTCATACAACCTCCTGGAAACTCCGTTACTCCATCGGTAAAATACAGGTCATAATAATTTCTTTTTCAGGGTGGTTGCAAGGATCAAATAAGATTGTACAAATTGCCAGGAGGCAGAACCGCTCGGGAATCAGAAGCATCAGAATCAGACTGCATTTACGTCCCGGACTTGTCACAGCCAGGCTGCATGACCGTGGACGTATCCTTTAGCCTTCGAGTGCCTCTTTTTTCCCTCATCTGTAAAATGGGTATGATCACAGGTCAGCCTGATCTGCGCATTAACACATGAAGTGCTTAGCATGGGGGCACATCACATGTGCTCAATAAATGTGCATTATTATTATTACAATTACTTTTACTGTTATATGACTTCTCTCTTTGCGTGGGTCAAACTTACACCACTGGATCCGTGCAGATGTGTCTACAGAATATCCCAAGAGCAATTTCTTTCTTTATGCCCAGATTTTCCCAAGGGAAGATAAATCTGAAGTCGGAGATCATCATTTAAAATACTTTGTTTGTTTAAGACAATTTAAGGAGCGCCTGGGTGGCTCAGTCAGCTGAGCATTCAGCTCAGGTCATGATCTCATGGTTTGTGAGTTCGGGCCCCGCATCGAGCTCTGTGCTGACAGCTCGGAGCCTGGAGCCTGCTTCGGATTCTGTGTCTCCCTCTCTCTCCCCTCCCCTGCTCGCACTCTGTCTCTCGATGAATAAGTAAATAAATATTTAAAAAATAATAACAATAAAATAAAATAATTTTGATGTCAGTGAAATACAAGCCCGTCAACCAGTGACAATTACCATGTTCAACGAGACTCTTTGGGGTTGCTTTTTTCTACAGTTCCCCACAATGCTTCGAGAATCAGAAAACCTGCTGGTGCGATCGCTCTCCACGCATCCTTTAAACATCTTCTTATCCTGTCCCACCGCTGTAAGCCGAGCACTGGGCCGTATGTTGCAGACTGCAACAAAGGCCGCGGCCGTCAAGCCCGAGCACCGTTAGCGAGTGCCAGAGCTGTTCCTGAGAGCTGCACGGACCCTGCTCAGAGCCACTCTTCTGTCTCCCGGCAGTGACATGCCCATGCCCTTCACGTTCCGCCACAAAAGCAGGCCCCCTCCCCTGTCCAGAAGCAATGCGGAGAGAAGCCACCTGAGTGGCCCGCCTCAGGTAGGAATGAAACCAACAGGATGACAGATACAGGTCGGGCAGCCTGGGAACTTGCCAAGGACGGAAACCCATCAGATATTTCCCTCCATGGTGAGAATCCATTCCCTGAAAGCAACATGCTTCCTCCCTCCCGCGCGCCCCTGTCCCCAGCAGGCTGGGCCCACGGTGGGGACTTCTGATGTCAAGCCAGTGGCCTCCTCGTCTCTACCAACGCTTACTGCGAAATTTACTGCCAGCCCCAGTGGCGCGAACCGTTATTATGTTTGCCCTGAGACAGAAAAGCAGAGATCTAAAACAGCTCCAGGAGATCCAAACAGGGAATATTTAAAATACCAAAGGAACGGGAAATGGGGTCCGGGCATCTGTTTAATTTACCTCCTTTACGGCAGGAGCAGGAAGAGTTTTCTGAGCCTTCTGGGCAGAAGGTTCTGGGGAAGCAGGGAGGGGCAGGGAGGCCCTGGCAGGAAGCAGGACCGAGAAGGTGGTAAAGAGCAGTGGGTTGGGCAAGGTCCCCTATCAAAACCAAAGTCACTTAGGTCACTGGGCACAAATCCATGGGTGTGCACTGGGCGTCTTGTTAAAATGCAGATTCCGATCCGGCCAGTCTGGGCTGGGGCCCAAGCTGTTGCGTTTCCAGCAAGCTCCCCGGTGCTGATGCTGCAAGTCTGAGAAACCTCTAACGAGCAAGGGTTCTAGGACTTGTCTCCAAGATGCGGTTGTGATCGTGACTTAGATTGTACCTGTATCTGAAGAGGCCTTGGGGTAGCTGGTGGAGCTACGATCCTTTGTGACTTCCCTTTGCCTTTGGAATCAAGTTCAAACTTCTTCCCAAGACTTTGGGAGCCCGCCATCTCTACCCTAGACCCCTCCCTGTCTTACCACCCCCAGACCCATGCTCTGTCCACCTCAACCCTGTTTTCCAGAACATCCGGTCATCTGAACTGCTTGCGGGATCTGCACACCTCCATGCTCTGTGGCTTTGGGGCCTTTTCACATGCTGTTCCCTCTGCATGGAACCCCAGCGCCCACTTCTCCGTGTAGCGAACTTCTTTGCTTTCAGATTTCAATTCAAATGACTTTTCTTCCAGGAAGCCCTCTCTGACTGGAATGGTTAATTTTATTGTGTCAACGTGACTGGGTTAGGGGGTGCCCAGCTATTTCGTCAAACATTATTCTGGGTGTTTCTGCATGAGATTAACATTTGAATTGGGAGACTGAGTCAAGCAGATTGTCCTCCCCAGTGTGGGTGGGCTTCATCCAATCCATGGAAGGCCTGAATAGAACAAAAAGGTTAACACTCTTTCCAGTAACAGGCAACTCCTCCTGCCTGACTGGACATCATTTTTCTGTTTGTTTGCTTGTTTTTTTCCTGCCTCTGAACTTGAACTGAAATAGCAGCTCTGCGTGGGTCTCCAGCCTCTTGGCTTTCAGAGTAGAACTATACCATTGGCTGTCCTAGGTTTCCAGCTTGCTGACCATTTGTCAGCTCCCACAACCACGTGAGCCAATTCTTTATATATGTATGTATATATTCCTTATACAGTAAAACCTTGGTTTGCGAGCATAATTCATTCCAGAAACATGCTTGTAATCCAAAACACTTGTATGTCAAAGTGAATTTCAAGAACCATTGGCTCATTGTGATCATGTGACGTTCAGCATCACGTACTGCTTGTATTGCAGGACATCGCTCATTTATCGAGTTAAAATTTATTAGGAATGTCTGCTCGTCTTGCCGAACTCTCGCAGAACAAGTTACTCGCAATCCAAGGCTTTACTGTATACATTCCTTATATCTATATGTATACTTATTTAAAATTATTTTTATTATTGAAGTGTAGTTGACATCCAATGTCAGCTTGAATAATTTGGGGGTTGGAGCACCACACCCCTGGGCAGTTGAAAACTCGTGTATAGTTTTTGACTTCCCCCAAATTTAACTACTATTAGCCTACTGGCGACCAGGAACGTTACCAATAACACAAATAGTTGATTAGCACAAATTTTGTATAAGTATTACATACTATATTTATACAAAAAAGTAAACTAGAGAAAAGAACGTGTTATTAAGAAAATCGTAAGGAGGAGAAAATACATTTACAGTCTTATAGTGCACAGAATAGAATCTGCATGTAAGCTTATGTTTTTCACGAGTCAACTGTAAATATATATGAGTGACTATACGTGTATATATATGAATATTTATCCCATTGGTTCTGTTTCTCTGGAGAAAGCTGACTAACACACTGATCCATCCGGGAACTTCTCTGAAATCTGTTGTTCTTGCATTTTATTTTATTTTATTTTATTTTATTTTATTTTTAATTTTTTTTTAACATTTATTTATTTTTGAGACAGACAGAGACAGAGCATGAACGGGGGAGGGTCAGAGAGACGGGGACACAGAATCTGAAACAGGCTCCAGGCTCTGAGCTGTCAGCACAGAGCCCGACGCGGGGCTCGAACTCATGGACCGCGAGATCACGACCTGAGCCGAAGTCGGCCGCTTAACCGACTGAGACACCCAGGTGCCCCTGTTCTTGCATTTTAAACCTATACAAGGATTTCCCCTTTTACCAGTAAAAATACCTTAGCTTTATTTTAAAGCTGTGCTATCCCATAAGATAGCCCACTAGATATGTGTGATTATTGAGCACTTGAATAAAGAAATATGAATTGAGATGTGCTGTAAGGGTAAAATACACATAAGAATTTGAAGACTTAAAAACAAAGAATTTGATGACTTAGTATGAAAAAAGAAAGTAAAACATCTTACTAATAATTTATTGCATTGATTACCTGTTGAAATCATAATAATTTTGATATATTGGGTTAAATCAAATACATTATTAAAACTAATGTTACTTGTTTCTTTTTCCCTTTCTAATGTAATTACTAGAAAATGTGAAGCATGCATATGTCTTCTGTATATATTTTTATTAGACAATCTTGCTCCAGAGCAAGGAACAGAGTGAGAAGTCCAGATCTGACGATGTGGAAAATGCTGGAAGTTACCAGAGCCTTCCAAGCTCCAGAAGTTGAATTCCCTCAAGATGGTTGCACAATCAAATATATCTCAGGGCACTAAAGTAGGGACGGTTAGGCCAATGGGCTGAATCCCGCCTGACACCTGCTTTTGTAGGTGTCAAAATTTCATTGGAACAGAGCCACATGTTATCTTCTTCGCTCACATCTTATCTAAGGCAGCCTTCGTGCCACGACAACCCAGGTGAGTACTTGTAGAAACTGTCTGGCCTGCACAGCTTAAGATATTTGTCATCCGGTCCTTGATGACAAGGCTTGCCAACCCCTGGTGCGAGGCAGAAAGTTGAAACGGCCGCTCCAGGAGACAGAGGCCAGTGACAGGGTGCCAGCTCCAAGGTGCATTCCCGGGTGACTCTGGGAGTGTTACAGTGGGCCTCCGAGCCTCAAGCTGAGTTGTCCGCAACACGGGATAATTATAATAGCAGCTACTTCATGGGTTGATACGAGGATCGAGTCAGATGTTGCATCTCCAGTGGCTGGTGCCTAGACAATAATAATCATGTACGGTGTGTGTGTATTTGTTTGCGTTGCCGACTTTGGGGCTCTGCTATGTGCCTTCCCGGCCCCTCTGCAGGGCTATCTTTCTGTAAAACATTTGCCTGCTCCCCTGGCTGCCTCCTTATCTGGACCACGAGGTCCTCAAGGACAGAAGAGCGCCCCTTGTATCCACAAAACTTGGGCTTCCTTTGGTCCGTGGAAGCTGACAGGGGCCTTCTCAGAGGAAGATGGGTGAGAATGCGGCTACCGCGAGGGCCTCCTCCACGCTGAATTCTCCGAACTGGTCTCTGCACTTGGGGCCGGGGGCTCTGGGACCTCGGGGAGCTGGGACAGACAACCTTGCCCCCACGGCACGCCCCCCCCGACCTGTCGCGTCGAGTGGTTTCCACCTCAGCTGCTTCTGGGGTGCCTCTGAGTCATCGAGGGACTCGGAGCAGGCGTCCAGGCGTGACAGAAGCCTATTTTTGTCCCCTATTGATCTCCCTTGCCCAGAAACCATCAGTGGCCCTGCTGTAAAATGGCAGCTCCCAAAGGCAAACGCCTCTCGGCCTCTCTGGCCGCCGGGTGCCCAGCCAGCCGCTCCCGGCCACCAGGCAGGGAAACCAAAATAACCTCCCGAGACAGCCATCCAGGCCCGGCCCTGCTGGGGCCCTCCGAAAAGGGCTAACTTTGACCCTTTCTAACATTACCCACAGCTTTTCTTGTCTCATCTTTTTTGAAGCAGTGATAAAGCCAGCCGCTAATTGGTCTGTGTCTGTAGTTCTCAGCTCTGCCTGGCAGCTGGACAGAGGTGTGGGCTCTCGAGCCCGGGAGAGGCTCGTTCTCATGGAGCTCTCGGTGGCCCAGGGTCCCGCACTTGCAAAGGAAAAAAAGGGCCCTCTCTACAGCTGGGGCCCAGGAAGAGGGTGACGGGTCGTTCCCACCTCGGCCGGAGCCCTCTGGCCAAATCCCCCCTCCACTTTCCTTGCCTCCCGAGAGGACAGATGAGCAAGCCCACCTCTTAGGCACCCAGAAGTGCCCTGCGATGCGGGGGTCGGCGGGGGAGATACAAACACGCCCTAAATCATAACACAGCAAGCACAGGCTTGGAAGCTGGGCGATGTGAACCCCATCCCACGGAGTGCCAGTGAATGTTTGGCAAGGGACTCTCTGGGGTGGCGGGAGTGGCCCTTACAGTGGCATTTGGTGGCGATTCTCGTGGCATAAATATCACGGCCGTGGCCGATTACAAGGAAGCAATGTGACTAAACGCGGGGCTGGGGGGGGCAAGGCTCATGACCGGGTCTGGCCAGCTTTTCTCTGCCAGCTCCTGGCCGCCACCGGCTCCCGCTCTGCCGCTTGCTGCTGTGTGACCTCAGCCGATGTACTGAACCTCTCTGTGTCTCAGTTTCCTCAAGCGTAAAACGAGGATAGTAATAGTGTTTACCTGTAAGATTATTGTAAGGTTTCAATGAGAACTGCGTGGAAAACGCTGGCTGTGTGTGGCACATAGTAAGCACTCAGTGGTTATTAAGTTCATGACCGTGCTGGCAGAACAGCACTTATGTGTAAACATGTGAACATGTACAGTTGCTCCTTGAACAACTGCACAGGTCCACTCCTATGCGAAGTTTTGTTTTTTTTTTTCCAATAAATACAGGACAGGACTGTACATGTATTTGCTTCTCCTTATGGTTTTCTTTTTTTTTTTTCTCATTTTTTTTAATGTTTACTCATTTTTGAGAGAGAGAGAGAGACAGAGCATGAGTCAGGGAAGGGGCAGAGAGAGAGGGAGACACAGAATCCGAAGCCGGCTCCGGGCTCTGAGCTGTCAGCACAGAGCCTGACGCGGGGCTCGAACCCACGGACTGCATGATCATGACCTGAGCCGAAGTCAGACGCTTAGCCGACTGAGCCACCCAGGCGCCCTTCCTCATGGTTTCCTTAAAAACGTTTTCTTCTCTGTAGCTTGCTTTATTGTAAGAATAAGA
The DNA here is from genome assembly GCF_046562875.1 of Panthera onca. NCBI lineage: Eukaryota > Metazoa > Chordata > Mammalia > Carnivora > Felidae > Panthera > Panthera onca. The sequence continues at coordinate 32,220,191 of NC_138353.1, read as the reverse complement.
GTATATAATATGTGTAACGTACAAAATAGGTGCCAATCAACTATTTATGTCATTAGTCAACAGTAGGCTATTAGTAGTTACGTTCTGGGGGAATCAAAAGTTATATGTGGATTTTCGACTGCGTGGGGGTCGGCACCCCTAACCCGGTGTCGCTCAAGGGTTGTCTGGGCATGCTTTCACGTAGAGATAGATACAGGATAGTGAATCGCTAACTTGTGAACGATTGGCAGGGAGAGATAGGCATTGGGTGGAGGAGTCCTGGAAGGCTTCCTGGAGGAAGCAGAATCTAGATCTGGAGGAGAGGAAAAGGAGTGGGTAGAAGATTGGGGGCCAGGGCACAGAGAGAGGGACATGTGAGGGCACAGGGATGGGGGTGGGGGGTCAGGAGTCAAAGGGAATGACATCTTAAATTTTTTTTTTTTTTTTAACGTTTATTTGTTTTTGAGACAGAGAGAGACAGAGCATGAACCGGGGAGGGGCAGAGAGAGAGGGAGACACAGAATCAGAAGCAGGCTCCAGGCTCTGAGCCGTCAGCCCAGAGCCCGACGCGGGGCTCGAACTCACATACTGTAAGATCGTGACCTGAGCTGAAGTCGGAGGCTTAACCGACTGAGCCACCCAGGCGCCCCGGGAATGACGTTTTAGTACAGAGAGCAGGCCCGAGCCCGCCATTAATATGGGCTCTCTGGCACACGGGACCTGAGCCAATGGCCTGGGCTCTCTAGGAGGGGCTCCCGATCGCCAGGCCCAGAGCAGCAGTCTGGGCCAGGGGCAGTTTGGAGCAGGGCACCCGGACCCCTCAGAGTTTCTGTGGCAGGCAGCGTCCTAGACAATTGGTCTGAGCGGCAGGTACCGTACCCCCGGTCGCCCAGAATTTTCTGAAGTTCCTCCCTCCGTGCCTGCTGCCCCAGCCCAGCTCGGCAGCCCCGACTCGGGTAATTTCCAGCGATAATTATTGAGTGCGCACAAAGGCCTGGCTTGTTTTCTCCTCCGGGTGGGGGCCCCGGGCAGCTTTGTTTGGGCCGGGAATTGTCGTAGGGCCTCTGTTTAGCCAGCTCTGTCTCCTCTTTGTTAACATTCCTCGCTAACTGTGGCTCCTCCGGGGCTGGAGAAGAGGCGGCGCCCATGTCCTCGAGCTTCTGCGACCTCGCTCCCAGCTCCTCGAACCCCTGGGAAACTCTGGCCCTGCTCCCCTCCCGCCACCCCCCGCCGGGGACAGGAACGTGAGGCTGGCGGCCGACGGGCTCAGAAATAACTCAACTCACCTGGCAGGTGCAAAGCCCCACATCTCAGGCAATTGCTTTAAACACGGGGCCTTTCCCGTTACCCGTCGTGGGCTGAAAACAGTCATTAGGTGTCACTTTCTATGGCAGCCTTCTCTGTCTTTGGGGGCAGAGCGGATAATTACACACCTGGCCCTTCACTACCTTGCACAGCCCCCGGGACAAATGCTACCTAGGTCTTCTCGGTACTTGGAGCCCATTCCCACCCAGCACTTACACAGCCGACAAATGAATGTTTTCGCCTGTCCTCGGTTCACATAAATAGCCACAAATTCCTATAATTAACTACAGTAAGCTAGGCTGGGATTAAAACAAAGACTGGCTTGTTTACTGGGATGTTCTGAAACAAGCAATTTTCAACATTACACTGTCAGCTCCTGTCTCTGTCTTTGTTAAGCAAGGCATGGGGTAAGGGGGGGGGGGGGGGTGGCAGGCATGAATGGTGAGGGGCCCCAGCTGGGAGATGGGAAGGAGGGATGGAGATGATGCTTTCTGATGTTCCAGCCAAAAACCCTTTGTCCCTGGGTCATTGGGTCCCGAAGATTCCGGGACCCACTCAATCTCCGGTGGAGCCAGGCATAGCCAAGCAGGCACCCTCTCCTCTTCCCAGATGATGGGGCTGGAGGGCCCCCAGAAGTTACTGCTGGCGAAACCGGGTCCTTCCACCTAGCCAGCAAAATTCCTGAGATTTCCACCACGAAGTATTAAAAGCGAGGGAGGGCTCTGGAGCCCATCTGCCCCGGGCCCTCCTTTTCCAGGGAGGGAAAGTGAGCCCCAGAGAGGCGAACACAGCTAACTGCTCAAGGTTACTTGCTGGGTTGCTGATCCAACAAGGTTCGAACCCGGATTTCCCGGTTACTGCCAAGGGCCGACCCTGCCTGCCATCTGCCTTTTTTATAGCCTGTGAGCTACGAATAGCCTTTATATGTTTAAATGGTTAAAAAAAAAAAAAAATTAAAAGAAGAAGACTATGATGTGGCACCTGAAAACTACATGAAATTTAAGGGCCCGTAAAGAAAGTTTTACCGGAACACAGTCTCTCTCTCTCTGTCTCATCCGTTTGCATATTGTCTCTGGCTGCTTTCAAGCTATTCAAGGTGAGTAACTGCAGAGAATAGAAGGCCCACAGAGCCTGAAATATTTCCTATCAGACCCCCTGCAGAAAAAGTTTCCTGATCTCTGCCCTGATACGTTATATGCTGCCTTATTGCTCTATTAAAAATAAGGCAGGATTTTTTTTTTCAATCGTTTATTTCCTACTTGGCGAAATTCTTTCTTCACACAGAACCTGGGGCGGACTCTCCGTGTGTAAAGCTCGTCAAAAGGGGGCTGTTCTGTGAAGTTGGGTGGGAGTGTGGTAAGAGCCATGAGGAGGCTTTGTGGACCCCCCCCCCCAAGTAGCCAGAAGAGTGTCTGGAACCCCCAGGGGAAAATAGCCTCTCCTTCTCAGACGCCCACGACCTTAACCAGAGGTGCAGGGGGTGTGGGGGGGTCTATACCTGGCCTGCGTTACAATTTCAGCGGACAGGCGAACCCCAAAAGAGGAATTGCAAGGAGACTTTTCCGATGGGGTGAGCTGACTCTCCACGTGTGTGGGGCAATTGACCTTAACATTCAACAAATCTCTCCTGAGCTCTTCTTCTGTGCCAGGTGTCAGCCTAGAGCTCGGGGGATACTGAGGGGAGCCGATAGGACAAGGGTCCTGCCCTTAGAGCTGACATTCTAGTAAAAGAGACAGAGTAATGTCAAGGAGTCGCTCATTATAAGGAAGAAAAATAGAGTAAGGAGAGAGAAAGGTAAGCGTGCAATACTAGTTAAGGAGAAAAGGAAGGACACTGAAGAGGTAGATTTGAGCAGGAATGAATGAATGAATGAACGAATGCATATAAAAGAGTAGAGGAAACTCCAGACTTTGGACAGGGTTGGCCAGGCCCACATGGGTCGCTAGATCAAAGCCTCGGGGAAGCCCAGAGAGAGGCAGATGTTGACATTGAAAGACGGCCTTGGGAACCCTAGAGATTTGTGGGAGGCCAGGGTGGGAGTGGTCCCCCTGCAGTCACAGCCTAAAACCCTGTGTCCCGTCAGTTGTGATCCTCGCCTGACCCGAAACCACAGATGCATGTCCCCATTGGCAAGACCACTTGTCTGAGGCAAAAAGAAGTCATCGGGGTTGGGGGTCTAGTCTAGGGTCGGGGTCTCCTGACTTTCGGGGGAAGCCTTCCTTGAAGAGGAGGGTGGGCTGCTGGAGGCCACACGCAGCGAGGCCGACGTACGTCCTGCCACAGCGTCCACACCTGCCGCGGTCAGAACTCTCTGGCCTCCGACCCCATGTGTGTTTCTTTGTTAATCTTGACGATTTGCCTCAATGGTGCCGCCGTAAAGGCAACTCGGGGCGTGGCAGGATGACACAGCCCATATAAAGTTAAAAAGGTGCCAGCGCTGCGTCCTGGGACCCGGGACCGATCGCTGCTCGCGCATTAGCCAGAACGGGGGAGAGGCTCCCAGGGGGACAAAGGGAGGTTAACGGGGCGGTGCACTGTGGAAACAGGGAAAGTCACGAGCTTCTACCCTGCAAGTCACTTACCCTCTCTTGGCCTCTGCTGCCACCTCTGAAGCATGGGGGGGGGGGGGGGGGTGAATGGGATGATAGCAATACAGCCCCTCGGGGTTGCCGTGAAGAGCCGATGGGGTGGACGTGCCCGAAGCCCTAGAAAACGCGTTAAAGAGACCCGCGGGCACCACAGCCGGCATTACTAACAGAGGCAAGGCAAAGGGAGTCCAGTCCGGCCGAGGGAAGGCCTCCGCCTCTCCGAGCACCATGGGTCTCGTTAAACAACAGACTGTAGGTGCAGAGATGAAGACAGGGCCTTCCGGGGTCAGGCTGCCCCCTGGAGTTCAAATCCCACCCCGGGCTCAAATTCCAGCGCTGATCCGCAGGGATCATGCAGCTGGGGCCAAGTTGCTTGATTTCTCCGGATCTTAGTTCCGTCACCTGTAAAATGGAGCTACCAATGGGTGTCACGTGTACTTAGGGGTTACTCCCAGAACTACCTGTGTTGGTTACACAGAGAATGCGGTCAGGGGGCGCTCGTGTCGTTATCACTAACAGGCGCCATCCCTGCCGCCCAGGGCCGTCGCGAGGACAGGCGGTAGGTTCCGGGCACGCGGGAGGGACTAGCCTCATCTCGCGGGTGTCTGGGGACCGGTTTGGGGAATTTGGTGCCGGCCGGAGACCTGCTCCTCGCCTTCTGTCCCTTCTCCTGGTTTTTCCCACACTGCAGAAGCCGAGAAGTGACCACATCTGCTGTGCCTTGCAGTTTTCTTTTTCATCCGGTGATTTCCCAAGTCATGTGGACTTTATCGAGCTCCAGGCATCAGTCTGTGTGACACGAAGGGGGATGGACAGACCAGTGCCCTGCCTTGGGGAGCTGACTTTTCCCGGAGGAGACCAGCAATACACATGCAAACAGATCAGACAACCAGCGCCCTGGGAAGTGGCCAGCGCTATGATTAAAACAAAGGCGGGTAAGGGGCCAGTGGCTGGGGACTGTTTTCACAGAGTGCCCAGCGTGTGGATTCTCTCTGGCCTTCGGTTAGGGAAGGATGTGTGTCACAGGGAGGCCCGGCCACCTTGCTGCTGCCTTCAAGGTGGGGGGACAGGTTGTCCTGATTTGCCGCTGAGGCCAGAGGCCGGATCCCGAGGTGTCCCTCCTCTGCAAGCCCGGGGCCCGGGAGAGGCAGGCACCTGGCTTCTCAGAAGGAGCGCTGCAATCAGCCCTAAGGAGAACTATTTTTTATTCGGGCCAAAGGTACAATTAACAGCCTCCGCTTGGGCCTCGCCCAGCCCCAGGGCCTCTGCTCATGCCTGACTGACCAGCAGGAGGGAGGGGACCCTGTCAGTACCCCTCAGTCAACTGCCAGGGCTATTTTGGTGGCTGTTATTTGGGCAAGGAGTGGGCTAGTGGCTTGTGGGAGGGAGGGAAAGAGGGAAGATGCTAAAAATACCGAGGCCAGACTGGGGTGACTGGCCTCTACCCTCTCACGGGCCTGGCCTCCCTTCTTGGGTGAGGAGAGCCTGGTCCTCTTCTCTCCCGGGGACAGGCTGCTGAGGGCTCAAAACAACCAGCGAGCCCTTTTGTTTTGGCTAATGTTAGTCATGGCCACCATTAGTCAGGAGGTCCCGGGGGCGTTAAGTGACCTGCCGAGGTCACACAGTCGGTAGGTGGAGGACAGACGTCTGGGGTGTTGGGAAACAGTAAGTGGAGGAAAGGCCAGGCCATTCAGAGTGGCATCCTGCTGAGGATGGGGTTTGGAAGCCATCCATGATGACATCACCGTCCCCCAGGCCTCACCAGCCCTCCCCTTGCTTCTGGAAGACCCCGGCCATCCCACCGTCAGCGCCCCTTGTCTCTGCATCTGAATCCCGCCAGGCAAGGTCGTCTCCTCCAGGATGGCTCATCTCCTGCAGGAGAACTCTCCTGAACCCTGGCTCAGTTACACCCTGATCTCGGGGGATCGTGGACCTGCCCCCCCAACCTCCCGGGCCTCACGTGTTTGGCTCTGACCGCCTTGTAAACAGCTACCTGGCGACCTCGCGGGGCTCCCACCAGATGACAGCTTCACAACCGGGTCTGTGATTTATGCAGCCTGAAGGTCAAGGTTGCCTGCATGAGTGAGCCCCACTACCCAGGGAGGTGGAACACATCGGGGCAGAGGACCTAAGAGGCCCTTGGCCTTGGGATGTAGTCATTCATTCGTTCACTCACTCATTTGCTCATTTGCTAATTCATTCCTTAAATGCTTTCTGGGTGAGCACCTTGTACACAGAGGCATTGTTCCAGGAATCCGGGGCGGGGGGGAGCCCCACGTTCTGGTAGAACGTACCATATGGAAGGGAATCGACGGCTCACAAAGAAATGAATCCACACGTCTGGGTGAAAGAAATCGGGAGCGGGGCTGTGGGCGTGCCCGTGTACGTGAGTGCGTGCGTGTGTGATCGCGTAGGGGTACCAGGAAGTGAGAGTGTGAGCCACTCAGATACCTGCGGGGAGGGCATTCCAGGCAAGGGTGTGAAGTACACAGGTGCTAAGAGGGCAGCAGGCCTGCGGGAGAAAGGAGCGAGGCCTCCGCACCCTTCTTCCACCCTTCTCCTGCCCCCGCAGGTCCCGGGGGGCGGAGGTGACCCCTGTACTCTCTCTTTTCCATCACAGCACCCTCTCCCCAGGGCGGTCCTCTGAGCCCCTGGTGAACCTTCACCCTGCAATTACCATCCTCTGCCCAGGGCTATTTCCTGCAGACTTGTAAATAGAACCTCTTTCAGCTCCACACACATTATGGTTTGTCTAAAACGGTGTCAAAGGAGCCAATTTTCCTGAACGGGGACCATTGACAAGAGGTAAAGTTTACAGAGGACTCCCGCAGGCTGGCCGGGGTGGAAAACAAGGGCTGGGGGTGACGCAAGCGCCCAGCAAAGCGTGCTAGAATAGACTGGAAGAGAGGCGCAGACCTCGGGCTTCTTGAGGGGTGGATTTTCTTTGGGACGTGGAAATAAACAAGGGGGTCGGCTCACAACCCGCCCAGCGTTATCCGGGACGGGCCCCAGCACAGGTTCAGGGAGCACCTGCCCGGCTCCCCTGCTCTCTCTCCTCTCTCTGGACCGCTTACCCTTTGCGAGCAGATGCCAATCATAATTTGCCCTGCCAGCCACCTTGCAGAAGTGAAGAAGCTTTTCTGGCAGAGAGAGAGAGAGAGAGAGAGAGAGGAAAGAGGTGTCGAAAGTAAGTAGCTGGTTCCAAGGCCTTCCACCCTCCGCACCAGCCATCAGTGGCAGCGCAGGTGACCTGTGTGCCCAATTCTGGGCAGAAGGAGCCCACAGGCACAGGGTGGGGGTGAGCAAAAGGCAGGCCGGACTGAGGTCCCCCTGTGAAGTTGGGGTTATTCTCTCCCACCCTACAGGGAAAGAAGATGAGGTCCAGAGAGATGCCAGGCATTTCAAGCTCATGTTTGCTAAGTGGCAGAGGTAAGATCTGAACTCAGGCCAGCCTGGCCCCAAACCCAGGAGTCTTACATTGTGCCAGACACGTCTTAATTCTGACTCCACTCTGCCTCAGCAAACGCTGGCCAGAGCCCTGTGAGCAGGAACCTCAGCCGACTGTGACCTTCCCGCGGCCCCAGAGCGGTACCCCGTGCCAGCTCCGTTGCTCCTGGCCCTTGCCAGGGCCCAGACCTGAGCCCTACAAGGCAGACGCCGCCTGCTTCTGCTTCTATGAATAAAGGTTCAGAGAGCATTTTAGGAACCAAAACCACCTAGCAATCTTCCCTGCCTTTTTGAAAACAAAACAAAACAAAAGAAAACAAAACGCTAGAACAGATGTTCAAGGAACATCTCAGCGAGAAAAGTAGGCTCGTTTGGATCACATCAAAGTGTCCCAGAAAACAGAGGTCCGGGATCGGGTTCTGGACACAGACTTCCCTCAACGTCGTTTAATTTCCCCCAAATTTCAATCAGTTTGATTGATCATTTACCCCATAAGAGAGGTGTTAATATCCATCTCGTTACTATCCCATTTGCCCCTAGAACTGGTTGGGTGAGAAACTCAGGTGTTAGGAACAGACACACTTGGGTTTGAATTCTCAGTCCCACCGTTTTCTAGCCCCGTGATCTCTGGTATCTGATAGTCCCCACGGCGGGTCTCAGTCTTCTCGGCTGCAAAATGGAGCTAACAATCCTTGCTCTGCCTCTCTTCCATGATGAGCGTGAGGTTCCTGGAAAGGAGGAGACTGTAATGTACCATAGGGTTTTCCTGCTCCCTCTGACGACTTGTAGCTGTCCCAGGACAACATACAAGTATAAAGCAATTGTGCATCAAAGATTTTATTTAACTCATTAATTAAGGAGGCAACTGTCAGGTATTGCAACTGCTCAATGGAAAATCCGAAGAACCACAGACACAGGCAATTGGGACAGCTGGAATGAATTTATAAATAAATGCAAAAATAATCTACCCATACGTCATTCATCAACTGCATTCGGACCAAACAAAATTCGTTTGCATTCCTATGGACGAGAGGCATTTGAATTATTATTCACGTTCTACAATTTTCAAAGATGTAAAAATAGCTCAAAGACCGAGACGTGCGGGGATAATCCAGAAGAATGAGCCATACAGGACACACTGCGTTGTTTTTTTTTTTTCCTGTTTCTTTCAAAGCCTTTCTCAATGTTTCCTGACATAGTAACGTTGCCCTCCCGGCACCTCCCCTCCACTTCCAAAACAGAGTAGCAAAGAAATGTGTGTCTCTTGAGCCACTCAGATCAAGGTGGCAGGGAAATTTCACCTTAGGGATGAGTTTCAGTTAATCAATAGCAGCTAACTAGAGAGCTGTGTGGAGGAGACTCTGAGGTTGCTCAGCACGGAAGGAAATGGGTCTGACCTGGGGGGCGAGGAGCGCACAGGACTCTCCCATACCTGTCCCCGCCCCCTCCTGCGTGATCCTCTGTGCTCTTTCCCTTTCTGGCTGGCCGGACTAGAAAAGGACGCCAGAGTGACATTGGAAGTCAAGTGCTCTACAGCAAAGAGCTACAAGAGAGAGGGTGCCTGGGTCCCTGGATCGCGGGAGAACCTTCCAATCAGAGATACTGGACACGAGTGAGCAATTCACCTTCTTCTGTATGAAACCGCTGAGGCTCTGGGTTTGTGCGTTGTAGCCGCCGGGATTACCTTACCCTCTACAGCCTTCGCCTACCTGGATTTGAACTCTCGTTTACTTGCTGTGTGATCTTGGAAAGGTGGCTTTGCTTCTCTGAATTGTGGATTCCTCCAGTGCACAAAGCGAAGATTATGATACATGCCTCACAACTTAGTTGGGAGAATCAAACAAGAAAATGTATATGGTAGGAGCCCATGACCCCTTATTTTACCCTCATTCATGAGGCTTGATCCCACCCCTAGCCCCCCTTTTGGGCTGGTAGTGACAGAGCTGGGAAAGCCTCAAAGGGGGTCTGTTGGGGGCACAGGTAACAACCTGTGTAGGGAACCCCTTTCCCTTTGGGGAAAAAGAGTGTCTCAAGGATGGGTCATGGCCGCCATTTTGAAGAGCTCAAAAATGCCTGTGTGTGGACAGATATGGGAATATTTTTTAAAAAATTTAAGAGAGAGGGGCGCCTGGGTGGCTCAGTCGGTTAAGCAGCCGACTTCAGCTCAGGTCACGATCTCACAGTATGTGAGTTCGAGCCCCACGTCGGGCTCTGGGCTGATGGCCCAGAGCCTGGAGCCTGTTTCAGATTCTGTGTCTCCCTCTCTCTGCCCCTCCCCCGTTCATGCTCTGTATCTCTCTGTCTCAAAAATAAATAAACGTTAAAAAAAAAATTAAAAAAAAAATTTAGGAGAGAGAGTAATCAGGAGGATAAAGATCATCCGTGGTGGTGGGGGGTGGGAGAAGGCAGAAACCATCCCAGTAAAGATCTAGGTTTGCGAGGACCTTCATGAAATAAGGGAATGGCCACTCTAACTACTCCCGACCTTTATCTCTGTCGCCTTGTCTTTTCGGAGAAGTAACTGAGCCTCAATTAAGAAACTTGACTGTTACAACTAATAAATGAATCCCACACAGATGCAGGATACAAAGCAATATGCAAAAAAATCAGTTGCCTTTCTATAAACTAACAACGAACTAGCAGAAACCTCAATTAAGGAAACAATCCCATTTACAATTGCATCAAACGGAACAAAATGCCTAGGAACAAACTTAGCCAAGGAGGTTAAAAAAAAAATACCTCCCTGGAAAATAGAAGGCATTGATGAAAAAAATTGAGGCCACAAATAAACAGAAAGGTATTCCATGCTCACGGATTGGGAAGAACTAATTTTGTTTGAAAAGCCCGCACGGTACCCAAAGCCGTTATCTACAGACCCAGGGCAATTCTTATCAAAACTTTGATGGCGGTTTTCACAGAAATAGAACAAACAAGCCTGACGTGTGTGTGGAAGCTGAGAAAATCCCAAAGAACCAAAGCAATCTTGAGAAAGAAGAAAAAGCTGGAGGTGTCCCAGCCCCCGATGGCGAACTATGTCACCAAGCTATAGCCATCAAAACAGAATCAAACAGACACCTAGATCAATGGAACAGAATAGAGAGGCCAGAAATAAACCCACGCATATACAGCCAGTTAATTTATGAGAACCTAGTCTGGAGCCTTTGGTGTGGCAAACACCGATGAGGAGGCATGGCGGGAGGAAGTGGCCATCAAGGGCCGGTATGACTGTGAAATTAACAAGTGACACCATCAGCTCCCCCAACGTGGCGCAGGGTGCTTGTATAGAAGCATCTAGAACGAGGGAGCCGTTGGCCTAGCACTGATCAGACACCTTCGGGGCTGCTGTATCATCATCAGGGCCATCGCTAGGACGTTCCTCTTCTTCGTCCTCATCATCACCCCACTGCTAGCATTATTATTCATTACTATGTCCTTACCAGCTGGCACAGAGTGAATACCAAGGTTGCCAAGCTGGTAAGAGGATGCTTAAGCGAGGAAAGGGAAGAGCTAACAGCTCTGTCAGCCATAAGCACGCAGGTGTCTTATTCCCAGAGAAGAACTAAGCTGAGCCCAGTTGCCTGTAATCCGGGACCGAGGGTCACCTGGTACCACGACAAGAAGTGGACACTGCACAGGCACGGTCCCAGAGTATTGGTGCTTCTGGCTGGGGAGACTGAAAAGGCAACTCCCTTCAGAGTGAATTGTAGGGGAACTTTATGAGGAAACGTAGACTAGAGGATAAGAAACACTTGGGTGCCAGCCCTGACTGTCGTAACTCCCTCTCTCTAGGTCTCAGTTTCCACTTCCGTAAAATGGAATGCCAGTAATCCACATTTCGCAGGACTGTTCTAATGGTTAAATGGAGGCAGGCATGCAAAACATCTGCTGGACCAAATACTGTCTGCTGTCATTATTGGTACCCTTTATCAAATGTTATTACTCATCAGAAGATTCCCGAAGGTGGGATTGGAGCTAGGAGCGTGGAGATACCGGAAGTGGAAAACGCTGTGTATGGTCATAGCTCGTAGGACCTCAGCTGGCTTCATTGTTCATGGACGCGCCTCTCCTCTTTGCACGTTCTTCAGATGAGTCCTGGTGTGATGGTTAGTTTTTTGTCAATTTGGCGAGACTGTGATGACCGATTGTTTGGTCAAACATCAGTCTAGATGTTGATGTAAAGATATATATATATATATATATATATATATATATATATATAGAGAGAGAGAGAGAGAGAGAGAGAGAGAGAGAGAGATGTGATTAACATTTGCTCTCAATTGACATCAAGTAAAGAAGATGAGCCTCATCCAATCAGTTGAAGACCCTGAGAACAAAAACTGAGGTTTTTCAAAACGGGAATTCGGCCTTCAGATTGCAACATAGAAATTCCGAGTCTCTAGCTTTTGCACTCAAGGTTGAAACATCAACTCTTCCCTGAATCTCCAGCCTGCCAACATGCCAGCCCCCCACAATCATGTGAGCCAATTCTTTAAAATAGATCTGTCTCTCTGGAGATTATGTCTATATCTATATCTATATCTATATCCATACACTTAAATAATATAAACATGTATAAATAAATTTTATAATTATAAATATATTATTATATAAAATATATAGTGTGTATACTAGAGAGAGAGAGAGTTGGAAATGCTCAGGAACCTGCAGGAAGCATTTTACTCTCAAAAGATGAGACTAAATGGAGTCTGAACCCCCAATGAATGCTGCTGCCTTTGGAGAAAATACTGGCTAAATTATGCAACCCGTGCTGACTTCCAGTCACATTCCCTTAATATCATGACCGTGATAGTTGGAGTGACCGTGAACTCTGCGGTAAGACCTGGTGATTTTCCGAGCCACCTGTCTCACAAGCCACACTTTCTGCCTTCAGATGAGATGGTTGCTGCTCAAGTGGAGGTGGATGGAACCCACAGGTAGAAAGTAGAGTCCTTCCCCTTCACACCGAGTGGCCACCCACAGACATGGGGACACACATCACTCTTGTGAACAGGTTTACAGCCAGTGACAGCTTCTTGGAACGGAAGCTCGACAGTTCCAAATGCATCTATCATCTTGTCAACCTCCCTGGCTGTTGGGGGAAATTTGAGAACTGACTTTTTAAATTTAAACATTCAGAATGGCTCACTCTTAAACTTGGCCACTTTGAAGTGGAAATGTACTTGGCACTCGGAATGATCTTTTACATCGGTGGCTCAAAAACTCTATGCTCCAGCTACTGAGACGTGCCATGCTTTCTCCCAATCTTGCCTGCTTGTCACAGAGACTGCATTCCCAGCTGTGTGAGTCACTGGGAGAAGGATAAGATTTGGAATGACTGGGACAGGGACTTGAGTTCTCCATCTGAATGTTCCTAGCTGTCTGACTTTGAGCAAGGTACTCAAACTCCCTGTACCAGAGTCCTTTGTCGTGTAAAAATGAGATAACAGCGATTGTACTCCCTACCTTACTGAGTGTATCAGTCAGCACAGGCTAGATCATGCTGCATAACAAACAGGTTCGAAATCCCAGTGGTTTAAAACAAGAAAGAGTTATTTGCTCACTAATACTACATGTCCATCACATGTTGGCAAGGAGCCGTGCTCCCTATCATATTCATCCACATAGGCTGACGGAGGCACCAACTGGAATACCACTGGCCATCATGACAGGGTGAAACGAAATGTGGAGATTTACGAATTAACTCTGAGATGCTTCTGCCCAGAAGTGACACACTCATTGGTTTGGGTAGGCTGCAAAGCCACACTAACTCTAAGGGGAGAAGGAAGGGCAGTTCCTTCATCCGTCTGGAAGGAAAGAAGAACCAGAGTCTGGGGAGAAGCATGTGGGAGAATCCCTTTGATCAGAGGGGGCTTTGGAGACTGTGAAGAGTTTTCCTATTCATTACTGTTCTCAGAATATTCTGGTCACTGAAAGGGATGACCACCTTACAACTGAGAACTGCCACACAGTCTAATGCCGTGCTTATTTTTGCATTTACAATCACATTAGTGCCAAGAAACACAACTGTCGGGGCGCCTGGGTGGCTCAGTCCGTTAAGCTTCCAACCCTTGCTTCCGCCTCAGGTCAAGATCTCACCGCGTCGGGAGTGCGAGCCCCACGTCGGGCTCTGCAGTGCAGACCCCACTTGGCATCCTCTCTCGCTCCGTCTCTCTGACTTTTCCGCCGCTCGCACTGTCTCTGTCCCTCTCAAAATAAATAAATAAACTAAAAGAAAAAATACAACTGTAATCACGGAGGGCTAAAGAGAAAAGAACACAGAGAAACTTCAGGATACAGTGGTTGCAAATGAGGACCAACCGACAGATCATGGGATGCTTCTAGAACTCCAGAAGAGCATTGGCGTAGCCGTTAGCGCCATATTCGCATTTCAGGTGGGATTTGGCTCTGTAAAGCAAAATTATTCTTCCTCTTAAATATTTTTATTTTAAAATTTGAATGTCAATACTTTGAAATTTGAACGCCACTGCTTTTTTGGCTAAGTTTATCTTTAACTCATCAGCGCATTTGCATTATACAGCTATATGCGGGCTACACGGTAGTTTTACATTTGTAATTTGCAAGGGACACTTGCTGATCTCTTTTGCCGCCAGGGCCTGCTTCCAAATGGAGAAGTTTGAAACCGCCAGTGACTTACTTTCCCGGCCTCCCTTGCAGCTAGAGGACAATCACATGACCTGGGCCCACCAATCAGATGCGCTCTCACCAGATTTGGCTAAGAAGCTTTTTTTTTTTTTTTTTAAATTTTATTTATTTATTTACTTATTTATTTATTTTAACGTTTTTATTTATTTTTGAGACAGAGAGAGACAGAGCATGAACAGGGGAGGGGCAGAGAGAGAGGGAGACACAGAATCGGAAGCAGGCTCCAGGCTCTGAGCCATCAGCCCAGAGCCCCACGCGGGGCTCGAACCCACGGACCGGGAGATCGTGACCCGAGCTGAAGTCGGACGCTCAACCGACTGAGCCACCCAGGCGCCCCAGTTTTGCTTTTTTTTAATGATGTTATGGGGACTCCTTTTCTTACTCTCTGGTCTTCGGGGCAAGTCTCTTAGCCCCTCTACATCTTTCCATGAATGCGTTTTCTCCTTTCGCGAGCCACCATTTTTTTTCTGTTGTTTGCATCCTGCCCACAAATATTGAAGTGATACATATTAAAATAAAAATCATCTGTGTCAAACCTCCACATCCGCAAGAGGCCTCCTGCCAACAAATTAGATGATCTAAATGTGATTACTGCTGCTCTAGGGAGACTCTTTCTTTTAAAATAGGAAGACTGAGGATGTGACAGAGGAAGGCACCTGCCAGGGTCCCCCGGTGGGTGAGCCCAGACCAGGACCCAGACTGCTTGCCTTCAGGCTTCAAGTGTCTTCCAACGAAGCGGCCCAGATGGGGGGCATACTGGCCTTCTCTGGGGCTGTGGCAGGTGGGACGGACATGACCGTGACCAGGAGCCGGTAGTGGAACCTCGTTAGGTGCCTGCACCCCTCTGAGCATCCTGGCAAGGGGCACCCCAAGACCGGTCACTAGGGTTGCTGGCCACGGACCCAACAGCCAGGGAGGGGGTGGGGCGAGAAGCCGTGGCCCCCGGAGCCACCAGACAATTGCCCCACAGTCCGCAGCCCTCCTGTCAACAAGCTGTTGTGCCTGAGAGAACATGTTAATAGCAGGCCCTGCCATCCTGCCCTCTCTCTATGTCGGGGTAGGTCTGCAATTACCGTCTTAACCGACTCAGATATGGTTCACAAAGGGTAGACATTTCCCGGAGCTGTATACAATTTCTGCAAACGTTCTCCCCACCCCCCTCCTCTTCTAGGGCTGGGGGGCTCAGGCTCCCTCCCTCCAGCAACCCTGCGAGGCCAGTGGTGAGGCACGCTCAAGAGAACATCACTGCAGAACCTTCCTTCCTCGCCCGTAATACATCCACGGTGCCAAATTGGTCAGGCTCGAGGAGGGGGAGTTACGGCGCAGAAAAGTCCCCGTCGAATGTCCCTGGCCAGACCTTCACCGTGCCTGGACTTCCTCCGTCCAAAAGAAAGCTTTCGGGCACGTCTACACGGAAAGCCGACGGTTCAGAGGCCTGGAAAGGCACGTGTTCAAAAGTATATCTGTCCGGGCATGAGCCGAGTGGCGGGCAATGGGGATCGGGACAGGCCTGACCTGGGTCTCTGAAAAGCAGTTCTTGGCACACACAACTCCCCCCCCACCCCCCCACTGTACACCTCGCAGGCCCAGAAACTGGTGTCAAGGAATGAGGAGAGAGGCTGGGAAGTAGACAGAGCGGGAGCCAAGGAAACTTCTAGGCTGTCGAGAGATCCACTGGGAGCGCCTGAATCCGACCTAATCGTCGCTTTCGTTCCCCGCCCGTAAAACGGGGGTGAAAACTCTACCAGTCAGGACAAGCCAGATCATCCTGAAACCACAAACCACCCCAAAAGCTCAGAGGCTTCCGACCACACGGGTCTCCTTCTCGCTCGTGCCCCAAGTCCGTTGCGGGTCAGCCAGGAGTCTTTGCTCGCGGTATTCGGAACAGCTACGAGCTCAAAGGTTGCTGGTTGCTGACCTGGAGGGACAAAGAACGGCGAAGGTCTTGCTCTAGTCGGTGAATAACCCGTGTCCCTTCTGTCCACACTCGTTGGCCGGAACCCGTCCCCTGACCCATCCAACCACAGGGAGCCAGGAAGTGTAGTCCCACCGTGTGTCCTAGAGGGGGAAAGTCCAAAATACCCGGTGGCCAGCATTCGTGCCTACGCACCAATCAGAGGATGTGCTTCTAGGGTCGTTGAGAATAGCAAATGATTTAAATTCACAGTAAGTTCTCCAGAAGTATAGACTGACTGTTTGGGGACGACGGTGGTGGTCGCGGGGCTTCTGAGTAGTCAGAATATTAAAAAAGGACCCCAGGAAGCGATCGAGGAAGGTACAAGTGCCGTTGTAAACTGCTATGAAAACGACATGAGAAAATCTGATGTGCCGTCCAGAAAGGGTAAATCCTGGCGCTCCCACCAAGTTACTGTGTGATCTTAGGAAAGACGCCGTCTGTCTCTGATCATCTGATTCCTCTTTTGTGCAATAACGCTCCTGGCCTTGCTGCCGGAGAATGAGCCTGGCGTTCGTGGGACGTGAAGCAAAAGAGTCAAGGGGTTGGCTTTGGCTCACCCCAGGACTCGGGGTGACATCTGCCCCTTCCTTGGTGCTGAGCTCAGGAAAATCCTTGACATCGGAGCTGTCTGCGCCAGGCTTATGAATCTCAATCCCTAAATTATGGGTGACAGTGGCTTCTTAAAGAGGAAATGAATTGTTGCAACACAATCTAGCCATGTTGTATCGATATGATTAGCTAGTTATCCATGGAGTGCAGTAATTTGCTTTGATTTTTAAGTATCCGTTAGCAGCCAAGTCCTAATGAGGCGGCTCTAAATTGATTAGATACTCCAAGATACAGCACGGTTCACAGATTGTCTCAGAAAACTGTCAAGATCCCGAGACTGGCATTTCATCGGATTTAATGATTGCCGGAGAAGGTGTGCATCCCAGCCAGATACAATCACATTTGTCAGCGTGATCCTTTTAAGCACAATTCAATTAAAGTGTTATTCTCTAATTTTATTAGAACCACAGCCCAGAGCTAATGCAAGCTCCTGATATTGCGTCAGGAGGGGAGTGTGCACAATTTAATTTCCCTAATTGGAATTTAGTGATCTAACATGCTTTTCATATCTTAATTCTTGGGATAATCTCCAGTTTTTGCACCTGCTACAATTCCTTTAATGGAAACGAGGGATCAGATGCAACCAGGTTGTGCCTGGTGTGGAATCGCCGGGTCACATCTGCCTCGTTGAAGGGAATTTGCACATCTGGATCCTTTGCTTTGACCTGGTCCTTTCCCGCTGATCTTGGCCTTGCCTTTGACGAGGAGCTTCTCTAGCCTGCATACGATCCGCGTCGCCAACCCGGGCTGGTGGTCTCAGAATGAGGCTGTGGGAAGAGCATAGGCTGGTCTGGGATCTCAGCTCCATCAGGCACCCACCCATCCGCTCGATCAATACTTAGTGGGCACCTACTGTGTGCCGGCACCGTGTGAGGTGTCGAGGGTATACACGCGAGTGAATCAGGCATGATCTCTGACATCATGGGACTCCGAGCCCGCTGGGAAGAGGGTCAGAAAATAGCAATCACATGGATCACAGGACAATCGCCCTTGTAATAAAAGTTGCGTAGAGAAAGAACAATGTAAAAGAGACCTTGTTCTGCTCTAGGCTTGGTTGCAGGGAGGGCCCCCGAGGACTTAATCCAAGACTCTGAGGAGTTCCTGTGGCCTTGGATGAGGGCCAGAGGAAGTGCTTGGAGCGCCCAGCCCCCACCCCACCCCCACCCCCCCTGCCCCAGACAAGGCCTATCCTCCAAGTCTTGGGCAGTATCCCAATGTAAGAAGAAACTCAGAACGTCTGTGGAGCCAGGAGTGGGCCATTTAGTTTAAATGAGGTAGAAGGCGCCAAGAAATTAGATTAGAGAGGTCGGTGGGGGCCAGATCCTATAGGACCTTATAGGTCTCCGCTGACATCTTTTGTCCCCTGCCCCGGTGTGGGAAGAAAATTACAAGGTCACCGACTCACAGGTCAAGATGGGGAAGAATATTTTATTCCTGACATTGTCTAGCTTGGCCGGGGCTTGGTGATGATACAAGGCTAGAAGAAGAAGAAAAATAGCTAAGATGTACTGGGCTCTCACGTCTTCTGCTTTTCTTGGCATTGTCGCCGGATTCTTTTGATGGCCATAGGAGGGCGCTGCGATTGTGTCCTTGCTACGGATGGGAAAACCGGCTCAGGGAGGGAGGTACCTTGTGCAAGGTCATCAGTTAGTCAATAGCGCAGCAGGCTAGCTGAGCCTTGGCTCACTCCGTGTTTGCCGGGTGTTATATCCCTCCCCAGCCCTGAAGCGCGGGGCCTGTGAAACGGGGGAGTTTCCAGAACTTCACTTGGGTCAACTTGGATGTCTAGAGCCCTGTGGACCCCGCACACCCCCTCTTCAGCTCTAGACTGGCCTAAGTCAGTCTGGCTCTGGCCAGCATTCAGTGGCAGGACGCCCGGGGCCTCCCTCATTCCTGACACGGCCACTTCTGGGAACTGTCCTGGCAACATCAGCAGCTGCTGGCCTTGGTCGGTCCCAGAAGAAATGATGCCCTCACGGTGGTCATAGCTACCTGACGGGCACCGGTCAGAAATGGCTTCCCGTTGGGCTCAGGATCAAACCTCCCGTCCTTTCTGTGGCCCGCAAGGCTCTGGAAATTTGGCCCCCGCTCTATCTCCAACCCTCTCTCCCAGCACTCTCCCTCTTCTTTGCTTCGGCCACTCTGGCCTCCTTTAGGCTACTGCCTTTCTTCTCAAGACCTTTGAGCTCCCTGAACCCTCCACCTAGCACATCCCCTATCTAGAATAGTCTCCCCACAGATCCTTTTTCAAATCTGAGCTCAAACGTCACCTCTCACACAGGCTTTCCCTGACCGGCCAGCCAAAACTGTCCCTCCATTCTGAATCCTGTCGATCCATCCAGCACCCGTAACTATGAAAAATTATCTGCTGTATGTATTTATTTGTTTATCATCTCTCTCCCCTGACTAGAATGTAGTTCCACGAGGGCAGGCCTAGTCCGTCTTATTTTATCCAGCACCTGCTACAGTATCTGGTCCACAGGAGACGATGAATAATCGTTGAATGAATGGATGGGTAGGTGAATGGATGGATGGATGGCTGGATGGATGGATAGAAAGATGAGGACATACATTGATGGGTGTCACGGAAAAAGCAACTGAAGAACCATAGACTACCAGGTCTCGAGTAATCTTCAGAAAGAAGCTGAAGTCCTGAGACCAGAATTGACTCATCCAAGCCCAGAAACCCGGCTTACAGTAACGCTTTTGATTCTGGACCAAACAAAAAGCTGACGAACCAGAGGAGGTCCGAGTAATAAAGTGGAAGGAGGACCGGAGTGAGACTCAAGCATTTTGCCGAATGGCCTCTTATACCCATTCACGTATCTAGCCTCATATTCCTGAGTCAACTTGCCTTTGTCCCACGTGACCACCCCCCAACCTCGGCTGCTTGGTTAAAAGAGGGTAACTGATCCCAAAGCTGCAAATCCACTGCGGGGGCAGTAACCCTGTCTAAGCACATGAGCTAAACCAGTCCCGTGTCCTTCCCGAGGATGTGACCCAGGAAACACCAGGGGAAGGAAGCGTTGCGGCAACACCGGGTCATGATAAAGAGCAGAGCCGCAGACTAGGACGTGCAAACTTGTTTCATTCGGCCTTCAGAATAAAAGCTTAGAACTGAGATTAGTGGCTAACATGTGAAAAGCAGACATCATAGAGAAATCTGGATACCTGCCTTTGCTGGAGAGATCAGATCAGACAGACCCACATGCCTGTCGGGCCACCATTGGCAGGCACTGAGCAGCGACTGCTCCTTGTATCTGTCACTCAGAGAGCATCCAGGAAGACCAAACCCATGCTAGGGATTCAGCGGAGGGAATTAATGCAGGTATTTAACTAGGAAGGTGTTAGAAGAGCTAAAAAATCAATGAGGAGAAGGTGACGCAATCCTGAGACTAGCAACTGGGACAAAAGGGACAGAGGGAGGAGGCGATGTTATCACAGCTCAGGCATAGAGACTCCTGGGAGAATCTAGAACTATGGAGGGCCTGCCCTACAGAAGTGAGGCTAGTGGAGAGAGGTCGCGAGCCAGAAGGAGGAGGAGTTATCTGCAAGAGAGAGAGGGGGAGAAATACCCTGACTTCTCCCTTCTTCTCAACCGCGCCCCCCCCCCCCCCAGTCTCCCACCAGCACCTCCCATTGGCTGAACCTAGCTGGAAGCCGGTTGTTAAAGGATCATGGGAAATGTAGTTTACAGGGATCCACCCTGCGATGCAGCACCCGGCCGGAAAGGGAAGGGGGACCGGTCTGAGAGCAAACAGGCGAATGACCAACCCACTCTTCCAAGGGCAGAGGTGTTAGCCGCCTGCCACCTGGCCCACGGCACCCGTTACGTTAGCTGCCTGGACCCACGGGCAAGTGCGTCTGTGACCCACGGCGTTGAGAAAGGGCCTAGACGCCAAGCAAGGGCGAGTTGATGTTGTAAGACAGCAAACGCTCTGAGAAAGCAGGTCTGAGAGCAGGGGAACAACTTCCTGGGAGGCTGAAGAAATAGCCCGTCCGCAAGGCTTCAAGGGTGGCAAAGCCATAGAGATATAACCCACGCGTTCGTGACTAAAGGCGGGAGCCTCGCTTCGATTCCTGCCCTTCTGGAAGCTGTCCTTCTTTCTCTGGTTTTTGCCTGGGTGCCCTCCACAACACGAGGCCCCTTGAGCGAGGCACTTTCTTGCCACCAGTAGAACCCAAATGGGACAAGCAACTTCGAGCTCTGACGCACTTCTGATCTCAGGACGTCTGCTTCCTGATTATTTTCTTGGAGTTCTGCGATCATGCGGGAAGCGGGCAAGCAGCCATTCCCATTTGACAGATGGGAAAGCTGAGGCCGAAAAGAGGGAGTTTGTCCAAGGTCGCACAGGGAGTTGCTGGCTTAACCAGGACCTGCCCCGTGAGGCCCGGTTCTAGGACTTCACTCCTCATCGCCTTGCCCAGGGTATCGCTACCGTGAGCTCCCGCCTAAGCGCTCAAGTCCCCTTCTGCTTCCGGAGGTGGTGCTGCTAGCCTGAGTCCATCAGAAGGGCTTGGGTTTGGTCAAAAGGTAAGACCTCCTGCCTCAAGCCACCCAACACAAGGAGTGAGGAGAGGAGACGAAACCCTTCAGAGACAGGAGGCAGAAAAGAAGCATTTTCTGGCAGTAACCAATAATGACCAACCCCTGCCCAGGTCGTGCTTGGTGCTAAATTACTTAAATTAACTCCCTTCATCCTCCCCATAACCCTATGAGGTTGGCGGTGGAGGTGGGGAGGGGGGCAGAGGTGACAGTATTATAGGGAGACAGAGTATCTGAGGCTCAGAGAGGCTAAGGAACTTGTCCAAGGTCACACAGCTACTAAGTCATAGAGCTGGGACTTGACCTCAGAAGGCCTGGCTTTAGAAGCTTTGTTCGTAACGTTCATTAGCTCATTTCAGCTTCCCAGCACTCCCGTAACCAGGTACTCTCAGTACTGCAGAGATAGTAAGACTAAGATCCAAGGAGGAAATGTGGTTTGCCCAAGGTTTAAGACTTGTTAGCGGCAAGTTAAGAGGCTTGTTCTATTTGGGTCCCGGCCAGACGGCACCTCCCATGCCTCACATCCGCATCCCCAGGTTGAGACATGAGATGACAGATATAACGACAACGAATACAGGATGTGTACTTGTAAATATATCAGCTACTGTTCTAAGTGCTTTACAAGTATTAACACATGTAATCCTTACACGAACCCCACGAAGAAGGTACGACTTAACTGCCATCACAGATGAGGCCCAGAGAGGTTAGGTGGTTTGCCCAGGATCACACAGCTGGTAAGTGGTGCGGTCTGGTCCAGAGTCCTTCTGCTTTTCTGTCTTATCTCCCAGACAAGAGCCCCCTTGAGGCCCGAGGGGCCCTGAACGCTGTACAAGAACAGCATCTAGGGATGGGGGGAGGGACCTAGGGGGAACACTGGCCTCCTCGACTCTGAACCACACCAGATAAATAGCGGGGAGCCCAGATCAAGGGGCAGGGGGCACTCTCAGCTGGGACAGCGAGGGACTCGAGAATGAGACGCTCGTGTCTGACGCCCACCCCCCACCCCCGGCCTCCGCCCCAGGGGCCGGGGTCACTAATGGAAACCCACAGGGTGTACCCAACGGAAGATGTGGCTGATGGGGAAGTAGGCCTCTTGCTCTGCACAGGGGTGATCTCACCGTCAGAAACCATTAGGGGTCAGGTTTGTCTGTGAGCCAAGCTGGGGGCCGGGGCAGGGGAGCGGGAAGATGAGAGGGGGCTATTAAAGCAGAAAGAGAAGCAGACAGAAGAGGGGGGAGCAGGGAGGGGGCGGGAGTGAGATTCAGAGAGAGGGGGAAGAGGAGAGAGGCACATTGAAGCAACTTGGGGGGGAAGCAGAAGGGGAGAGAGTAATTGTGAGCGAGCACTTTTCCATCTCCCCCTCCCCCACGCCTCTCATCCCATCCTTCTTTTCCTCCCCCCACTGAAGTTGGTGACCGTCATCCTATAAATAACAAACAGAATGAGACTGGCGACCTGGCGGATGATTGAGGGAAATGATTACATAATTGTCTTCGCGAGCACGGGGGCCGAATTACAACGATTCTCTCCAGCCTTTCCTGCCCAGGATGGGGCTGGGGTGGTGGGGGGAAAGAGAAGGGGAACCAGGTCACAGGCCTGTTGGGGGAATTACCTCTCAGGCTCTCTCCTGGGTGGTGAAGATTCATTTTATCTCATCATCGGGTCTGGCTGTCCTGGCCAGGTAAGTGCTCACGACAGTGAAAAATGATATGTGGCTTCGAAAAGGGCAGCGGAGAAAAAAAGGCAGGTCTCCAGCCTCCATCCCAGAGTGGGAGCCCAGCGGCCAGCACCCGGGATGACAGGGAGCCCAGGAGGGTCCCCTGAGACCCCCACAGATTCTGTCGCCCTTTGCCCCACCGTTTTAGGGCCAGGAGCCTCTGCGACTCTTCTGGACCCCAGGAGAGAGAGGCTCACCCTTAATGGCGCCCCTGTTCCAACAAAGCTGGGCAGGGGGGATGCCAGGGTTTTGACGCTCCGTGAGTTTCATGTGATCAAAAGATAAGCCCGTCCCCGCACCCCCACCCCCCAGAAGAGCAACTTGGATAACGGGCTTTCTTCCATGACTCGAAATCCCAAAGGCAGACCTTCTGGTTAGAACTCCTAGCTACAGGTGACCAGCTCCTGTGAAAGTCTTTGCAGATCGTGACTGCTGGGATGTCTTTTGGCTTTTGTCCTAACAGAAGCTTCACACGGCGCGTACGGCTCCTTCCTTCCCTCCCTCCTTCCTTCCTTCCCTCCTCCCTCCCGTGTTTCAGCGAGCATTTACTGAGCACCTGCTCTGCCGAACCCTGTCCCAAGGTCTGAGAACGTAGCGGTGAAGACGAACGAGGCCCCCGCCTTCATGTCGTTTGTATCCTGTAAGAAATGACAGACCATAAATAAACCCACAGACAACAGCATAAATAGTGTTCGGTGCTATTTATTTAAAAAAGGGGGGGGTCATGGGGGGGGCGGGGGGGGGGGCTGGTGCCCGACAAGGCTGGGCAGTAGGGAAGGCATCTCAGAGGGGGTCCGTGAGGGGGATGGTGGGTGGGAGGTGAGGTCGAGGTGGCAAGACGCAGGGTAGGTTCGTGGGGGACCAGTGCGACTCAGGGTGACGGTCTTTGGCTGCTGGGTGGGAAGAGGACCCAGGTGAGCCGTGTGCCAGCTGGAGATGGTAAACGGGGGGAAGGGGGGGCCTGGCTAGGTTCTGAAAGTAGAGTTGGTCAGATTTGTTTAGAAATTAGAGAAAGAGTAGAATTATCTTTTTTTATGTTTGTTCATTTGTTTTTGAGAGAGAGAGAGAGAGAGAGAGAACCCGGGAGGGGCAGGGAAGGGGGGAGAGAAAAATCCTAAGCAGGCTCTGAGCTGTCAGCATAGAGCCCGTGCGGGGCTCGAACTCACAAACCCCAAGATCATGACCTGAGCCCAAACCAAGAGTCTGGCGCTTAACTGACCGAGCCACCCAGGCGCCCCTAGAATTATCTTTGAAAGATGACCCAGTGAGCGCTGGGTGAAGGGCAGGCAGGTCCCCACCCGGGGGTGCAGAAGTGGAAGCCCTCACCCCCTAGCTAGGCGGGCACCTCCACGGTGGGAGAGAACACCTTGACCTTCCCCCCCGGAGCTCTCTGGTGGCCAGTGGAGAAGAAGGCACTCCTCGCAGAACACTTATTCTTGCCAGCCCTGGCGGGGGCCTCTCTGCAAAGTGCTATAACCCCCTTTTTGCACGAGGAAAAAAAAAATATATGCCTCGATTTCCATTGATCCATCCTGAATCAATGCTTTTAAAAAATCTCACGCACATTTGGCTTAAGAGCCAAAGCATACATTTTATGTTTTGACATGGCGTCATCGATCGGAGGCACGCGTGTGTGCCCCACCTGCCGGAGCCCCCCGCCCAGCCCGGCAGCGGGCCTGGTCGCAGTGCGTCCTTAATGGCCTTGCCCCCGCCTGCACCTTCCATGCCTCCCCTGGCCCTCAGCACGGGGCCCTTTCTCAGGTTTTTTGAAAGGATCGATAAGGTGCTGAGGCCCCCCGCTGCGGCCTGTCACTCACACTCCGCCAGACCATAAATTATGTATCTGCCTCTCTCTCTGGCTCCGGCTGATTTCTATTGCACGCGTCCGTGGCCCTGCGACGGTTGACTCTTCCCAGCCTCAGAAGCAGGGGTGCGGTTGAACTTCAGCGAGGACATGGGTCGGGGCAGCGGGCTCAGGAAGAGGGGTGGTAACGGGAGGAGAGGGACGCAGCCGCTGCCAGCCGGAAGGGGGGGGGGGGGGGCGTGGGCTGGGGCTCAGGGGGGTACTGAGCTGTCCTGGGGTGTTTCCAGGGGGCAGGGGGCCATCAGGGGCCATTTTCGCCACCTGGGAAGAAGGAACATATTTCTGGGGGAGCAGGAAGGAACGGAGGGTCACGCGAAATGGGTCTTCTGCCCTGGCTTTTATGCCAGCGGGAAATTGTGCCGAGACGGGGGTAAGGCGTCAGTAGTGAAGACAGTGGGCACAGCATCGCTTTGCTGGGCAGTGGGCCCCCCTCGCTCAGGAGCCTCCGGAGAAGCCACCCAGAGTGCTTCCCGGTATGTTAGAACAGCAGTGGCTCGGGGGAACCCGGGTGGCTCAGCGGGTTAAACGTCCCATCTCAACTCAGGTCGTGAGTTCAAGCCCCGCATCAGGCTCCGCGCTGACAGCGTGGAGCCTGCCTGGGTTCCCTCTCTCTCCCCCTCCCCCTCCCCACCCCACCCTCCCTCTATCTCAAAATAAATAAAACTTAAAAAAAAAAAAAAAAAACAGCAGTGGGCTGGAAGGCAGGAGGTCCAGTCTCTGTCTCTTATTTGCTGTGTGACCGGGGACAAGCCCGTTCCCTTCCCTCAAAGGCATAGGCAGGAGATCAAAGTGGCTGGTATTTGTGACAGCTAGCAATTATTGAGCACTTACTATGTACTGCCTCAGTCCATCTTTACAACAGCATGGGGACAGTCACAATCCCTGTTTACAGAGGAGCCAACCGAGTTCAGAGAGGTTGAGTCGGTGGCCCACGATCACACAGCTAGAAGTGAGGGAGATCTAAACCCAGACCCGCCCAGCTCCAGAGACTGTGCTCTTGGTCCCTCGGTCCCGCTCCCCTTGTGGGTCCCAAGGCCCCTTCCTGTTCTCCTCCTCTTTGATTCTCTTGGAATCTGTTCCCATGGGCTCTGCACTCTTCCTTCCCCGCCCCCTGCCCTCGGGGCCTTCCCCAGCTACAGTCCCATCAGGACCCCCTTTCCTACACCTGCTCGCCACTTCAATCTACATAACCACCATGAGTTATGCGTTGGTATGACAACGGCGCCCAATGGATTGGTCTGTTTTCCCCACCTAAGTACATTTTGGCAATGAAACACAGAAAGGGCTCTGAGCCAGAAATCCAGGCCCAGAGCAGGTCCTTCCCTCCATTTTCACCTCAGTTTTCTCATCTGTGAAACGGGTATGAAGTCATGGATGTTTTATGTGCCTCTTGACGGACACGATGAGGAGGGAGAGAAATGGGTCATTCTTCAAGATCAAAGTGGATTAACCAGGGACTCGAAAAATTTGAAGCTCTAAAACACCGACACGCAAAACAGATGGCTACAAATATTTTCAAACGTGCAGCGTTTTATTCCCACTCGGGGGAACAGGACTCTAACTGACGCTCTGGGTGACACTAAAAAGGAAATCGGGAAGATAATCTGGCTCTGCTAGGTGATAGTCACCTGTCTACTGGTTCCCGGGGTTCCACTGAGGCCCGGGGCAGCTCCTTGGACAACGAACAATGTTTCCAGCCTGGGAACAATCACAGTCGCCCCGATCCCCATTCCACTGCTGTGAGTAGTGTCTCTAATGGACACAGTCCCCAGACCTACCAAGCTCAGAGCTGACCATATCTGTCCGCGTCTCGCAGGGACGAGGGGTCTCCGGCCAGGAGCTGAGAACCAAGCCCAGGCACTCATGCATTTGATATTCATCCGTAGGCACACTCATTTCGCGAGTAATTAGTATCTGCAAATTACTTGGCACAGCCCCTGGCATACAGTAGGTGCTATGTAAGTGCACGTCTGCATCGTGTATTCATCATTCGACTCACTTGCTACTGAGTCACAGCACTGGTTTGCACAACACGAGGGGATGACCCTTATATGTATCAGGGGCCTTGCTCATTCTCTTTTTTTTTTTTTTTTTAATTTTTTTTTTAATGTTTTATTTTATATTTGAGAGACAGAGAGAGAGAGCATGAGCAGGGGAGGGGCATAGAGAGGGAGGCACAGAATCGGAAGCAGGCTCCAGGCTCTGAGCCGTCAGCACAGAGCCCAATGTGGGACTCTAACTCACAAATCGCAAGCTCATGCATGACCTGAGCCCAAGTCGGACGCTCAACCGACTGAGCCACCCAGGCGTCCCGCTCCTTCCCTTTCTGAAGCCTGACCCTGGGCCAGGGCCTTTGGGCCTCGCAGATGAATAAAAGAGCCCCCTCCCAAGGATCTCACAGTCTGCAGCAGGGGAAATGAAGATGTCTGTAAACATCAATAATTCCAGCCTAAGGTGGAAAGCAAGAAATAGCCCTTGCAAGATAAAAATAGACGGAAGAGGAGGAGGCAGGGGAGGATAAGGCGGGGGAGGAGAGATCTCAGTTGCCTTCAGGGCTCAGGCTGTTAAAGTCAATCAGAGGTGGAAAAAAAAAAATCTAGAAATGCCTGCCCCACCTGCAGGGGGCAGCAGTGAGCCATCTCCGGGTAATTGCTTTTGTTGGGGAACAGTAGCGGGGCCGGGATCACCGAGCCTTCTGACTTCTTTCTGGAGAAGCGGGAAATCCGGATTTTGTTGCCGTCTTTTCCGATTTTTAAAAACAGGGCGCAAGTCAAACAAAAGGGCAACCAGTTTGCAACCCTGCTTTGAGCTTTGCAAGAAGAAATCAACTCCTTCCCAGGGAAGGCTTCACGGTTGGTGGGGGAGCCTGACCTTGAGGACGTGGTAAGAGTGATGTGTGACGTGTCAGGACCCTAGAGGGAATCCATTTCATTTCTCAGATCATTAAGCCGAGGCCCAGGGGACTGGTTCCTTTGGGCTGCCAGTTAACAGGGAATGGGAAAAGGGGCAAGAGTTCTGAGGGGTAGGTTGAGGACAAGCTGCAGAGAGCCTTGAATGCCAGGCTAAGGCATCTAGATCCAAATAAGCGTGGATGCCCCAGAGCTAACACATCGGGGCGCTTACTGGGTGCCAGGCTTCAGGCACCCCCTGGCGGGATCTTCGCGGGGCAACGACTGTCTTGCCCCATTCTGCAGACGAGAAAACTGAAGCCCGAGAACGTGGAAGACCCGTGCCAGGCTCCCATGGCCAGAAAATGGCAGAGGGGCTCCTCACACCTGGGCCTCGCCGCCCCCAAGGCGTGCGCGCCCGACCACGGGTTACACCGCCGGCGAAACGGAGAGCCAACGGGTTTTCAAAAAGACCTTCCGCCGCCTACCCGTATTTTTTAAAGCCTCTAACCCATTTACTCCCAGGGCCCTGTTTTGTTTTATTGACTTGAAGATTAGGTTTCCACGTTTCTGGAGGACTCTCTCCCCGCCCCTTTTTAAACACAGCTGTCTTTGAGGGTGGGGAGGAGGAGTGTTTTAAACAGGAGTTGTTTAACTAATTGCCAATTATCTCTGAATAGGGTATGGTTTCCAACAGCTGTAAGGGATTTTGGTCCCCATCCATTGCCTACCGTTGCTGTACTTGGAGTGTGTTGAGATATTGTTGGCCTCTGGCTTCAAAGAGACGAACCAGTGCCTCACCGCACCCCTGCCCCCCCACTCCGCCCGCCCCCCCCCCATTCCTGCAGACTGTCTCAGCCCCGGTTTGTACCGGCTGGCTGGCTTGGGAGGCCCTGACTGCTCCCGACTGTAGGAACATGTGCAGAGATTCTCCCTCTCCTTCTCCTCCTGAGTGTGAGTGGCTTGGTACCTGTCGGGGCAGAATTCTCCCCCAGGACTCGGCCTGGGCTGTCATTTTTTTCAGTCTGTGTTAGCATTTCCCTGAATGCCAAAGGGTTCTTGCCCAACTATGACGCCAGACTTCACCTCCTGCCTCTACCCCATCCAGTAGGAGGCTCAAAAAAAAAAAACCCCAAAAACCGAAAAACGTGAAAACGAAACGCCAGAAGACCCCAATGCAGATGGGTGACGTTAATTGTCCCTTCTGGCTCTGTCTGCTGGATTCCTGGGAACAGGCCGAGGGGCAAACCTTTGTAAATGTTAATCTCCTTATGCTTAAGATATCACACTGTCTTTGATGTTCCCAAACATGTTGACTCCTATCTTGTTGGAGGGTGTGTGGCCCAGACAGGCCAAATGCTTGTTTTGTCTTTCGTTTTCCTCCAGGAGGGCTCCGAGATAGTATGTTCACCTCCAGCTGAAATCTGAACAAGTCCCTCTTCAAAGACAGGTTGGGGTGGAGGGGTGGGCAAGATTCGGTGACACTTGGGGCCACTACACCCCCATCCCCAGAAACCAAACTCACTTTCTCACCCAAGACCCGCTGGATTGGAGTGGGTGGCCGTGTCCGTTATAAACTCCTCCCACCGAATAGAAAGGAGAAAGAAGAATCGATTTTTGAAAATCCATTCATTTCTGTACAGTTAGGGCCATGCTAGTTGCTGTAACGAATAAAACCAGAAATGTATAACGGCTCAGATACAATGGAAGTTTATTTATTCCTGACGTCACGTCCAAAATGGATGCTCCTGGTCGAAGGTGGCTTTTCCTCCAAAAGATGACTCAGGAATCCGCAGATTCCTTGTCTTGAGGTGCTTTTATTTTCCAAGGTTCTTGGTTTCCAAGGTTCTTGGTTTCCAAGGTTCTTGGTTTCCAAGGTTCTTGGTTTCCAAGGTTCTTGGTTTCCAAGGTTCTTGGTTTCCAAGGTTCTTGGTTCCCGAGGTGGTTGTGTTCATCCGCAACAAGCTGTGAAAGGAGAAAGAGAGGGCGGGGAGGGCACAGTCACTTCTTAACAACGAGCTCTCGGAGGTATCGCTTCCTATCAGAGTCCGTGAACAAGAACTCGGCAGGTGACGCCGCCTAGAGGCCGGGCTGGGAAATGTAGTCCCGGCTTGTGGCTGCCGCCACGGACCGCCTAGACCAGGGAAATGGAAGCGTGGATCTGGGGGCGGAGGGGGACAATCAACCTCTCTGCCACATCCTTGAGCTGTGAGGAGACAGCGGGGATCTAGGCTGAGCTGGAGACAGAAGGTACAGATTTGGCTTTCAGAGTCTGGCTGTGTCCTTTTGGGCGAACCCTTTTACCTCTGAGAGGCTCAGTAGCCTAATCTGTAAAATGGAGCTAAGGCAGAATGGGAAGGGATCGTCAGCGTGACCGTGTCAGAGGCTATCGAACATTCCACCTGCAGTTGCCCAGTAAGTTTGGATATAACAGTATTCTAGGGACAATGTGATGGAGTTGATAATGTACATGGATTTCAACTTGCCCTGGGGGGGGGGGGGGGGGGGGCTAGCAACACTGGACCCGGATTCGTGTATGGCGGCCATCGGCTAGAACTGAATGTTGAAGAGGCATCCTACAGTCCCCACCCCTCCTGTGGGGTCCGCTTTGCTCATTTCCACGCTGTCTGGCCCCTGTTGGCAGGTAAGTTTGAGACTCCTGAGCAATCCGAGCGTCGTGCATGCCGATGCCGATGATCACGCTCGAGCTGCGGGAATGTTTTCCTCCCACTCTCCTGCTTCCCAAAGAACGAAGGCATTGCCAAGCCTCCTCCACCCCGGCTACAGGATCTTGTGCCTTGGCCTAATTAACCGATCGGCTCTAGAAATGGCTTATGAAACAACGAGGGCCAACGTATATAATTTTTTCTTAATTGTTGACGTTTTAAATCTTGGCAGAGCGTTATGCGATGAATACCACAGCGCAAACTTCAGGGGTTTGTCAGTTTTCATAATATAATGAAGGGAGAAGGCCTGCTTCAGAGCCGTGTGAGTTCAGTAATATGATTAGGAGGCTGGCCTGCTGAGGCCAGCGCCAGGGAGGATGGCTGGCTGACTGCTGTAATTGATTGGTGCTGGCACTGAGGCCAGGGGGCAGGGCTTTGTTGGGGCAGGCTGGTTATCTCCCGCCAATGTCCACTTGGATGTCACCGGGAAGGCAGTAGACGAACAATCATGGAAACCTTTACAGGTCTGTTGACAGAAGGTAAGTTAAGAAATAGAGTTATGTAAGACTGCCGGGCGGAGCAGGGCGGCAGTGGAAGGGAGAGAGAAAGAGGGAGGGAGCTGGGCGGGGAAGAAGGGGGAAGAGAAGGAGAATAGTTCTGAGTATACTGGCTGGGATACGCCAAGGTACGCTGTTACAACAAATGACCCCCAAATCTCAACGGGTGGAATCAACAAAGGTTTATTTCTTGCTCACGGTACAGATCCATCGAGGGTCAGCAGGGCTCTCTGCTCCACATTGTCCTCAGTCTGGGACCCAGGCTGATGGAGCCTCCGCCATCTGGGACGTCATCATGGGAAGGAAAGAGAGAGAGAATGGTAAATCATGCACTGACTTTTCAGGAACCCCACCTAGAAGTGAGACGCATCACTTCTCTGCACGTTTCGTTGGCCAAGGCAACCTTGCGCCACACCTCGCTCAGGATGCCCGGAACGAGCGCAATCCTACCGCCTGCCCAGGAGGAAAACTGGAGAGTCTGTGAACAGCCTCCTCTGAAGGGTAGCTCTCAGAGTTTCGGGGAGTCTGAGTCTGGAAAAGATGTGTACTAGTTGGGTTGCATGGTTGGGTCGCCTATGGCAACTGCTTTGGGTTGCACTGAAGGTGAAATTCAAACTATGTAGGAGGGAATTGAAGTCACAAACCCCCAAATCCAGCAGTAGGTCTGTTTGCCTTCAGGCAAAGCTTAATCCAAGGGTTCAGTCTCTAAAGGCTGTTCGCTTTCCATCTCCCAGCTCCGTTCCCTTCCACGTGGACTCTGTTCTCGGGTTTCATGGTACTGGGGTTCAAGTCCAATGGGAAAAGAGTGCTTCTGCCTCGCTTCCATTTTAGTATTTAATCCTAGGCCTCAATCTCGTTGGACCACACTGGGTCATGGGCACACAGCTGAACCAGTCGCTGTATCCAGGGGGATGGAATGTTTGGAATGACCCACATCCTATGGCCAGCCCTGGAACGAGACTCAGATTCACTTCATCAGAATTGTATGGACCGAGGGGAGGGGTGGGGTGGTTCTTGAGGAAAACTCAGGATGCTGGGCTAGAATGGGTGTTCAAGGACATAAACAAATGAAACAATACGTGCCCACTGCAGGATGTGGAGATGCCCCCACCCGGTGGTTTTCCAAATGGTTTGTAGATGTGCTTCACTCACTGCCTATGAAGGCTAGGATGGGGTTCCTGCGCTCTGTTCATTTCCCTTTCAATCCAAGCAACTGTGCTTTATTTGCTATAGGTATTAGGATTCCACCTAAAACTGTGTTTAGAGCCAAAATAAGAGGGCTTCTGCTTAAAAGTGGGGGAGGAGAGGAGATTAAACATCACTGCTTTTTGATCCCACCTCCTCATTTTAGAAGAGACGGAGATCCAGGGGCGCCTGGGTGGCGCAGTCGGTTGAGCGTCAGACTTCAGCCAGGTCACGATCTCGCGGTCACGATCTCGCGGTCCGTGAGTTCGAGCCCCGCGTCAGGCTCTGGGCTGATGGCTCGGAGCCTGGAGCCTGTTTCCGATTCTGTGTCTCCCTCTCTCTCTGCCCCTCCCCCGTTCATGCTCTGTCTCTCTCTGTCCCAAAAATAAATAAAAAACGTTAAAAAAAAAAAAAAAAGAAGAGACGGAGATCCAGAAACATTAGATTTCTCCTCATGTCTCATTGGCCAGAACTAGTCACATGGGCACCTAGCCGCGAGGGATGCTGGGAAAGTAAGCATCTAGCAAAGGGGAATGAGATGACCGCAACCGGCCTAGTCATAAATAGCTTATCCCTAAGGCTGGGCACGTTGCCACCCCCAAACAAAGTCGGGGGTTCCTTCAGGAAAAAAGAAGGAAGGAAATGGCCCTCAAGGAGCTGTCAGCTATGGAGGCAGGAGCCTGATCTCACTGACAATTCCTTCAGGCTACAGCTGACCCATGTGCCTCTGTTTATTCCTTCACTGATCTATGAAATTTGCCTGCAATTGTCTCCTTCATTTCTCCCCCCAAATCCTACGAGATAATGAATCATACATTGACTTTTAAAGTGTCCACCCAGGGGCACCCGGCTGGCTCAGCCGGTAGGGTGTGGGGCTCTTGATCTCAGGGTAGTGAGTTCGAGCCACACATTGGGAATAGACTTGACTTTACAAAAGCAACAGGCGCATCTAGGTGGCTCAACTGGTTAAGCGACCGACTCTTGGTTTCGGCTCAGCTCGTGATCTCACAGTTTGTGAGTTCGAGCCCCACATCGGGCTCTCACTGACAGCACAGAGCCTGCTTAGGATTCTCTCTCTCCCTCTCCCTCTCCCTCCCTCTCTCTCAACATAAGTAAACTTTTAAAAAAATTAACAAATTAAAAATAAATAAAGTGTCCACCCGCAACGGACTTATCACTGATTGCATCCCTTTTACAGATGGACAAACTGACCTGTAGAAATGAATTGCATACTCAAGGTCACACAGCTAGTATATTTTGCTGACCCTTTACCATATGCCTTTAGCACAGAGAGAGACAGAGTGCTGAGGGAGGGGAGAGCTTCAAACACAGACCTTTTACTACATAGGGATTGACTATAGAAAGGTGGGGACAGAGTGAGGATGTGGGCACGCCAGGCAGAAGGAACAGCATGTGCAAAGGCCCAGTGGCCAAACAGTGCATAGAAATGGAAAACAGTTTTACAGGTTTAGAGTATAAAGTCCGAAGGAGCGTCGTACTTAGGAGTTTGAGCCTCGTGTGAGGCCCCTAGAGAGCCACCAAATATTTTAGGTGGGGAATTATATCATCCCATATGCAATCTATCTTCAGTGGGGGAAGATCAACTAACTGTAGGACCAGGACGAGAGCCGGGGGGCCTTTGGGAGGTGGCAGTGATCAGTGGCCTGGACCACAGCGCTGGTGGCAGAAATGAAGGGAAGTAGAGATTCAAGGGAACAACCGGAGATGTGGAATCCCAAATCTGAATCCAGATTTGCTAACTGGAGGTGACAATTTGGAGAAGTTGGGAAAAGCTGAGGCTGCGTCACAGCTTTCTAGATGGTGGTGCCATTTACGCGGGTGGGGCAGGTGGGAGGTAAACAGGGAGGACTGGAACCCAGGCGGCCTGGAAGCCAGGCGCGCATTCTTAATCACGACGTGCTCCGGACTCGGGACTCAGGACTGGGCCAGGGGCCTTCAGGGAACCCTGATCAAAGTGAGGAAACCTCTCTCACAGGATACGGGGACGCTGGACTTCCCAAGCCGTCACGCAGCCGGCTCTGGACCCTGCCTCAGAGCCACCAGGGGCCCTTGCCCCTCCCTTCCACCCAAGGTAAGGCACCTGAGCCCTCAGGCTGGCCTCAGAACAGATTACCAGGGGGCCTGATATATAGAGATCCTGATAGAACTCTGGGGTGCACTTTATTGCTTTCTTGGTCTGTATTCCCAGCATCTCACTTGCCCGCTCTCAGCCCCACAACCCTGAAGCTAAGCCTCTGTGCCCCGCACAGTATTGTATGGAAAGGGTACGAGGATAAATGATTTAAACGCTTGACAAATTCATCTTAAAACCTCTGTTGAAGAATAAATAGCCCCAAATAGCTACGTCAGATGGTTTCAAAAAAGGAAAAACCAAGAGTCAGGACACTGCAAAGCCATAGTAAGACCAAGGGCACAGTACTTGCTTAAGACAAATAGACCACGAGGGGTGCCTGGGTGGCTCAGTCGGTTAAGCGGCCGACTTCGGCTCAGGTCATGACCTCGCAGTCCGTGAGTTCGAGCCCCGCGTCGGGCTCTGTGTGGACAGCTCAGAGTCTGGAGCCTGTTTCGGATTCTGTGTCTCCCTCTCTCTCTGGCCCTCCCCCGTTCATGCTCTGTCTCTGTCTCAAAAATAAATAAACGTTAAAAAAAAAATTAAAAAAAAAAAGACAAATAGACCACGAGAGACTAGACCCACTCCGTGTTTACGGAAGCATACGTGCAAGATGAAAAGCCAGCTCAAAGCTCACAGAAGTGTGGGCTTTCTGGAATCGCGTAGGTGACTAACGAACATGTCGGTCTTATAGGCAGTGCTAGAATGAGTGACTTCCTAAAACACCCTGCAGACAGGCTCCCACTTATTCCAGCCAGACTCCTTCCGGGACACAGATACCATCATCATTACTTTACTGTGGGGCAACTCAGGCTCTGAGAAGTTAAGACCTTTGCCCAAGGTCACACAGCTAGGGCGTGGCAGAGGTGGGAGGCCAACCCAGCTTTCTCTAAGCCCAGAGCCAATACGCTCTGCTGTCTCTTCCTTAGCAACAGCCTCACGTGGACAGAAAGTAGTATGGGCTGGAGCCATTGAGAGAGCCTAGAAGCTTCTAGAAGCCCTGGAGCTCAATCTCTGAAGCATGAGTGGATTTAGGCAGGTGGCCGGGATGGATTGTTCTGAGCCAAAGAAACCAGCCCAGGAAAAGGGCTTGGGGAAGTGAGGGTTCATTTAGCCAGTGGGACCAGAGCACAGGATACTCGTGATGGGTCTTGGGAGATGGAGCCCACACAGAAGAGAGGGTTCAGACTGATGAAGAGTCCCAAATGACAGAGAGGAGATGAGACTTTTGAAGTCGCTCTCCTGCTCTACAACCTTCTGTAGCTCCCCTGGCTACGGTCTCTTGGCTAAGAAGGGAAGAGTATGCAGAGGTGGGGAAAGACTGGAGACAGAGAGAGACCTACTAGACGTCACAGTCCAGGAGGGAGAGCACACGGTGTGCAGGGGAACGAGAAAGGAAGAGCGTGCATTTTGGGACAGGATTTTGTGTGAAGTCCCCTACCCCCCCCCCCCCACTGGCATCCTACTACCCTCATCAAATTAAGGGTCACCGCTTCCCTGCAGCAGCAGACAACATTTCAAGTTTAGCGATGAGCAGGTGCCTTCTTCTACCCACAGAAGTGAGCCGTGGATAGCCGGGAAAACATCTACTGCCTAAAGCAGCAAAAAAGCAGCCAACAACTCCCTCCCGGTTCCATCTCAACCCCCCGGTTCCATCTCAACTCCCTCCTGGTTCCATCTAGCCACAGAAAATAAGGGTCAGGCACTCCTGGGGGCTCCTATCGCACTTTGACACCTGCTCAGGCAAATAAACCTTTCAATGCCTTAGTGTCTTCATCTGTAAAATGGGGATAATAATAGTACCCATTCCATAGGTTTGATGAGGCTCCCCCGAGATCACGTATGTAAAACCTTTAGCATAATAACTGGGGTATACTAGGAGCTCAGTAAGGTAGCTATTATTGTTGATAACAAAATAATTGTTTAGGGAATATGTTAGCCTCTCAACCATGTGATTAGCGGCTTTCAGCAAAAGAGTTGGTGTCAAAATCTCAAACATCGTGTATTTTATAGCCCTTCCCCTGCAAGGTGGGGGCACGGGCCTTACGACTTAAAAAAAAAAAAAATATGTCAGAAGATGAAACGCATTCCATTCCATTCCATTCAAGAAGCTATGAATTGTCATTCTTCCTGCCGTGGAGATTGCTAATTATAAATGGATGGGGAGATAGATGGACAGAGAGTGAATCACGAAAGCTAAATATGCTTTCTCTCTTTGAAGTACTGATTGCTATAAAAAAAAAAAGGAAGGAAGTTTACAGAGAGAAAAAAATAAAAAAATAAAAATAAATAAAAAAAGGAAAGAAAGAAAGAAAGAAGAAAGAAAGAAAGAAAAAATGGAAGGAAAACCGGCTCCCCCTCCGCAAGCCTCTGCTTGTGTGACAGAGGTCCAGTGTCACCTCTACAAGTTTTTCATTACTCAGCGGTTTTTGGAATGAGTGATTGATGTAATTAAGGTTATTGGTAAAGAAAGACTCAGTTACCAAAGGCGAGATGAGTCAGCAGAAAGTTTAAGTAATGAAATAATGTTCCGAGGAGCGATTCTTAAAATAAGGTGGTTTTTTTTTTTTTTTTTCTTTTTCCTCCTTAACTCTAGACATCTTAACCATTGCTGGGCAGCAAAAAGAGGGGAAGCAGTTAAGCCGTGGGAAAACCACACCCCGCGATTTTAGAAATTCCCAGGTGGAGTCGCTTGCCATTAAAAGACACCATATTTATTGAGTAATGTGAGGTGAAGGTTACGTTCATGGAGCGTCAACCATGTGCTTCGGTGAGCTTGGCCCACATGATCTCATTTAACCCCCGCCTCTGAGGTAGATTCTGCTGTTATCCCTGTTTTAGAGGCGACGGCACTGAATTTCAGAGAGGTTCAGGACGTTTCACAGGGTTGCACAGCAGGCAAACGGCACGGAAGGCAACGGAGGCCAGGCAGGCTGGCCCCGGAGCCCACCCGTTCAATCACCACCGCGCCTCCTGAGCCTCGCTGTTTAGATTTCTCAGCCGTTTAATCCGGCTCGCAGATACACTCAAGGTAACGGAGCGCCGCCAGGATCTGAACTCACATCTGTCTGGCCCCAGAGCTGTTTCAAAAAGCCCACGTGTGTGGGAAAGTGCAAACCAGCGCGTGGGCATGGGATCCACTCATCTGTTTTCATTTCCACTAACATGGAATACTCTGGACACACGAGGCTTTAGGCTCTAGGTGGGTGCTATGAAGGGGACTGGGGCCGGGGCAGGGGAGGTGGGGGGACCGTCAGGATCATATGTGATAGTCCGTGCAACAGATGATGAAGGCTCAGACCAGAGCAGTAGACATGAGGCGGTTGAATGAGATCCCCTGGAAGGATCTATTGGACCTGGGGAGGGAGGGCATAAGAGGAAAGAGAGGTGTGTTGG
This sequence comes from Panthera onca, assembly GCF_046562875.1. Taxonomy (NCBI): domain Eukaryota; kingdom Metazoa; phylum Chordata; class Mammalia; order Carnivora; family Felidae; genus Panthera; species Panthera onca. The sequence continues at coordinate 32,182,692 of NC_138353.1, read as the reverse complement.
GTAAGTCCTTCCAAGGAGGGAAGGGGAGAGGGGAGGGTCGGCCCGGTGAGCAAGCTGTGCTGAGGGTCCTCCCCCCCCACACCGGGAGAAAAAGGGGGAGGGGTGAAATGTGGTGGGGAGCCTCGCCTTTGAGTGACAGTACAGCGAGGTCCCAACAGTCCCCCACTTAGCAGCAGTAAACGGGGTTACCGTGTGTCACCGTGGGTGGCTTCAGGAAAGAGGAGAGTGGGATGGGAGCCTCCCACTTGAGAGCAGCTGGAGAAAAAGGGCACGTTGGGACTGCTAGGGGCAGGAACCTGTCAAAGAGGGGCGGCATCTACCCCCCTCAAGTCCACCGACCCCCACAACTTTGTTCAAAGCTGGAGGGCCCGGCCCCCTCTTCTTTCCCTGAAGAAGGAAAGAAGGTCCAGAGTCTTTTGTGGTATGGGAGGGTATAGTGGGTTGTTGGCCTTGGCCATTCACCACCCCCCAAAAAGAGTGACCCACGCTCAAGAGAAAAGGGGCTTAGGCCTTGCAGTTCCGGTGGCTTAGAAGGAAATGGTTCAGCAGGTTTGCAAACATCCTCCAGGTTTTGGTCTCGCCTCCTCCAAAGCAGGTGTGGAGATGTGGGTGGCAGCCCAAGGGATTTATTAAGAAAGGAGCACGGGGAGGGAGAGGGGGGAGAGGGGGAAGCAGGGTGGGCACGGGGAGGTAGCCATCCCTGGTTCTGTCACCAACCAGCTTCGTGAGCTCGAGCACGCTGAACAAGTCAGGGCCTCCGTTCTATAAAATGAACACTTAGAATTTTCCAAAGGGCGGTAAGCCCATCTCTGGGGCCACGCGAGATGACGTTAGTTAGGGCGACGCGACGCTCGTGTGGCCCACATCACTTTGAAGGCAGCCCGCAAAGGAGTCGCGTGGGGTTGGGGGAGCCCCTGGGAGCAGCCCGAGAGCCTGAGAGATGCTGGTCACCTTCAAAGCCCAGGGGACCAAGGACTTCATTGAATGAATTCGCTTTTTATAATTGTCTTCTGCCGATGGCAAATGACACTTGTTTTTCCATTACAGCGGCGGTATAAATATTCCTCTCAAAATAAGTCAGTGGAGACAGAACCCAAAGGAAGTTATTACATTCACAGTAGTTGCAAGTGTCAGAGGTTATGACAAGGGCTGGAGGGTGGGAGCACCGAGGGTTTTGAGGAGCACTGGGCAAAAGCAAGGGCTCATTCCTTACAGACCCAAGTCCTGTGGAACCTTCTCAGACATCCCTTCTACCTGGTCTAGGACCTGTCAAGTGTTTACCAGATTAGAAGGGAAAATTAAAAAGGAAAAAGAAAGGAAGGGGGGGAAAAAAAAATCTGGAGAGAAAAACAACTCCACCGACCAAAATAAACCAGGCCAATGGTTTTTCTACTGCACTCTTCAGGAGAGCGGAGAGGTGGTGTTTATTCTAAATGAGCCCTTTTCTCCAAGTTGCCACTAATCCGCGCTTTTATGTGATCCAGGAAAATCGGTCCTCGATGGCCAATGAACGTCTCTGCACGTATGAGTATTTGGAGAAGAGTCACCTATTACCACAGGGTTGGGATTTAGAAGGTGGATACAAATAGAGAGCAAACAAAACTAACAAACAAACAAAAAAACCTCGTGGTTTGGGATCTAAAAAAAAAAGTCTCAGAAATGACAACTATGCGGTGAGTCTGATGTCAAACCGAGTTAGCTGGGAAGGTGTCTGGGATGCTATGGAACTGTGAGGGTATTTGGAATCTAGGGCTAACAGATGTCTCACTCTGCTTGAAAGATGTCAAGACGCTGTTCTTAGGGGCCTGTGGGTTCCCTTGGGGACAAAGCCACTGGTAGTTTTACGGAAAAAGAAAAAAAATGCCCCCGCTGACGACCATATATCTACTACAAGGAATCAAGAAAAGAATTGAAAACAAACAAACAAGAGGCAGTCAAGCTGAGACATAAGGAAAGAGAGAAGGAAGGAAGGAAGGAATGCAAAAATAAACGCGCGAAAGATCCACGAGATTCAGGGCCTTGCCCCCCACTCAAAAATCTCTATTTGATAGAAGTTGGTCTGTAAACCTATGGGCACGGGAACATACGTTTTTGCTTGAATTATCTGGATAATGGTGGGCGGGCAGAGTCACTTCCAACAGAAGAAGCGAGCAAATCTTTTCAGATAGCAATGATTTAGGGAAGAAAACCTTCCTCGGTGGTGGTGGTGGGGGGGCAGCAGTCTTAGGTCCTCCTTGTCGTTGAGTGTCTGGGAGAGAGAGCACATTCCTAGCTTCTCCCTCATCCTTGCTTCACACAGGGAGTCCTGAAGAGGCAGCCGTCCTCCAGCAGCATCGGAGGAGGGCTAAGATGTTTCCTGGCCCAGCCTAAAAATATCTCCCTTGACAGCCTGTCACCGTGTCTGAGATTGCACCATTATAAATTCATTCCTCTCTGTTAAGGCATTTTGTTTCCAGTTCTCTGTTAAAATACAGATATCCCAGAGAATTTAGCTCGGGCAAGGCACCGACGGAACACCGCCTACGTGTGAAACGACCTGGATTTCCAGCTCGGTGCTGCCTGGAAACTCACCTTGTGAGCTTGGGTGAGTCGTTTTCACTCTCCGAACCTCAGTGTCTCCACTGATAGAAAAAAAAAAAAAAAAAAGAACAAGAAAAAAGACAGAAATAAAAGGGGAGAGGTGGTGGTCAGAGAACTCGGAAGTGTCTGCTTTCTGGAAGGAGGGTCTGTTCATTTTAGGATTTGCCCTCGACTCTGCGCTTTGCCACTGTCCCCTAGAGCCGTTCCTTTGGGTCAAAACGCTTGGTAGTCAGGTCGAATAGTGTCCACTTTCCCCCTCTCTAAAAAAAGAGAAAAAAAGAAAAATCCCTGTTCCTCTCTTATATACGACATCTCAGCAAATGGCATCCCCGAGCTCCTGGGGGCTCAGGCCCAAATCTCTGGAGGCATCCAGAACTCCCTTCTGCTCACCACCCCTCGCCTTCAGTCCATCAGCAAAGCCTGTTGACTCTACTTACAAAAAATAGCCTAGACCTGATCACTTCTCCCCACTTCTCTGGCTACCAACACGGTCCATGACAGTGCTACCTCCCCTTGGATTCTCCAGCAGCCCCCTCGCTGGACCTTGCTTCTAACCGAAAGATCTCACCAGGACCAATAAAGCCCCATATAACCTGAACCCGGCTTTGCCTCGGCCTCATCATCTCCCACAAAGATCTCCTGGCTGTGGCTCAGGCCTGTTCCTGCCTCAGGATCTTTGCACTCGCTATATCCCTTCTGCCTAGAAATCCCCCCCCCCCCCCTCCAATATCGTCATGGCCTATGCCCCAACCTCTTTCCGTGTCTGCTCAAGCATGCCTTGCAAAGGAGGCTTCCCAGACTGCCCTCGCTAGGAGAGCACACTCCCTTCTGTGTCCTCCCCTTACTTAATTTTTCTGCTAATGCTCATCACCGGGACACTGTGAGAAGCCAGCATCACAGGCATTTGTTCACTTCCTGTCTCCCCCTCCAGGGTCTACGCTCCAGGACAGCAGGGGCTTTGTTTTGTTCACAGCTGCATCATCAGCCCCTGGAACGGGACATCTGGAATATTGTAGGTGCTCAATTAGCATCCATCGGAGGAAGGGAACAGAATAGTTGAAGCAGAACTACACTGACCTGGAGGCTAACCTAAGCATTCCACTGAAAAGGTCAATGCCAAGGTCTCTCCTGCACTATTTCCCCAGGGCAGGATGTCCTGGGGAACCAAAGGCAGAGCAGACTCTTGGGAGGGGTGACATACTGAAGGACATCTATGTGCCACTCACTAGAATCCTCACAAAACCAGGGGTGATGCAGGCCTCCTTTGACGGATGAGGCCACTGAGGTTCAGAGAGGTTATCTGATCTAAGACATGCAACCTAGTAAGTTGCAGGGTAGTACTGAGCCACTAAGGCCCAAGCACCCAACCAGGAAGCTGCAACAGCCTACCCCTCCAACCCCACGATGCCTGGGACTCCCTGGTCACACTCTTCCCAGCTATTAAGAGCCTGAAGCTGGAGAAGCCGACACCCTCTCTGGGCCTGCATCCACAGGAGCTGGGCCTCCCCCGAAGGCCTGAGAAGCCCGCCTACTGGGGACGATGGTGGCAAGACTGGAGTCTCCCGGAATGCAGGTTTGGCCAGCAGAAAGCAGCTAAGGTCAAGGAGGGCGCCCAGGGCCAGGTCCAGGCGCCGGGGGAAACCCTTGCAGCGCTGAGCACCCCCCTCCACCACCTGCCCCCCGAGACCGAACCCCAGCTGTGTCGAGCGCCGCCGCCAGGCCGCCAGTGCGGACGCGAGCTCTCCAGCCCTTGTTTGATGAGCAGCGGCCAATAAATTCATTAATCATCATTTTATGCCTCATCAAACCCCCTCCAAGCCCCTCCATGGGAGTTACACAAATTAGCCCCTGAAAAGACAGTAATTTCAGTATAGCGAGGTAAGTGCTTTCTGATGGGCTCCGCGCACAGAGCCCTCCTGACAAGCCAATCCATCAGCGCGTCGGGGATGGGGCGCGGCCGGGCCGCCCAGCCTCACCCGGCCCAGCCCCGGCCAGCCTCCCCTGCTTCGGCCTCCCAGCCCTGCCCAGCCTCGCCTCCCGGGGCTACCTGGCGAAGGTCTCCGACTAGGGCGCCCCTTTCCCTGGCTCCTTTACACCCATGCACCGCAGGCTGGGGCGTCCGGCCTCCAGTCCTCAGCCACCTCGATCTCCTCCCCAGCCCTTCTGAACAGAAGAGAAATTTGGCGGAGGGAAAAAATCCCAGGCCCCAAATTGGGTAACGAACCAAGGATGGCTGAGGAGGATGAGCTGGCGCTGAAGTTCCGAACTCCAGCCCCGGGGAGGGGAGAGCCAAACGGCCCCTTCCCCCCAACCCCAATGTCTAGATGTCGGGGTCCCGTGACCCCTTGAAATTATTGAAGGGCTGTGGGTATTGCGTGCGCACGTTTTGGGGGGTGGGGGTAATCCATGGCTCCAATCCATTCCTGACGATTCTGAAAGAAATTCCAGGCTCCAAAAGAGAGCCATCTGGGAACAGAAAAGGGGGTCCTTCTGTATAAAGGGCGGCTCCGCCGGACCCTGGTGGCGGGGATGGGGGTGGGGCTCGCCTAGCCTTTCGCGTGGCCCTGGCGTCTTTCTCTCCGAAACCGCCTCCTGGAGTGAAAGATAACGCCAGGGGAGGAGAGCAAGAAAGGATTTTCTATCGAGTGGGCCGGGCCGGTTTGACTCCAGCACGGAGAGTAGGGTAAGAGAGGAGAGGGGAAAGAGCCGGGGAAAATTGTGGCGAGGAGTGGGGTATTTGGAAACGCGAAGCCAGCGCCGCGCCTTCTCACTTTCTGATCCTGGAGCACAGAAGGTCCCACGGGCGCCCTACCCGGCGGGCAGGGCCCGTGGAAAGGAGGTCGACGAGGAGCCGCAGGCCAAGCGGAGCCTACCGGCCGGCGCACTATGACCGTGGAAAGCTGGAGCGCCGAGCGACGCGCAGCTCCTTCATTAGCTTCCCCTCCGCGGCGCTGCATGCCTCGGAAAATAAGTTAGCAAACGGGGAGCCGTTTATCTCTTTTATCTTGGGGCCTGATCCAATTAAATAAGTGCACATTTACATTTGCATCCATCAGGCGGGAGCGCTGAGAGCCCGGGGTTTGCTCGGAGCAAATAAAAGCAGATTTCACTGGGAAAAGTGGCGTCTGGGCGCGCTGGGCTCGTCCGGGCGCGGGAAACGAGCGCAGCCCGGAGGGCGGCCTTGGGAACCCGGAGCTGGGGCCTGCGGCCGACAGGAGGCCAGAGACCCGCTCAAGGTCCGAAGGGGTCGGCCTGGGCAGGGGGTGCAGCCAGAGCTCCAACCCCTCCCCAGAGGCGATCCTCCGTTAGGCCACAACCTGGGCCCCGCGTCGGGCCCTGGACTCAAGTCGCATTTAAACGAAAACGAAAAGGAGACCAACTCTGGCCTGGTCCCGGCGGGTGACCTGCGGAGTAGGTCTAGGGACAGTCCCGCAGCTTTGGCCAGTTTGGAAGGCGGGCAGGTGGCAAGGTCTCACTCAGGCCCGATTTTCCTATTCGGTGGCCGAAGTGAAAAGGGATTCCAAGAGCCAGGCCGAGGACGCGCCTCCGCTTTCCCCCAAGATCTCTGCACCAGGGTGAGACCAGTCAATACTGCCGCTTAGCGCTTCTGGAGGGGCGACAGGGGACGCCCAGGCGATCGCCCCTTGCTTGGCCACGCCGACCTCATTAAAGATGCTTTCGAAATAGGAGGCTTTTGAGAATGAGAAGGTAGTTTTGTTTCCTTTTCCTTTTCGTATGGATGTCCAACCCCCAGGTCAAAGGGCAGAAACGGTTTTGGGGGGGGGGTGCGGTTGCGGGGTAGACCCCAGGTATGCCAAACCGCAGGTGAAACAAAACCGCGCGGCGTGCAGAGCCCCGACGTGGAAAGGCCCGCAGAAGCGGAAGGGCGCACCTGAAGCGGAGCGGGGACACTGGCTCACTGCCTGGGCCGCGCACTGCTGCGGCCCCCCCACCCGCACACTTGTTTCAGCCGTCGGCATATTTCTCAATTGCCTGCTGCCTGGTTTCCGGGACTGTGCCCAAACCGTGGCGGGCATCTGGAGGGTTAAAAGTGTTCTGGTTGCGGGCCCTGCTCTCCAGATCTCCAATGCTAACTGGGTCGTGGGACCCGCGCCGCAGAGAGTGGCGTGGAGGAACAGTTTCAGTTTGACCCGCTTGGGGTTCAGAGCTAAGACCCTGCTGGGGGTGGGGGGCACAGCCGGGTCTTGCCTAACTCCTCCTCTCTGTGAACCGTGTGGCGCCCGGGGACCAGTAGGCGGCGCCCTTCCTAAACTGCATCCGCGTCCGGCTCCCTCTCGGGAGCGCAATCACATTCCTTTCACTTTGGGCGCTTTGCAGAGCGCTGTTCCTTGCCTCTGCCGGCGTTGGCAGCTAGTTGTGGGGGACAAGTGGGCTGGGAGGCACGGCCGGTTCTGAAAATGCACGTACGACCCTCCCCTCAACCTTCCAGGCTCCAAGAGTTGCGCACCCCTCACAGAAGGACAGGCCCCGAAAAGCTTGCAAACTAGAAGGCCTCGACGCAGGCCCTACAGTACCCAGGCCAGGGAACAACATTTCGGGCCCTAGCACCCCCAGCCGAGGAGCAGGAAGGGAAGCAAGAAGGTCCCCTTTCTGCGGTCTCTCCTCAGTATGCGCTTATGCGCCCTCCGGGATTGACTGGGCTGTTGTCTCTTCCACCCCCAAGTCCCATGAATTGATTTGGCCCCCATAGAGCGGTAAGGAAAGGGACCCAGCTCGTTCCGGTTTGGCGCTGCTTCAGGGGGCTGACTGCCTAGACCCCACGCGGCGATCCCGCTGCCCTCGCTGCCTGGGGTTCAGCCCTCCTAGCCCCTAAGTGCCAAGCTAAACGCTCCTCGAGGGGGCCAGAACCAGCGCAGTCCCGCGCAGGTGGCAAACGCCCGCGCGGCCCCAGCGCCCAGGTGTCTTTGGTGCGGCCTCGCGCAACTTCCGCGCCCCAGTCCAAGCCTGCGAACAAACCTCGACCCCACTGCAACGCCGGAAATTCCCCCCTCGCCCCAGCGCCTCCAAGACTCTGTGCCCTTGAGACGGCCAAGCGGGGCTCGAGGAGGCACTTGGGACAGTAAAGACACGAAATGACTTCGGGGATTAAGCGCGGGAGACAGCTCCTAAATACCTAAACCTCGGACTGCCGGGCAGGCTCCGCCACCCTGGAAAGTCTCCGGACACCAGAAAAACCACTGGCCACGAAACCCAGCTGTGCAAGGAGAAAACCCCAGACTTTAATTGGAGGCTTGTATTCAAGATGAAGGGCGCAAAGACACCCGTGGACCCTGCAGAGGCCAAGGGCAGGAGGGATACGGACCGGGGGCAACGGCTCGGGCACCAGCCTTCCAGCCGCTGGTGGCTTCGCTCCCCGGCCGGGAGGCTCCTCGCACCGCCCCTCGTTGGGGAGAAACGCCGCGGGCTCCCCGGTGCGCGGTTCCCGTTCCCAGGCAGCCCCGCGGGCATTCGGCTCCCAGCCCCGAGCCTCCGCGATCAGACTTGGGAGGCCCGCGCCGCGCCATTTGCATATTCCCGGGAACACAAGGAGGCCTGTAATTTTCTTTTTAAAATCGTTGGGCAGGGTTTAGGGCCAGCGCTTCCAAAACCCCGCAGAGTTGATGTCGTCCTTAAACTCTCTCTTAAGAGAAGGGGACTGGCCTATTCTTCTGACTTTTTTAGAAGACAAGGTGGCTCCTGGGGCTGCATATTCAACAGGGGGGAAAAGCTGATTGTGAACCGGGCTGTCGGCGGGGTGGGTGGAGGGGGCTGGGGCGCGGGGGGGCGGGGGTGGCGGTCGTGGGGCTAGTCATCTCTGGAATTCGATTGTTTAAAAAAATCATTTATAATTAAAGGGACAAAATAAAATACGATCGTCTCATGCATATTTAATCATTCACACTTCCAGCTTTGAAACCACTTTCCCTGCGTGAATCTTCTCACTAATTTAAACTCCTAAGTCGACCGCTGTTTGCAAAAACATCTGGACAAGGCAGTTTTCAAACTTGTTTTAAATTCGAATAAGCTAATGGAGCCCCGTCACACGTTAAAACAAAACAAAACAAAAAACCAAAAAAACATAGCAAAAGTTAAAACTCCGGTGAAAGTTTGGGGTGTGTTAAAAAAAAAACAAACAAGCAGGGTTCAAGTAATCTTGAGCATAAATGCAAATATGTGCATTCTGATTTAGCCTAATTAAACCGGTGTTATGTGCAAACACATTGTCTCTACACTCAGGCTTGGGCTTAATAGAGCAAATTAATTCCCCTCGCTGGAGTATGTTTTTGCTATAAACCCTCCCCTCCCCCGACCACCGAAAATTTCCCACGAAGTAAAAACACGTCCGCGGTTCCAACTCTCCTTCGCAAAACGGAGACCATAACACCGACAGTGTTGGCGGGCCTCGGGCACAGGGCGGTGTCTCTTCCTCATTTGGGATTGAGACTCATCCTGATGTTTCATTTTGCGATGAAATATGCGGGATTCAAACGAGAAAATAAAACCTCAGAAATACTTTTGTAGCTACTTGGACTCTTGAATCAGCGACAGGAAAAGTGCTAACGCGACAAGCCCGATCGAGTCCACAACAGCCTCATTATCTAGGCAAGTGTCCTCGAACTTTTGAAGGCCACTCGTCCAGAAAGGGGGCTCGTGCGGGAGGGGGGGAGGGGGGAGTAGGGACGCCCTCCGGGCCCTTCGGGGCTCCCCTCACTGCCCCCAAGCGACTGTGGTGCTCCCTCCCCCACTCCGCCCACTCTCTTCCAGTCTCCGACTCTGCAAAGTGCAGGCTTGTAATTCAGGACAAGTGTGACACCTACCTGTGAAAGGGGGGAACCGTCCCCTAGACGGTCCCGCGGCCCCAGCCTCGCTGCTGCGCGGGGATCTACGGGGCCGCCTCCCACCCGCACTGGCGCGGCTGGAACACTTACTAATTTAATCAAATCCAAGGAAGAGATCAATGCCCAGTCTTGAAGGGGTAGGGAAAAGAGTGACTTGGGAAAGCCTTCTCCTTGGCATCCCCTTACGCTCCCCTCCCGCCATTAGCCCATAGCACCTTTGAAATAGTAATAAGGGCTAAATCCGGCATAAAATCGAACTCATTAGCAAAGTTCACCAGCTGATTGCTTTGCATAAAACACGACACTGATTGGAAGTAATTAGGTTAAGCGATGGAGCTCGGATGGTGCGTGTCTCTAGCAGGCTTTGCGATCCTTTCTCCCTTCTGGGCACACACTTGGGTCGCTCTCCTCCTTCCTCCAGGGTCCAATCTCCCCCAAACCGCCCGCATCAGTGATCCAAATCTGCATTCCCCTCAGGGCCAGGGTCCCCGGGGCTTGCCGCCTAATTACGGTTTCCCCCCTGGCACGCCGAAGTTCTATGGAACCTTTCATTGCCCACTTGGGGGGTGGGGGGGGGGAAAGTTGCAGTCTCCACCTTTTGTCCAAGGCGATGGACAGTTTATTGAGGCTTCTAAAAAGTAATGAGTGGCTCTGATTATGTTAAAATCTCTTTTAATTAAATATTTTGCATTTTACAAAGGCGGCTGCAGTTTCTTTTACTTTTTTTAAATCTAAGAGTATAACCTGTTTCCTTTCTGTAATAATACTTTAGCTCATATCCAGAAAAATCAATAGGTGTAAAAAATTAAATTAAACTTGTATTTTTAAACTATGAAACAGTTTCGGGGGAAACACAAATGTATATATTTATATTACAAAAAAAAAACATTAAATGCCTGTACAGGTGTCTTAATTTCATAATTTACTTCAAAGATATTGAATTATCAATTTAAATACAAAAATGCTACATTAAATATACAGAATAAGATTTAATACAAATCCTTTTTAAATTTTTCTTTTCGGTTGGTTAAGACATTTTTGTGTGTGGAGATGTTTACATTTTTATGTTACCCATCTCCAAGAACTATAAACTTTTTAATAGGAGGGGTAGTTTTGTTTCTCTCTCTTGGTGATGGAAAAAAATAACTGCCAAGGCCATGTTTCTTAATAAATTAGGAAAGTCCGGGACCGACGCAGCCCGCGTTAAATGTCGGACATACCTTTCTTCAATTCATAGGGAGAGTCTTTGCACAGATCTAGCTGGGACTGGCTCCGCAACATTTTCGGGTCTTTAGCCAAAGCGTCCGCTCGGTTCAACACGGTCTGGTTTAATCCATTGAAATGCGAGCCCGGACCGGTTGTGGGGCCCGGCCCTGGCCCTGGGTGGCCGTGAAGGTGTCCGAAGGAGCCATAGTTCGTGTAGCCGGGATAGAAGGGCGCCGTGTAGTAGAGAGGCCGGGACAGCACCGTCCCGCCTGGAAAGGGACACTGCGCCGAGGGGGAGCGCGATGGCGCCGGGGCCGGCGACGCGCGGCTGCCTCCTAAGGCTTGCCCCGCTACCGGCCCGGGGCACGGTGGGCATGGGGAGCCTTCGCTTCCGCCGCCCCCGTCCTTGACCTTGTCCGAGGATGTGGCGATCTCTGCCAGAGACCACAGTTTGGGCTTGGCGAGCACCGCCTGCGGCGGCGGCGGTGGCGGAGAGTGTATGACCGAGGGCCCGCCGGGACCGGGGGGCAGCTCTCCCGCGGCCGGGTGCGGGCCCGGAGCCGGCGCGCCCGAGGGGTAGTGAGGGGCCGGGTCCTCCGCCAGCCGCGCTGCCGCTGGCCCGGCCGGGGAGGGCCCGCCGGCGCGGGGGGGCCCAGGCAGGGCGTCGAGACGGCCCTCGGATGGCGGCTCCTTAAAATCCGAGTCGCTGAGGCTGCCCTCAGTCTCCTTGCCGGCGGGGGTGGGCGGCCCCTGCAGCCGCTCGCAGCCCGAAGCCGCCTTCTGCTCCGCTCCTCCTGCGGGAGAAACCCCAGGCCGTCAAGGGGCGCGGAGGCCCAGCGGCGGGGCCCAGGTGCCCGGCCGCAAAGGCAGAGAGACCCTTGCCCCCCACCTCCAGGCTCCCCCCACACACCCCCCACTTTCCTCCTTACTCCAGCTCAACACATCCTTCCCCGCGTCCACCAACCTGCTTCGGGGCCCTCGGAGTCTCCCTTGTCCTCCGGCTTCTGGGGCTCATCCTCGTCGTTCTTCTCCAGATCAATGTTCTCCTCCTCCTCCTCGTCCTCGCTGCGGTTCCGCGGCGTCCACGTCATCTTGTTCTCCTTCTTGAGGCGCCGGCGCGCGTTGGCGAACCAGGTGGACACCTGGGTGAGGGTCATCTTGGTGATGATGGCCAGCATGATCTTCTCGCCCTTGGTGGGGTAGGGGTTCTTGCGGTGCTCGTTCAGCCAGGCCTTGAGCGTGGCGGTGGCGTCTCGCGTGGCGTTCTTCCGGTACGCGGGGTCCCCGTACGGGTACGAGCCCAGCGGCGCCGCGTATGGGTGGTACCCCAAGGAGCCTGCCATGCCCGGTGTGTGATCGTAGGGAGAGCCCTGCGAAGAACAGGCAGAGAGAAGGTGAGAGTGGGCCTTGGTTCCCAGTACCACCTAGAGGACCGAAGCACACTCTCCCTGCGCCCAGGGGTCCGCGAGCTGCGAGGCCCGAACTCCGGGCTTTCCCTGGGGTAGGGCTGGCGGGCTCAGACCCAGGGGCAACTCCTCCTCCTCGGAAGGCAGCGGGGGCGCCAACTCCTGACTCCGGTCCTTAGGGAGCCCTTGAAGCCGTCCTGGCCTCGGTGGCACCCTGTAGGCCCCCGTCTGCCGGGGCAAGTCCGCCCCCCAGGCGCAGAGCCGGCCGCCGCGGCCAGGCCCTCCACCCAGAGGCCTGGGCAGCAGTGGCGACTCCCCACTTCGTGCCCGGGTGGCTGCGCGCTAGGCGCAGAGAGGGAGAGCACGGGAAGTCAGGGCATTTTTACCCCCACAGAGAAAGGCAAACGAAAAGCCAAGCCTTGCCCCGGCACTCCCACCCCTCCAAAAATGTTACCCCAAACCGAAGCCACGGCGCTTTTCCAGAAAAGTGCACCCGGCCGAAAAATCCCGGATGCACCGCAGCTCGGCCGACTTTTCAGAAATTTAATACCTCCAAATCGGATTGCGAAGATAGGATTACGGATTTGCAACATTTTGGAGGACTAATTAAAGGCGAGGCCAAACACATTTACATAGACTTAGCACGCTTCTGCTCAGATTTCTGGTCCATTTCTTTTGAACTACTTTTCCAAAACGGCAAAACCAAAAACACAAAATGAAATAAAATGTGCAGGACGGCCTGGAGCTCACGTTTGAACCAAATGCTGCTCTTTAATTGCAGCGACCTCTCCCCCGAAAAACCCTCGTCGCCAGCCCCGCGACCCAAGCAGGAGGCGGCTCTGCTCTCCGAGCAACTCCTGAGCCGGAGGCCCGGGCGAAGCCGACCGAGACAGTCTCTCCCAAGTTTGCAGGGGCCGCGAAGCTTGGCGGGGGCGGTCCGCGGTGGCGCCGAGGCCCGTGTCCCCCGCAGCCCCCGCCCGCCCCGCGCGGCCCCAGCTGCCCTTGCCCGCCGCGGCTCCCGCTCACTCACCACGTACGAAGAGAAGGCGGCGGCGGCGGCTGCCGCGGGGTCGGCACCGTACTGGAGGTGCGAGTTGTAGCCCGGCGAGGGCGCCGTGAAGGCGGTGGAGCCGGCGTAGGGCGAGAACGCGGAGCCCGACGACGAGCGGCCGAGCTCATCCGTGCGGGGCCCCGAGATGACGCTGGTGCTGTACGCCGGGCACGAGTAGAGCGCCAGCGAGGCGGACGGCTGGTACAAGTAGCCCTGCGGGTAGGACATGGCCACACACGGGCATGGGGCGCGCCGCGCCGCGGCCGCCAACGAGCCGGGCGGCGCCCTGCGAGGGCGAGCGGGCGGGCACCTGGCCTCCGGCTGCCCCCGGCTGCCGCTTCTCGGGCCCCGGCTCCCGGGCTCCGGCCCGCGGCGCCTCCTCGCTGGCTTCCCGCGCGCCTCCGGCTGCGACTGCCGAGCCCGCTCCTCTGCGCGCCTCGCTCGCCCCGGCTGGGTTTCCCCCCCGCCCTCCCTTGCTGCTTTCTCTTTTTCCCCCTCGCTCTTTGCACTGGGGGGCTCTGCTTTTGGCTTCGCAAAGGTCCTGCCAAGATGCTAAGTTGGAAATTGAGGATTCTGACGCCTTGTGCGCGCCTGAAGCTCCTCCTTCCCGGGGTGTAGTCGGTGGGAGGACTGGCAGGAACCTCTGGGCGGCCGCAGCCAACCCGGCCGCCAGGCGCGCCTCGCCCTCTCCCTCTTCCTCCCCGGCTCCCTCTCCCGCTCGCTGGCGCTCCCCTCGCCCCTCCCTCGCGCCCGCCTCTCCACCGCGGCCCTCCTCTCCCCCCTCCTCTTTTTCTCCCCCCTCCTCTCCCGGGTCTCTCTCCCTCTCTCTCTCTCTTTCTCAGACTCTCGAGCGCCGGCCCCAGGATGACAATCACATCCCAGGCGCGCCGATCTCTTCCAACTTTCCTTCCCTGCTAAGTCGGGGTGGAGTGGCAGTTCCGACACAAGGCGGGCCCCGGTGGGCCAGTCCGGCCGCCCCGAAGCACAAAAGGCGACCAGGCGGCGGAAGGCGAGCCGGCGAACGCTTTGCTCTGTGCTTGCCACAGTAAGCCGCGAAGTTAGCGGATTTCTTGTTCGCCAAGAAGCTGGGTTCCGAGGCGGATCGCCGCCTACTCTCCCCTGGCTTCTCCCCCCAGCCAGGGAACCAGAGAGCGAGTTTGGAGACCTGAAATGGAGGTCCCCGGGAGAGACGGAGGGATGCCCGCGTCCAGGGCGCAGGGAGTGCGAGATGATTGTCCCTTTCCGCCAGCAGCAGCAGGTGGGCGAGAGACAGGCCTTGGACATCTGCACGTCTCCGGCCCGGCCTCCCTTCCACCAACTAACTCCCTGCCAAACGGCGAGGGAAGGGGGAGGCGGGACGACGGGGGTAGCCTTTCTCTAGAGCAGAGGTAGTGGGCGAGAGCTGCCAGACGGAGAAGCAGCTATACCGGAGTCGGTCTCCGGACCCCACTACACCCCTTCCCGCCCCCGGCCATGAATGGCCGCCTCCTTCTCCCGGCTTTCCATCCGCAGCTCCCCCTGCCAGGCCGGTGGTGGTGGTGGACTGTGCGGGTCCCCTTACTCTTAGCACGCACTTTAGCACCCGCCCACGCTCCATTGTAAACGCTCCGCATTGCCCAACCCAACCCCTGTTTGTTCAGCGAGGCGCTGGCAAGGCAAACACACACAACTGAGTCACAGGCAGAATTCTTGCCCACGACGGCCACACAGAATACAAAACAGACCCCCTGCCTGTCTCTCCACCCCGCGCCGCCACAAGCCACAGACGCACTCGAACTCTGGGACAGACAGGGGCGCTGGTGAACCAAAACAGGGGCAGGCACAGTGTTGGGCACCCCACTGGAACTCAGTATGTCAGGGACTTCGTGGCCTTATATAAAATTGGGCCACACGCAATCCGAAGCACAACTACACAGCTTCCCGCGATGACTTTCACAAGTAGGATACACTTTATTTCCGGAGCTTCAGTCCCCGCACACTAACCCACTCTGTACCCTCGGACACACTTGGCGGCTGGACTTCACGCACGCGCGCTAACTCCTCCCCTCCGTCAGCTCTCCCCCTGGCTCCGCCCCTCAAGTGGACATTCGGCGAATCTCTCGGTCAGCCCCGCCCAATCCCTCCATGCCTCCATCCCTAATTGGACGCTGGCCTCTATTGGCTCCTCCCCTCGGCGACGCGGTCCCGCTTCCCTCCGAGTCACAGCGCCAAGGGGGTGGGGTTGGGCGGGGCGTCGGCTCCCTATTGTCATGGAGACGAGAAGCCGACGGCGGCGGAGGCGGGCGCACCCGGGCTCGGTTGCCTGCGAGCCGGCTGAGACTGAGGCCGAGCGGCCGGGCCCGCTCGATCGGGAGGGAGCGCGCAGCTGGCCAGTGGTGGCTTTGCGGGCAGGCAAGGGAGCTGTCCTCTCGGGCTCCAACTAGGCCGGGTGGTCGCGGGGAGCGTCCCCGCCCCGCTCCCTTCGCTCCCGCCTCTCGCGGCTCTGGTGCTCCTTAGCGCCCGCCCCCGGCTCCGCCCGCCGCCGCCGCCGCCGCCGCCGCCGCCGCCGCCGCAGCCCCTCGCGCTAACTAACGGTCGGTAGCGGCCCGCGCGCGCCGCCCGCCGGGGGCTCGCGCCAGCCACGAGGGAGCGTCCGCGGCCCGCGCGCCCGCGCGGCGGAGGCGAGGTGAGTCCCGGGTCCTCCATCCCGCCGAGTGCCCGCCCCCGGTCGCGGCCGGGGACTCCTGCCCCTCGAGCGGCGTCCGCGTCCCTTCGTGGACCGGATGGACGCGGCGGCGCCCCGCGCGCCGCCGGACCCCCGGCGGGCATGGGCCGGGTGAGTGTCGGGCTGGCCTCTCCTGAGGTCCCGGTCCGCGGGCGGGCGCGCGTGGGCGTATCCCCTTCACCCACGCGCGGCCCCTTCACCCTTCTCGGCTCTCGTCCAGGATGCCGTTTTCTGAAGGTTTGTGCCACCGAGAATCGGAGTCTGTCACACAGACAACCTCATTACATCATTCTGCCACTCTGGGCTGCTAGGCTCTCCGCCCCCCCCACCCCCCCCCCCACCCCCCTTTCCTTTTACTGTCTTGTTTTTGGTGTCAAGGACTGGAGAGAATCCTGAAAGATTTTGAAGCATTTGGAATTTATGGTTCTGTTGCTGTGGTTGTCACCTCCGCTCTGCGTCAAATTTAAGACTCATTTCTTTAAGGATGTCTCTATTTTCTGCTTTATTTGCACATTGATGGCTCTGCTGCTCGGCTGACCACAGCCGCCTGGCCCGGCGTCTCAGACTTGTGTTAATACTTGAAATGGAAGAACTGATCATTAGCAGGCAGATGGGATTCAGATAGCATCTGGCGGGTGTTCTTGGAGTTCATGTGAAAGTTTTCACGTTTTTGCTGACAAACACGAGGTTTTTACCTTTTGATCTTGGTCGTGGTGACGGTTAAGGTCCCCTCTCCCCTCCCTTTCTTCTCCCGTTTGGGAACCTGCTTACTTGTTAGCTGTAGTTTCACTAGTCTCTGGTCACTGAAGCTTTCTCCCCCAGCAGAGGTGGGAGCTATCTCCCTCTTATTTCAGATTACCAAGATGACTCTTTTTCTTACGGGGCAGGGCGTGGGGGGGATTACTCTTGCGTTCGTACCTTTCCTGAGCATTTAACTCACACACTAGGGGTAGATATGCCCTGATTGTTTTTTTGACGTAGGACTTAAAAGAAATTCTGCCTTTAAGCCTCCCTAAAGGTTTATTGGTTTGTCGTGTCCGCACGGATCCAGTTATGCCTCACTCTTAACATTTAAAGCTTTTAAAATAAGATCCACAATTGTATTGCCAGGACGTGGCCGCAGACCTTGTTTTTCGAGTTTTGGCTATACAGTTGTCGTTGTGCAAATGAAGTGCAAAAGAGGTTATTCCTGTTTATTTAGTGTAATAGCTGTTTACAGTTAAAACTTTAAAGACTCCTAAAAGTAGGTCTGCTGTATTTTAAAGATCTCATCATTCTTGTGGGGAGAGACACGACACCGGCACCAGGAAAGGCAACAGATTGCTTCTGTCATATCGCTTTGCTGTTTTGGAGTGTACTTAAGGGATTATGATTGATAAGGCTGTCTTGCCAGTGAATGTTGACACAGGTGTGCATCGTTATCTTCATTAAGATCCTGAGAACACGTTGTCTATAAAATGGTGACATAAGAAGGGCGGCATGTTTTGGTACAGTTTTGCTTTGGGAGAATTTAATTGCACTTGAAACCCGTCTTTGAGCTTCCAGATTGTGTGAGCACTTTGGCAACAGAAGTTTTAGAGAGAAAGGGTAGGTTCGTGTTAAGTGCTCTGGCATGTGGCAGTGCTACTTGTGGCTTTTTGGCCAGTGCCTTTGTCAGCTTTCTTTGTGCTCCATCTTTGTGGAGTGATGGTTACTAATTTAGAAAGAAAAGCATACATGGGACAGCCTCGTGTGAAGCACACATTTATTAGTGTGCAGAATCAATCTATAGATGTGCGCTTAATGTGCACAATCAAGGATCTAATTGAACTGTAAATATATGAGAAATTCATGCCACTTTATATTTGGGGAAAACCGTCTCCTAGAATGTTTTCATGGTGTAAAGGAGTTTCTCTCTTCATATTATCAAGTACTTACCTTAGTTGTTTATGGAATGCCTTTTTTTTTTTTTTAATTTCCAGAAATAGAAAAAAAAAAAAAAAAACAACTGTTTTGTTTCTTCCAAAATGTTGTCCGCAAATTCGAATTATGAGCCAGTGGAAATAGTGCGTTTAGCCTCTTATTAGCTTAAGGATCTGGACCATAACCTGGGTGACCACTAAAATAATATTACTCTCCTTTACTTCCAATTTCTGAATGCAAAAACAATAGCAAGACGGATGCTGCTGATTATATTACCCTTGGCTTACCCAGCACCTAATACCCTTTAACATAAGTATTGCATTAAGATCCCCGCCCCCCCCCCTTTGTAGCTCATGATTTCCTGGAAGCTGGCTGTCCATCAGTGTGTACGTAAGATGTGTGAGTGTTTTTCTTTAATATTCAAACTCAATGTGGAAAGAGGCAATGACAGTGGAGGAGGCCATAGGCATATGATCGGAGAAGCCAGGTGGAGTCACAGCTCCTTCGTGACTCCAAGGATAATTAGCTGGCTAGAATTACATGGTAAACTAAAATCAGAGAAAGGCTTATTTAGATTTGTTTGCTAAAACTAAAACAAGAGCATTAATTTTGACATAATTGCTTTCCTCATCCCCCAACTCTCCCCCTGAAGATTTTTGTTCTGGCAGCTCAGATCAGCATCCCTGTGCTGTTGTCCGTGTATTCTTTTCAAATTTTATATGCTGTATTAAAAGAAATCAAGTACAAGTGGGAGCTAATTGCCTATTGTCTGTTGCAATGAACAACACCAAATACTTGCTCACATATTTCTGCATTATAGAAACCTTAGGAAAAATGTAAGTTGATAACATGCAAGTAAATGCAATCATGTAGTCGTAAGTGAATTAAATTAAACGTGGCCTTTAAAAATAGAAATACGAATTAACTCTGAGATAGCGCGGCCTTTTTTGTGGTGTTAACAGCTCACTATCTGTGTGTATTTTCCTACAATTTCTACATTTTATTGGCTCCTTTATTTCTAACACCTTTTTGGTATATTATTAGCTGTTTTGTAGAGAACAATTCTGCTTAAAAGATGCAACCGATGTACCTCCAGGAAGACGTACAATCCCGGAATTGTTTTTTGCTTGTTCAGTAATGACTGTGGTTTGCTGTCACAACACAGTTCTGAAGTGTGATACTTCTAACTTATTTCCACATAAATGTGCAGGATTTTTATAGCTAGAGTATACCTAAGCACCAGTTTAGCTTGGCAAATTAACTTAGATGCTTCAAAATTGAAAACCAGTATATTCTAATGTAGTTTGAGTTTAAATCTTTATTAGTGAGGATGCACTTAACATTTGTTCAGGAGAAGGAAATGTAATTTTCTCCTGCAGTTGTCATTTACGTAATTCATTTTTTCCAGCCTTTTCTCGGGCTAATGATATTCCACACCTTGATACAGCCTTTATTTGTTTATTTGGCATAATATGGAGTGATACCTTGGAGGAAATTAGATTAGGTATTCATACCTAATATCCCCAAAGTATTTAACTAGCCTGCTGTGTTTCTTGAAACAGAATCATTTCCATTTTTGTGTGCAGGTTATAAGTATGATGCTTCCCTAATACATTCGGATGTTTTCAGCCAAGTTGACTTCTGAACTATGGGTTTCCTCCAAATGTTGGCTGAATTTTTTCCTTACGTATCCCCAAGCTCATCTGCAAGTGAATGTCTGCAACACAGTGTGTGCGTGAAGTAAACCCAAAATAGCCTCCGCGTTGGTTTTACCAAAGTATTTATATTGGTAATAGGAACTAAGTCAGAATACAAAGAATGTCACTTGAGGCCTTTGATTATTAAAATTTTACTAAATGCATTAAACATTCAGTAAAATAGAAAAATGTTTGGTTCGTGGAAATACACTGAGTAATTTATTTTTAATGATGTCATTGGATGGGGACATTTATAAACTCGGTGCTTTTCTTGGAAGTCAAGACTGAGCTTCTATTTGATAGAAATGGAATCGTTATTTAAAGGAAATGATCTGTTTATGCCAAATTAGAGTTTTTTGATTATTTTCATTACCCAGCTCTTTTAAGAATAAATTTTATGGGAGTATCAGCTCCAGGCATGAATACTAAACCCCTTTAATGCGAGGTGTGTGTAAAACTTGTCATTTCTCATCAAAATAGGGGCTGCTGAATACAAGCAGATGAGAAAAGTAGGGGAAAAAATTATTTTGCAGAATATTAGTGTCGTCTGTTGGGGAGAGCAAGGGACTGGATTCAGTGATAAAGAACATTTTGTTAATCAAGTAAGAAAAATGGTTGTATGACCAAAGAAAAAAAAGACTAAACAGAAGGCAACCCTACTTAGTACAACAAATGCTTCTCTGAAAACTTTCAGAGAGGGTAAAGTGACTTTTAACAGAAGATAAAGCACTATACAATTATTTTTAAATAACACAGTGCATTCCCCTATCTCTGATTGGGTCTTACGGAGACGAGGTGTCAGGTATGACCAAAAGGGGACGCGTCACAACAAATTCGAAAATACACAACCCATATGTAAGGAAAATGTTAAGCAGGGGGCAGCCTGATTCCTCCTCTCTGTTTGCCTTTAAAGCCTAAACTTTTGTGTGGTTGTTTTTATCCACGTGTAAAGTTGTTGAATTTAAAAGCCAGAGATTGGGCGAGATCCCCCCCCTCCCAAGCCTAAAATAGGAAAAATCTAAACATATATGCACATTGGTTTTGTTTTCTGTTGCCAGCCAAGATTTATTATGAAGATTCGTATTTCATGTATATTAGTGCTGTCCAGATGTCCTGAAACTCGTATCCCTTTTATATCACATAGGTGTGTGTGTGGGGGGGGGTGGGGTGTGTGGGGGGGGGGGGTCCCCGGTTTAAAAAAAAAAAACTACGAAGAAAACACGTCCTTTCAACAGTAATGAGTTCTGGTTGATTCATTGAGAAGGTTGTACTAAGTGACCTCCAGTGGAAATAGCGAGGGTATGCTTTCTGAGAGATGTGTCATTCAGGAACAAAATCAATTGAAGTATTGGTAATTAAACTGTAATTCCATGAAGGAAGGAAGTGGCGGGAAAGACGCAGCTAACTATTGCTGTTTTTCTTTTTAAGAATCCGCAGTTCATAATGGAGCTAACTGTACTGGCTGTCGGAAGGAGGAGATTCTGAAGATAGGGAGGTAATATTATCTCTTTTAAAAGAATACTTTCCTCTGTAATCCTGAGCCTTTATTACATATAAGAACTTTATCTACCAGACAGCAAAGTCTTTAAATGCGGGGTATGGAAGGATCTGATTTGCCCGTGCTGAGTTGTGAGCTGCCGCTCCCAGGGCTGCGGGCTGTGCCGGGAGAGCTGAGAAATCTCAGCCAGGCATACTCAGCACCCTTAAAATAGCTTCTTTCTGAGAATTAGAGCTGTGATGGTGGCCTCCCCAGCGCAAGCAGACATCATTCTGGTTTGTGGCTGGTGTGCGTGCGTTCAGCGTGTTGCTTCGCCGTCTTCCGTGTTGCCTTCTCTGCAGGGCGATATGCTGCCAGCCTCGACCAAACTCGGAGCGGGAGACTTGGCGGTTGACAAGTGGCTCCAGAGCTCTGCCAGGGAGCGAGCTGGGCCCAGCCTGGGCCGCTCCAGTGCAGGGGTGCGCGCGCGCGCACACACACACACGCACACACGCACACGGGTCCTGTTCCTCGTTCACCCCTTTCCGTCCCTTTGCATTTTCCTCGTAATCCCGGGCTACGGGTCACATTTTCCTTTTCCTCTCACTAGGTTGGCCTGCTGCTTCCTCTGCAGCTGTTGCAGAAATTCACACGGAATGGAGGCCTGGGTTGTGTTCTGGATGGTATCTTTGATAATTGACCCGTGTGGGTTTTTTTGTCATTCTCAAACATCCAATGTTAGGGTTAAAGGACGAATCTAAGATCCTCGAAGAACAAAATTTGTGCTCGGTTTGTATCAATAAGAAAAGCTTCTGTCTTCTCGAGCTGGGTTGCCATGTGGAATATGCAGGTGAAATTAAAAACGGGGTAAAACCCCTTTATAAAAGACCAGTGACTGTGTCTGAGAATGTTTATATAGGCTTAAGTTGTGGAATGGTATTTCTATCTGTTTTCTTTCCTTCTTGAGACAAACGATACACTTTTCTAGTCACCAAAAATATCTACTTCCTGAATTATACCTATGGAAGGATATTAATGGGACAATAAGGGGTTTCATGGTGTCCGTCCGATTATATAATTAGGAAATCCGTAAGCAGTGTGGTAGCTAAAATCAAGTTCTTCCATGAAAGGGGCTAGTGTGCATTTAAAAAAAAAAAAAAAACCTGCAGAAAGAAGGCTCTTTAATCTTTAAATCATACGATGTATTTGGTTAACACAACAAGAAAGGGAAGTATACCAATCTCAGATTCTTGTATTGATGCCTAGGTAGAGGTTGTAAGCCAAGGAAGCCGTTAAAATGCCGCCTGGAAAAAAATGGTGATATCAAAGTGATTACTTGGAAAGCAGTTTACATTTACAAAGCGATTCACTATTATGACCTTGACCAACTTTTACACTTCAGACACTCGGGTTATTCCTTCCGTTTTTAAAATATCAGTCTAGAGCTTGTGTGCAGAACGCAAGGGTATTTTCGAATTGACTGGGTCGTGCTGGTCGTCTTAAAATCAGCTACAGTATCACAAAGTTGAAATGTAATATGTATTAATAGAAGGAAAATATAAAATTTAATATCCGGGCAACGGAGACCTCTAAACCTACTTTAAAAGTATAATCTTGACATCTATGACACTATTTTTTGTCTTTGTTATATGGGTAGAATTATGGATGTTCTACAATCAATCCAGATGTCTTATTTATTAATGCTAAATTTTATTCTCCATAACGGACATTTGGAATAAAAGGTGTAGGTGGGAGAGTCAGATTTTGAGGCATAGGCTAATTTTTTCTTAAGCATTAGTACGGAGAAAAGCCGCCTTGATTAATGTAGGCCTGTGAAAGAGGGCAGGTGAAAGTGTTTTCAGCTGAAATTTACTAATGCAGCAACCATTTAAATTAAACGTTTGTTAACATAACAGCGATGGCGTTTTCTCCTCCTCCTCCTTGTGGTTTTGTCCAACTAGATGTTACAGTGGCAGTTGCACTGACTGTTAAGTGTTTAAATGATGACACCATTATGTGAAGTGATTTTGAAATGAGAGATTTCAGCCAAGAATTACATCTGCTCCCATCTCCTTCAAATCATACTCTCTGGCAGTACAGATTATGATTGATTTGTTTGTGACAGATTGCAGGAAACAGTCATTGATTTTTCAATATTTTACCTTAAAATTATTTACAGTTGTAACCATGGGGAGGTATTTCCATGGGCTGTCAGCCCTTGAAAGACTGGGATAATATTCCCTGCTCTCTGACAAGACAAATTACCTGTAATGAGTGCAGTAGCTGAAGGGTATACTTTTATTTTAAAATATGTCAATAACCCCAGTGACTAAACGAATATTGATTTAGCATAATGAAGCCTGAGTAATGTGAAAATGAGCTTTTTCCAGGAGCCTGGTAAAGACTTTCTTTTTAGCTGGTTGTAAGAAGCTTTCCATTCTTTTCAACTAGCTCGTGGAGATAAGGAGTTTTCTGTGCAAACCTTCAGGAGTGATAGTGTTTGTTTGTGATAACAACCAGGGGCCAAATATTTTGCCCTTCCTCTTATCGATCCGTTTTTCACATCTTATTTGGAGTCTTACCTTTAGTCATGGAATTTGATTTGCTTGATCTTCTGTTTTACCCGACTTCGTATTTTCACAATGGCGACACATTTCGCATGGGCACCTCCAGTACCGAATATTAAAATATAACTATGTGTACAATCATTCGTGGATGACATAATAATTATCTTAAGACATTTCAAATGGGTTATTGTAGTATTTAATGTGCCATATTTTATGGTAGAATAATTCCCAGTCCCTGGACGTCAGCTTGCTTTCAGTGGGAATGAAGATTAATTTACTCAGGCATCAGTGCATATTTTCGTTTTTGTCCGACTCCCCCCCCCCCTTTTTTTAAATGGAATTCTCAACTTTTTATGGATGAAGATCCCATTACATAAGGTCTTTCAAACCAGCAATAATAGTAGCAAAGTATATAGCTGTATTTTGTAGTCCATCAAGGAGCCTGAAGACTGGGTGCCTGAATAAGTATCTTCATATCTAACTTGGTAAGGAGAAAATAGGGTAAACATTGCTGGTAATACATAGCGGAAAAGTCAGTACTTGAACAAGACGTCAAACTGATACTCATGGAAATCCAATGTATTTTCGGGAGAATTAATAGTAATAGAATCTTATTAAAAGCAGTAGGCAAAGTCCCTTTAAAAAGTAGAAATGAGTTCCGATTGAAAGAAAATTCAGATGGCTCTTGGGGACTGCTAGTTCTCTTGCAGGATGCCATTGGAAACGTTACAATAAAAGGAAAAATATAAACATCTCTTTCGATGGAAAAAAGGATAGACTCTGGAACAAAAAATTATCGTCGTCCCCCCCCCCCCCCCCGCCCCAAGAATTTACCTAAGGGCGTGGAAAAGAGATGATCTTTGTCATCTGTCTCAGTATGCTCTACAGTAGACGCGATGCTTTAGAAAATACTCACCCCATGGTTTCGGATGCTGTAAGATTGGATTTCTCCATCCCCGCCCCCCAATTCTTTCCCTCTTTCTATAAACAGACCTTTGAAAATAGAAATGTGAGGGCTACACCATCATCATATATGAAACTGGTAGCCCAGATTCTTCAATCACTAATTTGCTGTGTACTTTTTTTGAAGTTGATGGAGCATCTGATCAACTTACCCATAGACAAGGCGATGTCTGTAGGTATGCCTTCCAGAAAAAGAAATGAATATAGATTTTATTTTTCCCTCAGTAACTTTTTTTAAAGAAAGCGTATTTTTTTCGGACAAATCGAGGCTGAGGAAAACATCTATATTGTTGGTTAGTTTATTTTGGAGTTAAATAATAAAGGTATTGTATTCAGCACCTCTTGACCCCATCGTGTAGTTTAAACGTTGTGTTCATCTTACAGTGTGTGGGTATAGCTACTTACGTGAATGAAGTTCTGATAAATATGTAGGTAGAGTGGAGCTTTTTCTGGGGAAATTACTCTCTTCTGGATACTAGGCCCTTCTCCATGTTTATTTCCCTTGAAAAAAATACGCTGCCGTTGTTCTTCTTTAGGGAAAAATTATTTCCGTAGAGTGTTTTTAAATCATGCAAGTCATTGCCTGGGGTTGGCTAAAGCCTTTATTTTTTGAAAGATTTAAAAAAAAAATCTTTCTCGTATTTGTATCTATTAAGATAAACAGTTTACTTTGCTACGGTGCATACCAATCTACTTAGTTAATTTTTTTTTTTTCCAGAATTCATTTTGCCATGTTTGGTCTGACCTTCTATGATAACTTAATGTAGGAACAAATTAGCATATAATTCTATTTTCCATGTGACCTCAACCAGTTGCAGAACCATACCACCACTTTTGGAGGGCAATTCGATAGCATACGTGGAGTGTAGCATTAAGTGTTTGCAAATGTCCAGCGCATCCTGGCTAACGTGATATCGAAAGTGTCAAAGTTGGCAGTTAGAGGAAATACTCACCCTTATTACTACGGTATTAAAACGCCTCCTAAAGGTAGCATATTTAAAAAAAATTTTTTTAATGTTTTTATTTATTTTTGAGACAGAGAGAGACAGAACACGAGCAGGGGAGGGTCAGAGAGAGAGAGGGAGACACAGAATCCGAAGCAGGCTCCAGGCTCTGAGCTGTCTGTCAGCACAGAGCCCGACGCGGGGCTCGAACTCACGGACTGTGAGATCATGCCCTGAGCCGATGTCAGACGCTTAACCGACTGAGCCACCCAGGCGCCCCAAAGGTAGCGTTTTTTAACTAGTATACATAATTGATTAGCGATTTGTCTTCTCCCAAGCACAAAGCAGTATGGCAAAGTTCAGTGCGGTGGGTGAAGTTTGGGATACTAGACATTGACAGGGACAATGATCATGACAACTAAATGGATTTTTTTTTTTTTTTTTCTTTTAGATTCAGCTGTCGGTCTTTGAAATTTCCTGTGGTCTGTTCAACCTGGATGCAAAGGACATGGAGCAGTCAAGTACGCAAGAGGTCCAAGCGTGTTTTGGATGTTCCCCTTGATAGACTGCAGTATTTTTCCGGTTAAGACCTTCAGCTGTCATGCAGAAGAAGGTTATTCTCTTCTTGGTCCATCCATTTTACTTGAAATGCTTAGTATTGTAGAGTATCACCAAACAGTTTCTGTTTTCATCCGAGCATAGAAAGAATAAAATCAATTCTATACGTTGACTTCTTTTCCAAAATGTCTTTCTTGGATTGAATGGATGTTTCTACTTGAAAAAGAAGGTTCCAAGAAAAATCCCTGTCTCCATCATAGCGACTCTCCCAGCAGTCCAACATCAGTTTCTAATGTGACTCTATTACGCTGAGGGGAGGAAAAAAAAAAGGCTTGCAGGGTATCCATACGTATATTTCACTGCTCTATATTAGTCCCCCTGGAATGGAACATTCTCCTCCAAAATAAATTTAGCTCAACTCCGATACCAGAAGATGCCGCCTTAACTGGCAGATCATTTGTTACATTGTTTGAATATTTGATTTACGTAAAGAAAGGTGCCATCCGGTCCTTTCACAGAGTTATTTGCGTGGACCGAATAATAACGGGTGGCCTTGCCATTGGGAAATTCCTTGTTGTGGCCTGGGGCAGCGGTAGGACAGTGGGAGGATTCCTCTGGCCTCTGCGGTGTGTGAGGGTGTAGTCTGATCAGAGAGTGTCCTCCGCGGGGGGGACTGGGGAGATTCACGGATGCCGGTGACCCCCGTGGAAATGTGGACAGTTACTCTTTTGCAACTGACCCAGTTCGTACTTCATCCACTTTCCATAGTTTTTACCAAGAATCAGAGCTCTCGATAGCGCAAAGTAAATTTATTAGGCTAGAACAATTTCTTTTTCTCAAATTTTTAATAAAACTTTATTTTATGAGATAATAGATGTCACATGCGGGTGTCCTACTTAAGGGAGGGGCCCCTTGTACTTTTTATCCCGTTTTCCCCAATAGTGACATTTATAACATGCAGCGTAACATCACACAACGTGGGCATTAACATCGATAGAGTCAAGGTACCTAACATTTCCATCCCTACAGGGAGCCCCCATGGTACCATTTCATATCCAATCTCCTCGTCTCCTGCCCCTCTCAACCCTAGCAACCGCTCATCTGTTCTCCGTTTCTATAATTTTGTCTGTTCGAGAATGTTCTAGAAGTGGAATTATATAGTATGTTACCCTCTGGGCCTGGCTTCTCTCAGCACATTTTTCCTAGAGATTCAACTCACACGAATCAGTAGTTCTGTTTTATTGTTGGGTAGTGTTCCGTGGTGCGGCAGTCCCGCACATTGTCTAACCACCAGTCAGGACTTCGGGGTGGTTTCCGGTTTCTGACCTTTTTGAATAAAATCGCTACAAACATTCGTGTACAGGTTTTTGTGTGAACATCAGTTTTCATTTTTCCTGGGATAAATGCCCAGTAGTGCAATTGTGGGTCATACGATAATTACATAGAGCATTTCTTTTTGTGACTAGACTTGATTTTGTGTGTGTGTGGAAGGAGAGACCAGGCAGAGATCGACATTTTTGCGGTGTTTTTGCTTTAACTGGGTTTGCGTCTGACTTGAAAAATATGCAGACTCTCTTGAATAACCTTTAGCCAGATGTCAAAAGCATTTTTCCACAACCTAGATTTTGCTCTTATTTTGAGAGAAATACTTTCGAAAAAAGTTGCTGCCCCCCCGTTTTTTGTTTTTTTGGTTTTTTTTTTGTTTTTTTTTTTTGCGAACAATTCATATGTAAAGGGATGAAGATAAGTATATAGTCTAGAGAAGGTGCCGCAAAGCTGACGGGTCATTTGGAGAAATTGCGGGGGGGGGGGGGGGGGGTTCCAAGTGTTAGCAGAGACTTGGCGCTCGAGGATGTGTCGTAACAGCTTCCGAATTGATACACTTGAACTTTTGTGCAAAAACTGCGACCTTGCCTGCAGTTTTTAGTTGTGGAATCAATTCATCATCTTAACCGTTTGTATTCATTGGCATTGCATTTCACGATCGTTTAATTCAACTCCAAGACTGGTGTGGGAAGAAAAAGAAGGAAATGAAAACCAAAACGTGCCCTTTCCTAATACACGACCCCTAAAAATCCCAGCTACTTTTTACGGTGCTAACTGGAAGAAACCGCCCTCGTCCCAGCGCTGGTGGAAATTACACTGTTCTAGTATACTTACCTTGACGTAGTGAGACGTGTACAAAACCACGGATGCTATATTTTGGGGGTGAGCCAATGAGAAGGTTTCCCAGGACGATTCTTACTCTGATTTGCCACCATTATACATGTGGACTTTAGAACTGTCACCGAAGAAGGAGCTCCATTTCCTTCTGTAGCAACGTTGGGGGTCACGCACTGGTTACAATGATCCTGCTAACGAAAGTCAGTATTACAAATCTTTAGCTTTTTCCAGTGAGGCACTAGGCTCAGGGGACCCCAATCTTTCAATGCTTCTAAATGCAGTTTCTCTCTTCAGCCCTCATGTTCATGACCACAGTGATATAAATGACCTAAGACAATAAAGTAGTCCTTGCCCTTAAAAATGGCCTGGAAAAAAGAGAGCATGCACACATGCAGTCTTTAAATACCGGTAGTCACTCATCATCAAGCAGCTACTGACACGCCTCGCGTTCTAGCACTGGGACCCTGACAGTAAAGAAGGCAATATAACGCCCCCCCCCGCCCCCCCCCGCCCCCCGCTTCTCTTAGTCTGGTTCTCATAGTGCATCGATTAGGGGGTGGGGACAGAGGAAAAAGTAAAAAGAAACCGAGAGACCAACATGACCGTGCATGCCTAGAAATCCAGAACCTTCGGAACTCGGGAGAAGGCCCAAGACCGCCGGAACTGCTGGCGCGGGCCTCACAGAAGATGGCGGACTTGAACTTCGAAGGTGCATGTATTGTACACGCGGAGGAGGGTATCGGCAAGGTGACGGAAATGAGCTCTTGTGTGGTTTGTTGAACGTGGGGTGGAATCTGGTCTGGCTAGAATTTCCCGGGGCATCGGACGGGTACGTCACTGCCCAAAAGTCTGTTTAACAGCTTCCTATGTTTTAGGAACTGGCCAGAAATGAGGCATGCTTTTCTTTTTCTTTTTTTTTTTTTAAGAGTAATATTTAAATTTAAAGATGTGGGTTTGAGGGGAAAAGCAAATGGATACTCTTCCTCCTAAAATGGGCTTGGACCTACGTTTTAGCGTGTAGGCCTCCATCTGTTTGTGGGTGTGTACGTGTAAAACAATATTTTATTGTCCTCCCTTTGTGTTTGATAAGGAATCAGAGGTTTGATACTTTTCCGGTGTCTGAAATGCGTAATCTATAAAACTATCCTACTTCTTAGAGTATTAGTTTGTTTTAGGCTTCAAATAACAAAAGAACTTAAAGTTCTTTTGGAAGAGTTCCAAAATGAAAACTGCAAGATCACATATAGATAAAACATTACCTAAAGAAAAGATTTGTAATGCAGAGAGAGAAATGACGGCTTTACCCAGGGACTCTTTTGAGTAAGCTAAGCAAATACAAGTCTTTCTGTGCATCATTTTTTTTTTTTTTTAAAGTGCTCCTGGTGGTAAGAGAGTTAAGAGCCTTTCTAAGTACACATCCCAGGGGCGCCTGGGTGGCTCAGTTGGTTGAGCCTCTGACTTCGGCTCAGGTCACGATCTCGCGGTCCGTGAGTTTGAGCCCCGCGTCGGGCTCTGTGCTGACAGCTCAGAGCCTGGAGCCTGTTTCGGATTCTGTGTCTCCCTCTCTCTCTGACCCTCCCCCGTTCATGCTCTGTCTCTCTCTGTCTCAAAAATAAATAAACGTTAAAAAAAAGTTTTTAAATATGCATCCGATTTTAGGAAGCGAAAATAGGAAGTTCTGCTAGCACGGAGGCCCGTTTAACTGGGGAACTTGAAAAAAGGAAGAGACCTAAGGATCGTTACCTTTATATAAATCGTAGATTTGAGCCAAGTGGTCATAAAAGACATCAGCATTAAGGTACTCGGGATTTTACGTGTAATGATATGGATCCCGATATACCCAACTGCGTGGCGTTGCCGATGAGGAGGCCAAAACGAATCGTGTTTTGCAAAAGGGCTACACTAGGTCAGCGACTTCAGAGTCTTGAGTAGGCATGAAGAGGAAGCATTGCAGAATCATCTGGTAATACTGTTTAGCAGTTTAAAAACGAAAGAGAGCCGTGCGATTTCAGTCGGTGTCTTAAAACAATTTGTTACAAATACTGCAAATCATAGGTTGGTTCCCACTAGACTTCCCGACTCTGCCCTGATTCCCTGTACAGTCGTTTAAAACGCCAGGCACTTTGTAATGCTGCCTATAATTGTTTATATGTATATTCTCCGCAAAATGTTTTTAGAGCGACTTATTGCTAGATTACCTTAACCCACTCGCCATCTTTAAGCTTTTATGCATGAATTCACTAAAGTGTGAGTTGCCAGATACGGTGGTGGAGTATTTTATTTTTTCCAGGAGCCTTCTTATTCAAAGTACCTTTCAAACTCAATGCATAAAAATTGCAGGCCATTTCCTCTTGCAGGCTTTTGAAGCTGGACAAGACTCGTTTTACATATGAAGAAACTTGAGTCCCAGGAAGATGACATGACCGGCTACAAAGTAATAACGAGGATCTTTAGAATCCAAAGCAAACGCGGCCTCTTGAAGATGCCTGTCCCCGCTTCTGGAAATTCAATTTAAGGATGCTTGTATCACAGCCCTATTCTTGGTGCATCTTATTCTACCTATGTCAGAGATAAATGCCGCCTGTGTAAGTCATGCCGACGGTGGGGAGCCAAGTGTGGGCGTAAGTCGCAAGGTCAAGTGTGTTAATCTCAGAACTGAATTTTCGCCAATAGACTATTGCATTCTTGCATGGCTCTTTCTACATACCTGCTGTACTTAAGCATTGTGATAAATCCAGGGAACCAAATATGAATATGACATATTCCCTGAACTCAGCAAAGCGGGCACCAGGCTCAGGCCTAGAGATGAATCTGTGGACAGCACATCGAGCTTGCTTCTGGAGCTTTGTTCGAGCTTGGCCTCTGCGGTTGAGACGGGGCAGAAACAGACCATTTCAGCGCAGCGGGGTGGCAGGGAAGGCCAGATGCCGTGGGACCACAGGGGTACAATTCCTAACCAAGCCTGCCCCAGGGTGGACAAGGTCAAGGAAGGCCTCCTGGAGAAGAGGGGCATTAGGGTTGAGCCCCAAAGGAAGAGAGCCCCAGGCGCGGGGAGCAAAGACCAGGAAAGCCGGGTGCATTTGGGAGCGTGAGAAGTTTGAGAAGAGCAGGAAGGGTGTGTGTGGAGAGGGGAAAGAGAGATGAGAGGCAGCAGGGCCCGGGGCTTCAGGGGATGCTTCATCTGCCTGACGAGGAGGAGTTTGGGCTCCATCGTAGGTGCCCCTGTTCAGGTGTGTATTTTAGACATCCCGCCTTTGGTGCTGGAGGGGGGGAAGTGCGCTGGGGGGCCAGTGAGATCGGGTGGCGAGAGACTAGTTGGGTGACGGTTGTGGGTATGTGTTCGGGCGAGAGGAAACAGTTGCCCGAGCTCGGAGAGTGGCCAGGGGAGGGGAGGTGTTGAAGGATTGATGGGAAAGACTGCAGTGCCGGGCATCAAAAGGCTTGGTGACTGGTCTCCTACGAGGGTCAAAGAAAAACATGGCAACGAGGGTGTCCACAGGACCTAAACCATCAGGTCGTGGTGTTGGTGTTCTGAGACCGAGATCCCAGGAGAGTAGGTCTGCCAGGAAGAAAAGGCGCGGGGTGGTCCCGACAGTCGGTTTCGAGGCAATAGTACAATAGCCCAGGGGTTTGGAACTCACAGCCTATCTAGTAAGTAGGCAGGGAACATATCTGTTCTTCCAACAGTGGCACAATTTTTTTTTCCCTCTTAATGAGAAAATTTCTCAAAAACTGTGTTTTCTTTCACTATTAAATGTGTGTGTGTGTGTGTGTGTGTGTGTGTGTGTGTGTGTGTGTGTTTAAAAGCAGGTGATACAGCTGTGAAAATCAAGTCCCAGATGAACTGCTCGATATGACTGGGAAATGTTGGTTTTGCAAAAGACGGGGTTCCAAAATAGGTCAAGGAAGTGAAGTGAGCGTTCCCGGCCAGAGTTGTCTCCGAAACGTGAAGTGTACTAAATTTCAATTATGCATAGAAATTTTAAGGTGGAGATACAGCTGTGAAAATCAAGTCCAAGATGAACTGCTCAATATGACTGGGAAATGTTGGTTTTGCAAAAGACGGGGTTCCAAAATAGGTCAAGGAAGTGATGTGAGTGTCCCGGAGTTGTCTCCGAAACGTGAAGTGTACTAAATTTCAATTATGCATAGAAATGTTAAGGTGGAGAGAGGCAAAACATTTCCAAGAAAAAAGGCACTGGAGAATATTCTTGTTTTGGGAGGCGTGATGAGTTTCGATTGCAACGTATGCTTCGGTGATTAGCACGGACTGCTCTCTGGCTCTTCTCACCTCGGGCGTGTGAGCCACGGCTGCTTACTGAGCGCCTGCTGGGGACTGGAGACTGGACAGCAAGGGTCACAGGGTGGAGACCACAGTGGCCATGGTCCTTCCCTCACAGAGTTTCCAGACTAGCTGGTGGATTGTTAATCCTGAAGGTAGCTTTTTATGATGTATCGGCTTAACGTAATCGTTGACATACATCATGAGGACAACTCAGGACTCACAAAGCCATGATAGCGAACATTTACACCTCCGGAGGGCGCTGGCATGTTCCCAGGAGGAAAACTAAAGAGAGTTCAGTGCCACCTTGACTTTCTACCTGATGAGGTGGGGCTGCTGGGAAGCAGAGACCGGGGCAGGTACGGACCATCGTTCCTGACTCTTCCTGAGTGGTTACGAAATAGAGAGTTATAACTTGTTTGCTCAGAAGGGTGAGGACAAAAAGAGTTGAGCTTGAATACCCAGATTTTAGAGTTAGAAGGGAATTAGAACTTGGTACTTACTCCAATGTTTGCCTTTGAAAACCTTGACATCCACCGAGAAGCTGAATTAATGCACGTTTTGATTGTAAAACCGAAGGAGATCATTTTTTGGAGCAAACCGCAGCACGTGATTTCTATGCCTCTTCTGTACCCGGCCTTACTTGCCACTGTCCCTCATTTTCCAGAATGGGTCGCTTGTCTCCTGTCTAGCTAACCGCTTGTTTTCTCTTTTCCCTTTTCTCCTGATTTCCGTCTTCTGGATCGTAAAAATCTCCCTTGTCGCTTAATTTCTTGCCCTCAAATTGCTCCCGTTCTGAAATCTTCCCTGGAGACTCAGTCTCTCCCTCTAAGCCCCACTCAGAACGTTCCCCTCCCTAACTGGCGAGCTCCTAGAAAGATGTGTGTGTAGAAACGGGGCTTTGTGTTCGCTCCCTCCACTCCCGCTTTCTCACTCTCCCTCCACTCTCCATTCATCACACGTGATCTGGTTTTCTAGTTACTCAAAAGCCTGGATCTGATGGTTTTCAATCTCACTGGACCCAACCATGCTGTGCATGTAGCAGTGTCTCCGGTTTTGAGATGCTGCTGTCCCTGGGTTATTTGGCCTCTGCCGCTTTTGCTTCTGTAGGCCACCTCCCTTGATGTGACAATAAACACAAAGTTTACCAACTCTCCGAGGTGCTGCCTTCCCTTCGGGACGGGCTCCCTTGCTGGAACCCTGGTCTCAGATTTTCAGCTGTCTCCTGGGACAGCTCCCGATCACCCCTCCTCTGTTCTCTCTGTCCCGAGCCTCCTTCTTTCTATGCCCTCCTGAACATTTTGTATTGGTTCATGACCTCGCTCTTGCCCTAGTTACCAAATCAGGTCAGTGTTACTTCATGCTCCTATGAGGTCGGGTCAATTTTACCTTCTAAAACTTCTTAAATCCCACCCCTTAGTCTGTCCCTGCGATCAGGTACTTAGGGACACAGGGCTGAGGAATCAAGGTCTCTGTACTTAGAAAGGCCACAGTCTACACAGTGCAACTCGAAGTGTGGCCCACAGACTGCAGGGCAGTTTTAGGAAGAGGCAGAGATTTCCCATGTACCGCCTGCCCCACACATGCACAGCCTCCCCCAAAACCAACATTCCCCACCAGAGTGGGGCATCTGTTAGGATCGATGAGCCCACATTTATACACCACGGTCACCCGAAGTGCATAGTTTACAGTACAGTTCTCTCTTGGTGTTGTGCATTCTGTGGGTTTGGACAAATGTATCCACCATTACAGCATCATACAGAATAGTTGCACTGCCCTAAAAATCCAGTGAAAATCCTTTTCACGCCCCCCCCCCCTTCCTCACTAACTCTCGTCAACTACTGCCCTTTTTTCCATCTCCATAGTTTTGTCTTTTCCATATATCATAGTTGGAATCACCCAATACGTAGCCTTTTCCGATTGACTTCTTTCACTTAGTAATACGCATTTAAGATTCTTCCATGTGTTTTTAGAGTCGGAGAGCTCATTTCTTTTTAGGGCCGGGTAATATTCCATTATCTGAATGGAGCCCAGTTCATCCAGGGCGTCTCGGTTGTTTCCAAGTTTTGGCAATTATGAACAAAGCTGCTATAAACAGCTGTGTGCAGGTGTTTGCATAGACATACATTTCCAAGTCCTTTGGGTAAATACCAAGGAGCTCCTTTGCTGGGTCGTACAGTAAGAGTATTTAGTTTTATAGTTAGTTGCCAAACTGTCTCACAAAAGTGCTTGTGCCATTTTCCACCCCCATCCACAATGAATGAGAGTTCCTGTTGCTCCGTATCATCACCAGCATTTGGTGGTGTCAGTGCTTTGGATTTTGGCCGTTCCAACAGGTGCGTAGTGGGAGCTCATAAATGTTTTCATTTGCAGTTCACTGATGACGTGTGGCGTATAGATCTTTTCATATGCTTACTTGCTACCTGTATATCCTTGTGCAGGCCACTGTTAACACCTTTGGCCCACTTTTTAAGTTGGGTTGCACATTTTCTTAGTGACGACTTTTAAGAGTTCTTTGTCTATTTTGGATAACAGCCCATTATCAGATGTGTCTTTCGCAAATGTTTTCTCCAAGCCTGTGGCTTGTCTTTTCATTCTCTTGACAGTGTCTTTCACAGGAAAAAATTTTAATTTTAGTGAAATCCAACATTATCGATCCTTTCTGTCATGGATCCTGCCGCCGAAGTTGGGCACTCAACCGACTGAGCCACCCAGGCACCCCTGGTATCATTTCTTTCTTAAATGTTTGGTAGAATCCACCTATGAACCCATCTGGCCCTAGTGCTTTCTGTTTTGGAAGATTATTATTTATTGATTCAATTTCTTGAATAGATATAGGACTATTCAGATTGTCTGTTTATTCTTCTGTAAGTTTTGGCAGATTGTATCTGTTAAGGGATTGGTCTGTGTCCTCTAGGTTATTAAATCTGTGAACGTGACGTTCATGATGTTTATTACCCTTTTAGTGTCATATATCTATATGGATGTCCCCTTTTCGTTTATGATATTTGTAATTTTTATCCACTCTCTTTTTTTCATAATTAGCTTGGCTAGACGATTTTCAATTTCATTAATCTCTTCAAAGCACCAGCTTTTGGTTTCATTGATTTTCTCTATTGATTCCTTGGTTTTAATTTAACTGATTCTGCTCTAATTTTTATTATTTCTTTTCTTTTGCTTACTTTGGAGTTAATCTGCTCTTCTTTCTCTAATGTCCCAAGTTGAAAACTTAGACTATTGATTTTAGAGTTTTCGTTTTTCTAATATGTGGACTCAAAAGCTATGAATTTTCCTCGAAGCACTACTTTCCCTCCACCCCACAAATTTTGATAAGTTGTATTTTCATTTGCCTTTAGTTAAAAATGTTTTGAAATTTCCTCTGTGATTTCTTCTTTGACCCATGTGTTATTTAGAAGTGTGTTGTTTAATATTGAAGTATTTGATTTTTCCAACTATCTGTTATTGGTTCCTAGTTTAATTCCATTGTGGTTTGGGCGCATATATTGTATGAGTCTTATTCTTTTAATTTTGTTAAGGTATGTGTAATGGCCCAGAATGTGGTCTACTTTAGTGAATGTTCCATATGAGCTTGAGAAGAATGAGTATTCTGTGGTTGTTGGATGAAATAATCAATAGATGTCCATTATATCTAGTTGGTTGATGGTGATGGAGTTCAGCTATGTCATTACTGATTTTCTACCTGCTGGGTCTGTTCACTTATGATAGAAGGTAAAGTCTTCAACAATAATAGTGGATTTATTTATTTCTCTTTGTAGTTCTATCGGTTTATGCCTCACATATTTTGACTCTATTGTTAAATGCATACATGTTAAGGATTATTATGTGTTCTTGAAGAATTAACCCCTTTATCTTTATGTCATGTCCCTCTTTATCTCTGACAACCTTCCATGCTTTGAAATCTGCTGTGTCTAAAATTAATATAGCTACTCCTGCTTTCTTTTAAGAAGTGTTTGCATGGTATATCTTCCTCCATCTCTTTGCCTTTAATCTGTATGTATCTTTACGTTTAAAGTGGGTTTCTTATAGACAATATAAGCTTAGGTCTTGTTTTTTTCTTTTCAACTTACTATTTTTTTAATCCATTCCTACTGCATTTGCCTTTTAATTGGTAGAGTTAGACCTTGATGTTGAGACTAATTTTTGATATTGTTGAATTAGTATCTGCCATACTCATCACCGTTTTCTATTTGTTGCTTTTGGTCTTCGTCCCCATTTTTGTCTTCTACTTTTTTTCCCTGCCTTTTATGGTTTCAATCGACCATTTTATTTTATTTCATTTTCCCTCCTTTCTTAGTGTATCAGTTATACCTCTTTTAAATTTTTTTTTTTAACATTTATTTATTTTTGAGACAGAGAGACAGAGCATGAACGAGGGAGGGTCAGAGAGAGAGGGAGACACAGAATCCAAAACAGGCTCCAGGCTCTGAGCAGTCAGCACAGAGCCCGACACGGGGCTCGAACTCACGGACTGCGAGATCGTGACCTGAGCCGAAGTCGGATGCTTAACCGACTGAGCCACCCAGGCGCCCCCAGTTATACCTCTTTTAAAAAAAATTTTTTTAGTGGTTGCCTTAGAGTCTGCAAAGTACATTTACAACTAATACGAGTCCACTTTCAAATAACACTATACCACCTCACAGGTAGTGCCAGTATCTTATTATAACAAAATAATCCTAATTCCCCCTCTCGTCCCTTGTATCATTGCTGTCACTCAGCTCACTTATACATATGCATACATAAGCATATATGTGCATACATAATTTTTATTATTATTTTGAACAAACTGTTATCTGTTAGGTCAAGTAAGAATAGGAAAATAGGGGCGCCTGGATGGCTCAGTTGGTTAGGTGTCTGACTTCTGCTCAGGTCATAATCTTGCTGTTGGTGAGTTGGAGCCCCGCATCGGGCTCTCCGCTGTCAGCGAGGAGCCTGCTTCAGATCCTCTGTCTCCCTCTTTCTCTGCCCCTCCTCCATCCATCCTCTCTCTCCCTCTCCCACCCCCTCAAAAATAAATAAACATATATTTAAAAAAAGAATAGAAAAATTAAAGTTTTTATTTTACTTCACTTATTCCTTTTCCAATGCTCTTCCTTTCTTTATGTAGATCTGAGTTTCTGACTATATCGCTTCCTTCTCTCTAAAGTTCTTTAGAACATTTCTTGCAAGGCAGGTTTGTTGGCAACTAATTATCTCAATTTGTGTCTAAGGAAGTCTTTGTTTCTTCTTTACTTTTGAAGGACAATTTCTTAGGGTACAGAATTCTAGGTTGATGCGTTTTTTTTTTTCTGTCAACTCTTTTTTTTTTTAATGTTTATTTATTTTTGAGAGACAGAGAGAGACAGAGTGTGAGCGAGGGAAGGGCAGAGAGAGAGAAAGACACAGAATCTGAAGAGGCTCCAGGCTCTGAGCTGTCAGCACAGAGCCCGACACGGGGCTCGAATTCACAAGCCGTGAGATCATGACCTGAGCCAAAGTTGGATGCTTAACTGACTGAGTCACCCAGGCGCCCCCACTTATTATTACTTTAAATATTTCTCCCATTTCTTTCTTTTCCTTCTGGCATTCCCAGTAAACACATGTACACCTTTCACAGTTGTCCCACAGTTCCTGAATATTCTGTTCCAGTGTTTTGTTTTTTTTTTCAGTCATTTTTCTCTCTTTAATTTTGGAGCTTTCTATTGAGATATCCTCAAGATTCTTTCCTCAGGCACATGTCCAGTCTACTTATAAGCCCATCAAAGACATTTTTCATGTCTGTTACGGTATTTTATATTTCTAGCATTTCTTTTCGATTCTTTCTTAGAATTTCCATCTTTGCGCTTACCTTGCCCATCTGTTCTTGTGTGCTATCTACTTCACCCATTAGCAGTCTTAGCATATTGATTATAGTTGTTTTAAATTCCCATTCTGATAATTTCAACATCTCTGTCGTGTCTGGTTCTGATGCTTGCCCTGTCTCTCTAAGTTGTGTTTTTTTGCCTTTCGGTATGCCTTGCAATTTTTTCCGGACCATCAGACAAAATGAGAAAAATGATGATTTAGGGTAGAAACTATATACTTTTGCAGCTGAAGGTGCCCTGAGTGCCCAGGGAAGAAGGTCGAACTGCCTGGAGTATGTAGAAAAGGACGATTGGGGGATTGCAGAGTGGACACGGTTTGGATGGTGCAGCAGCATCGGGGAGAACCCAGACATCCCCACCCCTCCCTTCCACATCACCCCTGCTGTCACAGTGATCCTCCAGAAATGGAGATCTGGTCATGTCACACCCTTGCTTAAATCCTTAAGGCAGACACTCTCCTGCCTAATGCCCCTCAGCCCCTCAGCGCCATTCACGAGGCTGCTTACCCCTGACCAGTGGACTTTTTTAACACGGTCTTCTACACCCCTCCCAGGGGGGGCTGGCTTTCCTGGAGTAGAGACCCCAGCAGGCCCTGCCACCTCCATGCCGATGCACCTGTCACCTCTTCTGTTCACAAGGCCCTTCCTCCTCTCACCTCTCTTCTGGTGAAATCCCACACACCCCTTCCCGTTTCATCTTTCAGATTCTCTGAGGCTCTCCTGTGCTCGATGTCAAGTGCACAGGCCAGGCCCAGGTGCTCAGGGGGTACTGAGAGAGCATGGGGCTGGGAAGGGCACTTGCAAGTTCAGCCACACCTCTGATAACTCCATGGCCCAGGCTCTTCATTGGGCATCTCGCAACCGGAGAGGGCAACGAATTTTAGGCCATCAGGTAGGAGTAGTTACCAGACAACTCTGGAACCAGCGTCTGGACATCTCACAGCTTGGGGGAGAGCAGGGATGAGGCCAGCTGAGGTCGGTGGTAGGAGAAGTAGCTTTCTAGGATGGGCACAGCTTTTCCGGGATTCCCATCCTTCTCAAAGATGGGCCCGATGAAGCAGGGCTTCGCGAACGTCTCCTCTGGGGAACCACACAGTGAATCCTTTAGGCTTGTGGGCCAGGCCACGTCCGTCACGACCGTTTTGTCACTGCAAAGCAAACGCAGCCGTGGATAAATGGGTATGGCTGCGTTCCAACGACACTTTTCCAAAAACGTTCCGACAACAGTTGCAAAAACAGGCTGCAGGCTGGATTTAGCCCACGGTGGTAGTTTGTCCAGCCCTGCTCGAAGGACAGACAGTATCCCCCTTCTTCGGCCCCATCTCTAAACAGCAATTCAGAGGCATCTCTGGGTTGGCCTTTAGAGTTTCTCAATCGCTGGAGTTTTGTTTTTTGGGTTTTGTTTTTTTTTTTTTTTTTTTTTTCCTTTCCAAATACCACAGTGAGTCATCTGCCTCGACTTGCCGATCCGTGGCAGAGGCTTGAAACGTCCTTTACCGGTAAAATGAAAGAGGCGTGGCAAACACCGAACACCGTCTGAGTGTTTGTAAAATTCATCCTTAACCCAGGTCTTCATGAGATAGGCACAGACAGATTCCTACTACGAAAGCCTTTGGGAAAGAAACCCTGCCGTGAAGGGATTCTGGAACAGCAGCAGGGCCATGCCTGGGGCTCGGCAGGCTGTGTGAATTTTGGACCTGGAGGGCCAAGTGAAACTTTTCGTAAACGGGCGTCCGGCTGGCACTGAGAAGACATGCGTGTCCGTAGTCTAGGTAGACCGTCTAGAATTCACAGCCCATGTGCAAAACTGCACAGGTTGCTAATGTCTTTGAGCTAATAGAGGGGGAGACAGTCGAGCAACGCATAAATGAAGCCAGTGGACATTAAAGGCAAGCATGTATATTTCCACCATTGCAAAATCTGTAAAATGCCCAAACCAAATAGCTACGTCAATTAAAATCTACAACAATGGGGTTACTAAAACCCTGACATAGCCAGATCAAGCAGGGGTGTGAAGGAAGCTTACAGAAATACCATGTATGGCCTTTGTCACTGCTCTGTGCCCCCGAAGGGGCTCTGTGGAAGTCCCCCTGCCTCCCTCTTCCCTCGAAGTCACAAATCCGGGCGTGTTTTGTCATCCTGACCGAACAGGACCGCCTAGTAACAGTGTTAGTGCCGGGGGAGCTGTGTGGCTGGAGCCCTGACTTTGTCCTCATCATCTCCTGACACTATTGTGACATCTTCAGATTGGCCGCGGTCCCCTACTCTGAAAGGTAACCAGAGCAGGACATGGTTCACCCAGCAGCTTTTGAAGTCAGTGTGTCCTTTGTAGCTGTCCGTGGATCAATGTCCTTTAAGATCTAAGACTTTTCTCGGTCTGTTTTCTTGTGTGGTAGATATCTAACCACACCCAGGAAACGTGGATGATCTTCCTGATGACTCCTATCTTTTATTTATGTATTTATTTATTTGTTTCTTTCTTTCTTTTATTTTATTTTAAATTTGTTGTAATGTTTATTTATTTTTGAGAGAGAGAGAGAGAGAGAGAGAGACAGAGCACAAGTGGGGGAGGGGCAGAGAGAGAGGGAGACACAGAATCCGAAGCGGGCTCCAGGCTCCAAGCTGTTAGCACGGAGCCCGACGCGGGGTTTGAACTCACGAACCGTGAGATCATGGCCCGAGCCGAAGTCAGACACTCCACTGACTGAGCTACCCAGGCGCCCCGATTTTATTTATTTATGTTAAATGTTTATTTATTTTTTAGAAAGAGAGACAGACAGACAGAGCATGAGCAGGGGAGGGGCAGAGAGACACGGAATCCATGGCAGGCTCCAGGCTCCAAGCTGTCAGCACAGAGCCCGACGCAGGGCTTGAACTCACGAACCATGAGCTCTCGACCTGAGCTGAAGTCAGACGCTTAACCGACTGAGCCATCTAGATGCCATTCCCACCTTATTTATAGGACATCCAAACCACTTGTCAATGATATTTCAGTTCAACGTCAATTTATTGAGCACCTAGTATACCTTTATGATATAAAATCAAATAAGGACGGTGTAGAATGTTACTTGCTCATCACACAGATACGTCAGTTGGGTTTGTTTTCCTATAGACTCTTCTCATGGGGGGTGCGCTGTCATTATCTAGATTTTATCGAGACGGTGTAAGTTAGTGATTTTATACCCCCTTTCTCACCGTTTATCTTTGGACATGTAGTTTTACCTCTTGAAGTGAATTTGGAATAAACGTACTGTTAAGTTTGAAAAGGATTAGTTCTAGTTGATTCTAATGTTACGTCCTTTATTGCTTCAATTATTCACTATGGTCTTGGTTATTGACCTATTTTATTTGTCCTTTTATGACACACACATTTTCAGCGGAGACGCTCAGGCTAAGCTATATTTATTTATACCGCAGTACATTAACCATAAACTATCTAACTACAGTGAAACCACGATAATCTGGAACCCTCCCGGAGTGGGTTACACAAGACGGCCAAGTTGTAAGAATTCACATGAACTATTTGTGTTGGAAACCTCTTACAAATGGATCATGCCTTTCCCATGAAGCTTTGAAAGCTGCGTCTCGTGAACTCCGACGGCAACTCGCGGTCATCATTCCAGATTGTACTGTAAGACTCCGCTCTCACTAAAGGACGTGGGAGTTTGGGCTTGTTCTTCCGTTCTCCTTGCCATTTGTTAGAACTGGTTCTTTATTTGCCGGCTGCTGTAGTTTTCACCAGCCCTGCCTGTGGTCCCTCCTCTGCCCTTGAGATCGCTGATGCTTCTGTGGACTTGGGGACCGGTGATGGCGTTGGTTAGAATACAGGCAGACCTGGGAAAGGGTTTCTAGCCCCACTGGCGTTTCAGATACCGCAGAGGCATATTCACGTGCAGGCAGCTCTTGTCCCCGTTAAAATCCTTGTTCCTTAACATGTCTGTTTTCTGTGTGTTTTAGCCAACTGGGGGGAGGGGGGGGCGTCTGTTCTAACTCCTTCCCTCAACATGCTTCTCTCCCTGGCAGGGCTGTGCAGAAGCCGACTGTCCCCTACAGGGTAGGGGGAGCCCTGGGCCTCGCATCTGCAAAGGAAGGCAGCTAGTCGAACACTCCTTAGAAAAGAAAATCAGGTTTAAAGCGGACCTCATTTTAAGTTCATAGTTAATTACATGAGGCGTGTGTTGTGATAACATCCTGCTAATTCTCCTTTTCATCTTTGCCTTATTGCTTCTTTTTCTTTAAAAAAAAAATGTTTTTAGTGTTTGTTTATCTTTGAGAGAGAGAGACGCACACAGAGTGTGAGTGGGGGAGGCTCAGAGAGAGAGAGGGAGACACAGAATCCCAAGCAGGCTCCAGGCTCTGAGCTGTCAGCACAGAGCCCGATGCGGGGCTCGAACTCACAAACCGTGAGATCAAGACCTGAGCCGAAGACGGACGCTCAACCGCCTGAGCCACCCAGGTGCCCCTTCTTTTTCTTTTTTTAGGAAGATGCTCAACATACTTTCTTTAGGCTTGTAATTTATTGGGACTAAAGCTGAAGCCTTAATTCTAAGAGAATCTCTAGTGAAAACTGTGGAGCCCTTAATTGTTCTAACTTTTAAATGCACGTGATTATGGATGCATTACATACCTGCTTAACATTAGGCTCTTTGCACAACAGCCGGAGGAAAACCGCGTTGTTGAAAGTGCCGGTAGGTGACCGTAGACCGGAAGTCCTGGTTATCGTTCATTTCCAGGCACTTTCCAGCCTCTCCAGTGTTTTCAACGTGCTTTCTTATCCAGTCTTCAGAAGAGCCCAGGGTTTATATTGTCCCCCCTGGGAGAACCGGGCGACCAGAGGCACAGGGGCAGCCGGTGACTCGCCCAAGGTCATACTAGTGTCCCTGCTTTCGGGACCGAGCCCCGATCCTCTGGTTCCCAGACAGGGGAGCTCCCCCACCCCCAACTCCTAAGTGATTGTGTCGGTGAGTACTAGGTGACACTTAGTTCTCCGTGTGCAGAGTGGGGGTGCTGAGTGTTCCGAGTAGAGGAAGCGTCAGATCAGCCAAAGCAAGAGAAGGGGAATTTGATGGGCATGTGATCCTGAGCGGGAAGAAGTCTCCTCTCTTCAACTGGCTGTGATCCTGCTCCTGCCTTTTGGGGATCCGAGGGCCAACTGGTCAGTCGGGTGTGATAATTTAAGGACCCTGGGGTGAAATGTAGCAGTTTTAGGTATAGATAACTGTCCAGTGTTTTAGGGAGCCACATATTGTTTTATTTAGTTGTGTTTCAGACACAAACTAGTGGTCTGGTCTGTTCATAAAATCCTTATTTTTCAGAACTAAGTAAATTATTTTAGAATAATTTTCTATGCATAAATAATCTTTAAAAAAAAACCCAGTATCTTTATCCCTTGTATTTTTATATTTATTTTTAAGTCTTAACATTTAAGCGGTTCTTTGGGCTGGAAATAAGATAATTTGCAATACTGGATTGAAGATGTCATTTACAAATTCTGTGGCTTTTTGTTTTCAGAATGGTTGATGACAGGCCATGGTGAGCCAACGTTTTTGAAGGTCTGATACAATGTTACCTTCTAGGGGCACCCCAGGTGGCTCGGTGGGTTGAGAATCTGACTTCGGCTCAGGTCTGCCCGGAGAGCACGAAGCCTCCTTGGGATTCTCTATCTCCGTCTATCTACCCCTCCCCCCCACTCACTCTCCTTCCCTCTCTTTCCAAATAAATAAAAGAAACTTACAAAAGGAAGCTGTTCCCTTCTATGTAGAATAATATTGAAATAAGCTTTAAGCCGATGTGTACTTTTTCTTTTTTCCATGTGGGCGGGTATCTGCTGACAGACTGGAAATGCTTTGTGAAGAGTCACCCCAGCCCCCCCCACCAGCCTCTAAAATACTCTCATTCTCTACTTTAGTCCCAATAATCAGCAATTTGGGCTGATCCATTTATATTAACAGACGGGTACTATCAAGTTAATCCTGTAATTAAAGTTCATTTCTCCAAGATGTTACTAAAAATCTTCAAAATATTAAAGACTTAAACCCTAAAAATTGGTATGGAAATGATTACATCTTCCCTATTATTTTTCCCCTCTCTCCCAGAGTGATTAATTTCACTCTCCGTGTCTCATTCCATGAGCCATAATGCTTTTGCTGAGATTCCTAATTCAGTGAAACCTGTTTAGGGGATCATCTCCGTTAGAAAGACAGCTGCTGAAAAGGCATTCGATTTCTGAGCATGGATTTTAGATTATGGCCAATCAAGACTCAGAGCTGGATGAACACCTGTCAGAGACGTTTTTCTACAAGGAGATGGTCTCTTTAATCAGATTTCATTGCACTTCAGAGAAAGGTTCATTTAAAAATGTGGGTAAAACAGCATCTGC
Organism: Panthera onca; assembly: GCF_046562875.1. Classification (NCBI taxonomy): domain Eukaryota; kingdom Metazoa; phylum Chordata; class Mammalia; order Carnivora; family Felidae; genus Panthera; species Panthera onca. Next base: position 32,138,114 of record NC_138353.1, on the reverse strand, counting down.
TTTTATGATTCATCCCCGCCATACTTTTAAAGCTGAGAAACCAATTTAGAACTTATTTTATGGCATTGTTCTGTGGCACGAGGAGAAACCACACCAGAGGGCTGAAAAAGGAAGGACTTTCCCAGACGTTGGGTTTGGAACTTTCTCTTGTGACAGAAATTGTCAGAATCTATTTTGGGGGCTTTTTTTTTTTCTTGGTGCGAGTACAATTAATTAATAATAGGAATTCTTCTGGGCAAGCTTTTGAAATGGCTAAGCTAAATTGTGAATACACAGAATGAAATCCGGGAAACCTTCCTCTGTTGAAATCTGTTGCATTTATCTGTGAACAATGCAAAGCGTTATTGATACTGACCGGTGTTTAGAGAAACTACACTCGACTTTCAGCTCTGCTCTAATTAGCGGCACCGTTAAGTACATAAAATGTAGGTACTTTCTTCTCACATCTGCAGACTCTATTGAGTGTAACTATGAGAAGACAAACTTCATTCTGCAAACTGTAATTTAATGGTATAACTGTGCCGACCGGAATATCAGTTAATTTTCAAAACATTTTATTCTACACCAATTAGCTCAGGTCCTGGAGGGCAAAATGACAAGAGGTTACTCGTTCACTATGTATTTAATTAATTGAAAAATGCTCAAATTGCTTTTACAGTTGTTATTAAAGAGTAGAATCAGTGTTGCTGGTGCTCAACCATAATTGGAACCCCAGGGAATTAAATATTTAGCATTAGTAATGTAACAGCACTTAGGACACAAATTTCTATTTTCGTAATGAAAGCTATACACTGTGTGTGCGAGCGGCTAAGACGACAGCCGCGACAAGTGAAACCGGCCAGGGATATTTCAATAAGACACCTCATTGGACAGCAAGTCTTACCACATTACCCGTTTGTAAGAGATCTGCAAGTTGAATTCCCAGTGGAAACCCGTTACCCAAGTATTTAGATTCCTAATTGCATGCAGGATGAACAGTTGGGCAAGATGTCTTGCCATAAGTGGCTGAAATGTATAGTGCTTTCTAAATAATCCTATATAAGTTCGTGCCTCTTGTCGATTTCAAAATAGCAGGACTGTCAGGGAATCAAGATCTTGTTTGTTTTAAGTTTAATTACATTTTAAGCATAAATGCTTTCAGTGTTACAATGAGAAAAGTTGGATGCTGGGCTCTAATGAGCTGTGCTGGTAGACGGCTGGAGACCCTAAGGGATTCCCTCCGTAAATTAACTGGATAAAAGTACTTGGTTAGGATATAGTTGATGGCTGAGCTGTTCTTAAAACCCAGTTATAGAGCTGTCTCTCCCGCCTGTTTTCATTCTAAACAGGCCCTGTAGAGACTTTAACAGCTGCCTGTTACAACTGTTCATCTTGTCAAAATGTATTATATTACTCCACTAATAAATAGCATTAAAGGGTATTTGACTTCATTTCTCATTTTCAGAGGGGATCAGGTTGATAAACACAACTGGCTTAGGTTGGCCTTATTTTAATTTGTTTGTGTCATCTAAGTAATATTGAAGTCCCACGGTTTGAATTTTGCAAACATTTTCCCCCCGGGGACGTGAAACTCACAAAATAGTACCCACAGTGGAAACAATTCATGGAGGCTATTTGTTGTGGAGTCTTTGTCCTTGAAAGACGTGGGACTTTGACATGTTTAGCCCACATTCAAAGCATTTGCAAAACCACAGCGAAACTGACACTCTTTGAAGCACAATCAGACTAATGCTTTTGCCACTGGTTCCATCTTTTCTTGAAAAAAAAAAAGTTGCAAAATGACTTGATTTCATAATTTTCTTTCGCGTACCATTGTCTCTATGTCAGAATGTACCCTCACGGATCGTGATGTTTATCTATTTTATTTTTTGTCATTTTGATAAAAGCACATGCTGTTTTAACACAAAAGGGAGACAAGGAAAGTGTAGAAGTTTATTTGCTAAGCTCTCCCTTTCACCTTCACCCCTGATCCTACTTACCTCCTTGATGGTCACCTTTGCTAACAGTCTGATAACATATCAAGCCTTCATAACACTTTCTGCGCGTAGTATACATGTGCACATACAGGTATATATTTGCGTAGACACTACATATAATATATTTAAAGAACAGAATTTGGGTCATTCTGTATACATCTGTGACGTGCTTTTTCCCGCTTAATTTATCATGGACATCTGCTTATATTGGTGCCTGGATCCTTCTTGTTCTTTTTAACAGCTAATCGCCATTCTAAATTCTGGAGGTAGAAAATTTATCTACTGCCTGTTGATGTCGTTTAAAGTCATCTCCAGATTTTTATTAGGGCAAAATGATGTTACAGTGAACTTTGGAGTGTGCCTAGTTGTGTGTATGTTTGCGGCATATGTGGGTATACCTTTGTGGATGTCTCATGATAAAATATGGAACTAATGTTTAGTGAGTGATTACTCTGTGCCAGGCATTGTTCAAAGCACTGTACATATATTAACTCATTTCATCTTTATAATAAAGTGTTAAGATGCATAATTATCCCTGGGTGGCGCAGTTGGTTAAGTGTCTGACTTTTGAGCTTGGCTCAGGTCCTGATCTCACAGTTTCTGAGTTCGAGTCCCACAATGGGATTCTGTCTCTCCCTCTCTCTGCCCCTCCCCAGCTTGTGCTCTCCTTCTATCAAAATAAATAAAGAAACTAAAAAAAAAAAAAAAAAAGATATATTATTATCTCTATCCCTATTTTACATAGAGGGAAACTGAGGCACAGAGCGGTTAGGAAGTTGCCCAAGGCCGCCAGTGCAGTAACCAGCAGAGCTAGGCTTTAAACCCTGGAGGTTTGGCACACCAGAGTATGAGTTCTTAAGCAATACAACGTGCCTGCAGAAATAATTTGTGTTTTTTCCTTGTAACATGCCTTTCCTTGTTAGTGTGTTTGAATGCAGTTACGTGTATTTATTGCCATTACATTTCTCCTTTGGAGAGGTGACCTGTTCATGTCCTTTGCACGTTTTCCTGTAGTGTTGTCTTCTTATCAAATTATAGATGACCGCTATTGAGAACGGCTATTGACTCCTTGCTATACTTCATTAAATTTTGTTTCTAAGCCTGTTGCTTGTATTTTACTTTGTTTTAGTTTAATATTACCAAGTGTCACTTTATGGATTGAGGTGTAAGAGAGCCTTTCGATACATCAAGATTACAAGTACGGTTTCCTGCATTTTCTTCTACTACATGTAAGTTTTTTGAAGCTTTGACCTTTAACCCATGTGGGATTTATTTGGGTGTGTGGTGTGAGATAAAGATCAAAGCTTTTGTTTCTGGTAACGACCACAGGTTCCTTTTTTAACTGTCCATTCTTTTTTCTCCATAGTTGGATATATGACACTCGTCTGATGCTACATCCCACCTCTATATGTCTTCAGTTTGCCAGTTCTTTGGAATATTCCATTTGTCTAATCCTGCCACGTCACTTTTTACCACTAGAACATGAAAGAAAGTCTAAATCCTTTTTAAAATAAAAAAAAAAAAACTCTATCAAATATGCATCACTCTTTTTCTCTTTTTAACGTAAGTTTCACACCCAACACGGGGCTTGGAATCATCACCCCAAGATCAAGAGTTGCACACTCTGTTGACGAGCCAGCCAGGCATCCCCATCTTTATCAAATACTCTTAATCGTAAATTATAAAAGCAGTGCAGATTTATGTTAACCAATGCAAATAGTTTCGAAAGGTATAAAGTTGTGGTAAAGAGAGACGTCTATGCCCTAATTTTCAGAACCTGTGATTATGTTCCATTACATGGCAAAGGGGGAATTAAGGTTGCAGATGGAATGAAATCACTAATCAACTGACCTTAAATAAGGAGATTATCCTGGATTATCCAGGTGGGCCTGTGTAATCCCAAAGGACTTTAAATGTGCAAAAGGGAGGCAGAAAGGTCAGCGTCAGGGTGATGCAATATGAGACAGACTCAGCTGAGCTTTGCTGATTACTGGCTCTGCAGTTGAAAGAATGGGGCTATGAGTCAAGGATTATCTTTGTGCTTTTTTGTGTGTTGGACTCTGTTTTCTTGGTTCTATGGCCTCCTCTTTCTTGCTTCTCATTTTCATGGTCACATCCTTCCACAGCTTTCTAAGGAAATATGCGTGGAAGTAAAACATTTTTGTCTGAAAGTGTTTTTACCGTAGGTATCACACTTTTCCAAAAGCTCTATTTTATACTCTGTTGATTCCTGTTTTGTAACAGCCTGTTCTTGTTTCATAGATACAGAAACTTCTCTTATTTCTCTGAGGTTATTAATAATTTGATAGAATTTTTTTGCCTTATTTTTAATTTGGTAGCATCTGGGATAAATCCTGACAACAAATATATATGGCTATTATTGTCCACACTTCAAATTTGACAAATTCTGGGAGAGCCAGAATTTGAAGATAGGCCTGTCACCAAGTGCCATCTCATTTTACCTGCCTTCCAATAGATCTGGGGAGTCATTAGGAAGGATTTTCTCTTTTTCTAGCCAGCCAGGGAAGTTTTTGAAACTGATAACTCATGAATGACATTAGTTCTTTAAAAAAAAATTTTTTTTAATGTTTATTTGTTTTTGAGAGAGACAGAGACAGAGGGAGAATGGGGAAGGGACAGAGAGAGAGGGAGGCACAGAATCTGAAGCAGGATCCAGGCTCTGAGCTGTCAGCCCAGAATCCGACGCAGGGCTTGAACCCACGAACCATGAGACCGTGACCTGAGCCAAAAATCAGATGCTTAACCGCCGGAGCCACCCAGGTGCCCCGGGATGGTTTCTTTTCGAGGCTCCAGGGGAGAATCTGTTCTGGCCTCTTCCAGCTTCTGGCGGCTGCTTTCATTCCTTTGACTTGTGTTAACAATTTGATTTTAAATACTATTTTCTTTTGTTCTCCGCAGGTCTCAGTTTCCTCCAGATCCCATTTTTGTTCACATAGGTATTTTTCTTCCATGTTGGAGGATCTCCTCCAATGTCTTGTGGTCATTAGCTATACTACTTTAAGTGAAGTTACTGAAAAGCAGACTGAAGCCCTGTGTACATTTAGGGAGCTTGTCGGTGGATGAATTTCACTTCCAGACGATCAAGTGGCAAGCCAGTCTTGGGTATAGGGGGACCCTTGAACTTCTGAGGATGTGGCATTCTGGAGTCAGGGAGGAAGAAGGGGCCAGGGAGTTCCTCATTCACGGTGCTTCCTTTCCAAGCCCCGTGCCTTGATCTAGCCCTTCTGTTAGCCTTGTATGTGTAAGTCTGGAGCCTCTCGTTTAATCTCCCCTGCCCCACACAGTTGGCCTGGATGCACAGAAGAGAGGAGGACATCTGGGAGCCTGACCACTGCATACACAGACTTCCAGAACTTGCTCCTTGTCAGCCCCCACCCCCACCCCCCACCATACCTGGTTCCTCCTGTTCCTAAGCCTTTTCATGCCACAGGATTCTTTCTCATTATTGCTCCCCTCTGCAAAATTTAGCTTCTTTTGCCTTTGATCTTTTTTCTTTAAGTTTATTTCTTTGGAGAGAGACGAAGAGAGAGAGCGGGAGGGGCCGAGAGAATCCCAGGCAGGCTCCGCATCGTCAGCACGGAGCCCGACAGGGGGCTCAAACTCACAAACCGTGAGATCACGACCTAAGCCGAAAGCAAGGGTCGGACGCTTGGCTGACTGAGCCACCCAGACACCTCTAGCTGCCTTTACTCTTTAATGCCAGTTTATGGGGCCGCCTGGGTGGCTCAATCGGTTAAGCATCTGACTTCGGCTCAGGTCATGATCTCACAGCTCGTGAGATCGAGCCCCACGTCGGGCTCTGTGCTGACAGCTCAGAGCCTGGGGCCTGCTTCGGATTCTGTGTCTCCCTCTCTCTCTGACCCTCCCCTGCTCATGCTCTGTCTCTCTCTGTCTCAAAAATAAACATTAAAAAAAATTTTTTTAAAAGATAATAAAGCCAGTTTATGACTTCACCCATTTCTGCTTTCTAAAAGTTTTGATGTCCTTTAAAATGGTTTCGATGCCTTTTATGCAGTCATGTTTTCATCCATTCCCTTTTTCTGTCTACACTTGGACCGTTTTTATTGCTTTGTAGTACCTTTAGGGGATTCTAGGAAACAGGGGCAAATCTTTGGAGTTCATTCTCAACTAGTTGCCCCCCATCGTCCAGAGCTTCCTTTAACGTCTGATTTGTCCACGGCTCCTTTCTTGCCTACGGCGCTGTGGGAGACGTGTTTGCTTCTTTTGTTCTCCAATGGAAACCGCAAGTTCATCATCTTGAAGCAGAAGTCTGCCATGATTTGTATTCCCTACCAGATAGACTGATTCAAGCAGCATAAAACGTGGTTTAAGTATTTGTTTTGAACATTTTCAAACTGATGGGAAATTCGCGAGGCTAGTGCGATGATTTCTTACTTTCACAGGACAACGATCAAACTCAGGGAAGTTAACAGGAGTACAACGCTGCTCTGGCATGTTCCGTTCCTAGGCAAAGTTCACTAATTATCCTGATATGGTTTTAAAAATATTCCCCCCCGCCCTCCAGCCTGGAATCCAATGGAGGATCACCCTTCTCATTGGTTGTCATGACTCTTCGGTGTTCTTCAACCTGGAAACGCCTTTAAAATTTTTTCATGCCATTGACATTTGGGGTGGGTCCAGGCCAGTTGTTTTGTAGAATGTTCTTCCAGACAGGCTTCTCTGATGTTTTCTCATGATTAAATAAATATAGGACAACCTGAGAAGCGAGGCCGAGTTCTACTCAGATCATCACATCAGAAGGCACACCATATTGTGTCTTGATCAGTTGGTTACGGTGGTGTCGGCCAGGTTTCTCCACCGTAAATTTTCTCTTTGCAAACAATAAGTACCCTGTAGCGATGTACTTCGAGTCTGTGTAAATACCCGTTGTAAAATAATTTAATACGCCTTCTTTGAAATACAGCCGCTCTCTCTGGAGTCCTGAATTATAGTGGTGGTAGGTAAGAGGGTTATTGTACAGATTACAAGTCAGTCCTGCTAGGGATATGGTGGTGAACCAAATAAGGATGTCCTTCTCATCTAATTGCTGTCAATGGCGAACTAAAGGGCCTAACACCTTGAGGATGATCTTTCCCATCACCTTTAGCGAGGAGTCCCTTTCTTTCTTTGGCAGTGCTGCTGCGTATGGTTCTGCAGGTTGCGCACTGCACCAGAACATTGTTCGTGTTGTGGACATGGTAGATTTCGTGCATTTATCTTAACAGTTTTTCAACAAAGCATCTCTAGGACAGGGGGTCTTTCTCATTTGCACAACGTACCCGTTGACTTTAGATATGGGGAGTGGGTTATAGTCGTTGCTTTCTACCAACAAGGTGGGTGCCGGTGTTTAAGACAATAGCTGAGGAATGTCAGTAATGTTAGACTGAGGCCAGTAACGTGAACGGCTTCTGGGGGCGGGGGACGTGCTGACTTGGGAGACGGGAACTTAGAAGGGTCTCAGTCCGGAATTTAGGTCAAGCAGTCAGCACTTGTTAGAGAAGAGAGCAGACATGTCCACAAGTGAAGAGATCTACTTTAGAGGGATTTGAAAGATCATGAGTCAGTCCGATGGTTACAGATGCAGAAAGTTCCTAGAAAAAAAAAAAAATTAAGCAGAAGGAAACGAAAGGAGATTAAAACCCAGCTCGTGAAATTCTTGATGCTGACGCATCTCAGAGGAAGTGGTTTGGGGTAAGAAGTAGAAGAAGGATGGACGTGTCCAGGGGAAAGAGGACTGACTAGCTGAAGGAAAATCTAACCGGAGTGAAATCCCGGTCAAGTCTTGGATGGACTTTAAGATGAGCAGGAGAGCTCAGGAAGCAAGGACGGTTCTGAGAAGATGCCTTGTTTTTGGAGCGCCCCCCAAATCTACATCCCTCTCTGTGGCCACTGAGCATTGCCTCCGGGATGGTGGCAAAATGCACCCGCAATCAAACACACCGTCTTTCCCCTGAGCAGCCTCTCCCGGAGCTTACAGCCTCAGGGAAGAGAGAGCGGATGCGCGAGGAGTCATAGCGGAAGGGGGATGGTTTCAGGGAGAGATCAGTGGTAAGCCCCCTTGCCTAACGCTTGGACAAGATCCTGGTCATGCTGGCCCATGGCAGTCCTGGTGGCCGTTGCCAGTTGCATACATGATTTACGTGCGTGTCCTGTCCTGCTGATCTGGAAATGCCGCAGGAACAGGTGCTCCCTATATGCTCCCTCATGGAGAGGACAGGGCGGCCCGAAGGACAGACAGACTCGTGCACGGAGACGCAGACGTGTGCTGGCTGGCTCAGTCGGCAGAATAAACAGTAGCTTGCTAAAGACACCATTTTTTGGTTTTGGTCTTAACCCATGCCAAGTGAAAAGGACTACTAGGATCAAATTTCTTTATTGCGTCACTGTGATGAGTGTACAACTTAGACTTTCTGCACCTACTGCTTGAATTCCAAGGGCAGAACTGCACAGGGACAAGGGCTGGGGACAGGGCAAGCAAAAAGGTGCATGAAACCCCCCGGCCCCGGCCCCCCACCAGCTTCTCATTTTCTGAACCGATGCACAGGAAGCTCACCCTGGTGGTAATTTTCCAATTGTGCAAACTTCTGAGACCTCTTAGGATTCGGGTCTGATCTACCTCAGTGTAATTACAGAGAGTATCTTAATGAAACCAATAAAGAGCCGAGAAGCTTCTGAAAGTTGCTGGCTGCTTGTGCCCCTCAGAGCTCTGTGGAAGGGTGAGATAATGATCTCCGTATGGAAGATTCTGGAAGGAGGTGCCCTTGACCATGGATGCCGGGTGAGCCACCCCTAAGTGTTTTGCTGTGGCCGATCGACTTTTCCTGCTTCCTGCCAGTGCCCTTTTCAGCCTCTGGGTCTTGTGTTGAGCATGCCTGGAGCTCTTGTTCTCTTCCTGAAGGAAGAGCTGCACGATCACCTTCTCAGAAAACCCTTCCTGGATCTCTGTTGTCTCCAGTGTGTATTGCCTCCTGCTCTCGACGCTGTAAGCTTTGTCTTTTACACGCTCGACTCAAATTCTGGCACCAGCTTGGTACCTCTTTGTTGCATGAATAAACCAGGCTAACTGAGGCGGGGCCGGATGGTTCTAGAATGGAAGAGGCATGCGGTTTTCCGCGTCCCCGGCTGGAGGAGGCTGCCATCAGAAGCACCTACGTATGTTACCTTGTAATGTTGCCAGATCTGGAGCCACGTCCTCCCTCGTGAGGGAGTTGACATCGGGATCCGTGCAGAGAGGAAGCTTCTGCCTCCTTCTCTCCCCGTGCCCCGCCCCACGTCTGTGTTTCAGCTGGGACGATTCATCTCTGCTCCTCTTGGAGAAAAGTGTGCAGACCCATGCTCTGGGGTTGGAAGTTGACTCGTGACGTTAACTAATGAGTACACACGTTTATTGTGCATTTACTGTGTACCAGAGACCGTGCTTCGTGTCAAACATGCGTGACCTCCTTTAATTCCCATACGATGGTAGATTACCCTCGTTATTCCTATTTTACAAGTAAGACATCTGAAGCTCAGAAGGCAAGTTCATTGGGTTCACGAACGCAAGGGCTAGGACTCGCGCCTGTGTGTCCCCACTGCCAGAGGTTTTGCTGGTACAGTCAGTCATTCTATGGTTTGCCCTGGCTTTCTGTTCTCCCTCCCACTTCTTTAAAAATAAAAAAACTTTTTTTTAAGTTTACTTATTTGTTTCGAGAAAGAAAGAGACTAGAGAGCACAGCGGGGGGAGGGGCAGAGAGAGAGGGAGAGAGAGAGAGAATCCCAAGCAGCGTGCAGCCCGACCGGGGGCTCAAACCCACGAACCGTGAGATCACGACCTGAGCTGAAGTCGGACGCTTAACCGACTGAGCCACCCAGGTCCCCCCCTCCCTCCCGGTTCTGCATCACAGAAGCGCTGGCTGGAGTCATGACGTCTCAGAGAAAGGCAAGGTGGTACAGGTCCTCTATCCGACCCGACTCCTGGTGGCACTCAGGAGAAAATGACATTTGTAAGCCACCACACTTCCACCCTTGGTCCGCAGGATGACGCAACCTACACTCTGGAGTCCCTGAAATAAGGACAGTGCTTAGCCTGGGAGACCCTCGGGGGATCTGCTGTGGCGTGCGTTTCCTTCTGACTTAACATTACTGCTAAACACCGAAGATTCCAGCGGGCCGGCCTTCCAGAGCCCCCGCGCCCCTGGGCTCTGTGTTTAAGCGCAGCCCTCGAGCAGTCCGAGATCGCAGACTCGTGGGATCATGTGGAATAAAAACAGCGGGACCTGGTTCCCAGATTGACTCTACGGGACAAATTCCGGGCTGAAATCACAAGACATCTCTCCCCACCTTCCCCTCCCCTCCCCCCCAAGTTCATCCACTTCTGCGGTTCCTTAAGCTTGAAAAGATTCGAGGGCAAGGAGAGCACCGTCGAAGCAGGTAAGTTTCACCTCCTGGTGATGTATTTGTAGCTACCACCTGGGGCCCAGCGTTAAGTAGCTGAACATCTCTGCTTGCTAGCAGCCAAGGTCAGCCCTCACCTCCTATGGAGCTCCCGCGGACTTCAAAAAGCATTCCAGGAGCTTGCAGAGAAGAGGAAACGGACAGGGTTACCCCCGCGCTGCCCCCATTCGTTTTCCGTCCTTGCGCTCGCTGCGTCTCACAGCCGTGCAGGGGACACAAGGGCAGAGGAACTTGAGGGGTTTCTTCAGATAACGTGCTAGGAGCCCCGACACTCGAGGGAGACGTCGCGTTCTCTTAGCAGCCACGTCTTAAAAACAGCATAACTAAATGTAATCTCAATCGGGAAGGTCCAAGGGTCAGAAAGCACAGGTATGCCGAATCAGCTAAGGACATCCTTGTTACATATAAAAGCCTCTCTCTTTCCCTCTCTCAGGGAAACAGCAGCCGCTTGGAGTGTCGGCCCCAGCGTGACAGTTCCACGGGTGGAGGCAAAGCCAGCCGACAGAGCGGACAGGAAATGCGCCATTTATAAACCCTCGCTGTGCCTAGCTTGAAAGCATGAATGAGGCTGGAATAAATAGAAGCTAGCTGGACACCCCCTGTTCAGAGAAGCCGTCACGGTGGTCAGCCCGTCGAATTTTTGCTTTGCTTTGCTTTTTTGCCGGTGAGGTGCTCAGAGCTCGAAGCGGCCCTTAACAGTCTTCTATGTAGTTTTCGGTACTGAACACAAACCAACATAGTCCGTATTTCGTTCTACTTGATAGTTTGCATGCGATGTTAAAGCAACATAATAATGGATTTGTTTAGATGGTGCCAACGTTTGGCAGAATTTTTAGCACAGTACAATAGGTTCCGCCAGAAGCAAAATTACTCCGATGGACTTGATGTGGGCATAATTTGTTAGAGTAAACGAACAGTCGTAGAGTGTATTTTAAATGTTTTGTGTTTATTTATGTATCTTGAGAGAGAGAGAGAGAGAGAGAGAGAGAGAACTGGCGAGGGGCAGACAGAGAGGAAGAGAGAGAATCCCAAGGAGCCTCTGCCCGGTCAGCACAGAGCCCAACTCTCGGGGCTCGAACCCACCAACCTGGAGATCATGACCTGAGCCGATATTAACAGACTGAGCCACCCGTGTGCCCCTAGACTGATTTTTATTTTCGAATGTCGTCAGTCGACACCTGTCTGTCGTCCATCACGGTGCGTAAGGAGCTGCGTTAGATACTGTGGGCATCACGTGTGTAGGACGGAATGACCCACGTAGAACATGGAAGATCCCCTTCGGTTTTCTTCCTGCAGTGATACACGTGGAGTCTGGACTCTGGATTCTGGAGTCTGGATTCTCTTGGGGACTAGAGGGGGTGGGGCCCTGCGATTGGCCCCTGCTCTTAGAGCTGGGCCACACCGTCTGAACTTGAGTCAGGCCCTCTGTCCCTCCCCTCTTCTAACCGTGCGGGGGGACTGTGGCTGGAGCCGAGCTGGACATTTCTCTGCTCGTCTACCTGTGAAGCCAGCTGGCCCATTTGGGGCTTAAACTCAGGTTCTTAGACTCCTTCACACCTTTCTTTAGACAGCTTGCCGCTTGGGAGGTAGATGCTAATTATTATTCCTTAACGACGGCTTTCTCTAATGGAGTCACCAAGGGGGAGAGACTCACTCTTAAAAGCGTGAGCCGGGTCCTTGGCATAGAAGCAACCAGTTTGGGTATTAGGGGGCCAGTATGTCTCCTCTCACATTCCAGGGGACAGCGCCGTGGACATCACACCCCATGACCGGCCTACTCCACGATAATAAGCACTTATCAGGAGCTAACGAGTACCTGGAGATGGCGAAGCCATTGATGCAAACGTGTGAGCTGCAACCCTATTTTTTTGGTGGCGACCAAAAGGCCACCGCGGTGACTTCTTGAGGCAAAGTTTGTCTTCCTCTGAAAATGTGTGATTCTATGGGTTAGTCAGCTTGAGTCAGAGCAACGTGAAAAGTGGCTCCGCGGATGGGCTTCGTTAGCTCAAGACGGAATGTTTTCCTTCCTGATGGTCTTATATAACAAAGCCGGAATGTCACGAGACATGTGTGTACAAAGAAAAACCTTTAGTTTTTAGTGAGTTCAGAATTTCCGAGTTATGGTACTACAACACCTCCAATATGCACAGGAGTCTGAATCTTTGGTAGGCCTTGAGCCTATAAGATGAGGGTTAGAAGGGCCCGTTCACCAATTTCCAGATCTGAATAGTCACCACATAGCACCCTTACCCCTACCCTTCTCTCCCCGTGTTCAAACAGCGTCCCTCGTCTCCCGTGCCGCCCCTCGCCGAGCCCGGATGTGTGAACAGAACCTTTCTCAACAAAAGAGGTCAGGTCAGGTGATTGGGGCTGGCCCTTGCGATGACATTTAGATGCCAGCTCTGATCTAGGTAGCTTCAGTCAAGGACATTTCAGTGTCCTACTTGCTTTGATCTACCCCTGGTTGGTGTTTGGCTATTCCCACCCTCGTTCCCTCGTGACTATTGTCTATTACCCTCAACATGGCGCAAATTTCCAACCTACCCTGACGGATTACACATGCCCTGATGACCACCAAGAAGGAAAGGAGCTTTTCAAAGTCATCTGCAATTTCACATCACACTGTGAGGCCATATGATCGTCACTGACTTTTAACCAGTGCTAGCTAGACCTTAAGAGTTTGAAAAGTGAACCATATTCAGTCCTTTGATTAAAATTTCATGAAGTCTATTGATTGGGACAGATGCATTTTTTCAGAGTATATTTGAATATTTTCTTTAATCCCAAATAAAGGGATTAAATTAGTGTATTTGTGTTTATCCACAACTGACCCAATAGTAAAACCCTTTCTGAGCACTGATTATTTGCCAGGTCCCACACTAATCATTTTAAATATATTTGGCTCAGTCTGCAAGGGCTGCCATAACAACAACAACAACAACAACAACAAAAAAAAAAAACCCCACAAACTGGGTGGCTTACACAACAGAAATTTATTTTTTCATATCTCCGGAAGCTGGAAGTCCAAGATCAAGGTATTGGCTGGTTCGGTGTCTCCAGCAGGCCTTTCTTCTTGGTTTTTGCAGACGGCCACAATCCGGTGTCTCTGTGTGCCCAAATTTCCATTCTCATTTAGGACACCAGTCAGGATTAGGACCCACCCTTTTTACTTAATCGCCTCTTTAAGCCCCTGTCTCCAAATACGGTCACATAGTCTATAGTAAGGATGCGATCGTCTCCATTTTAGCGATAAAGGAACGGAAGTTCATGGAAGCTGAGTCGTTTGCCTGATGACCTTCATGTAGCAAGACTACATGCCATTTGCACGCTCCGTATTTCTTACTCGGTTGTGTCTATCAGAGATATAATTGAGTTGATGAGGAGTGAATTTGAGAAGGCCCATTAAAACTTCTAGATTTCTTTCAAAGGAGGTGTATGTAGCAAGGCCTTTAATGGAGCGTCTGCCTCTTACCAGTTGCGTGTGACCTGCCAGAGGTCACTTCACCTTTCTGGCCCTTGGTTTTCTTGTCCATAAAAGGGGACAGTAATATACCAACCTTAGAGGGCTGTCATGAGGAGGATGTGAGATAATGTACCTTAAGGCCTCATAATACTATCTGTACGCAGCAGGTATTAAATATGTTGGTGGTGCGGCGCCTGGGGGGATCAGTCAGTTAAGCGTCCGACTTTGGCCCAGGTCGTAATCTCATGGTTCATGAGTTCGAGCCCCGTGTCGGGCTCTTTGCTGGCAGCTCGGAGCCTGGAGCCTGCTTCGGATTCTGTGTCTCCCTCGCTCTCTGCCCCTCCCCCGCTCATGCCCTGTCTCTCCTTCAAAAAAATAAACATTAAAAAATGTGAATAACTAAATAAATAAACACGTCGGTCGCTATTATCATTTACGTGTTGTTATGCTGAGAAAGACGTATTTTCGGAAGGGGACAAAGTGATTATTGCTGCGTTTTAACATGTGAAGGTGTTCTTCCATGTCAATTATTTGGATCTATATATTACACTTTTAGATATTATCACTTTTAGGGGCGCCTGGGTGGCTCAGTCAGTTGAGCGGCCGACTTCGGCTCAGGTCATGATCTCACGGTCCGTGAGTTCGAGCCCCGCGTCGGGCTCTGTGCTGACAGCTCGGAGCCTGGAGCCTGTTTCGGATTCTGTGTCTCCCTCTCTCTGACCCTCCCCTGTTCATGCTCTGTCTCTCCCTGTCTCAAAAATAAATAAGCCGTTTAAAAAAAAAATATTATCACTTTTAGTATGTTATGTCATTTACATTGGCGGCGTGTCAGAACCTGGTGTCTATGTCAAAAGTGATTTAATTCATCGGCTGTGTGTCACAAATGTGACACGGCACTGAGAATCAGACCAATAGTACCTGCTTGTAACACGCGTTGGGTGTACCTGTGGGCTTTGCGTAGAGTTAGGTGACATGCTAGGCCATTGTAGCAGCTGAAAAAGTTTCTGGGGAGTTCTGAAAGACTCTAAGAGATGGTCATCATTCCCTAAAAGTCAGTGTTTAAACAATCCCCCCCCAAATGACTCTGCAGTCACTCCATTATGCTGAGGTCTAAACCGGGCCAACAGAATGTTGTAGAATGAGGTCCATCAGAGCCCATGCTAAGTGGTAAAATTTGGCTTATCTTTCTAAGCAAAGCCTTTTGCACTCCTGGTCTTCCATGTTTAAGAACAAATTGAAGTCAAATCGAATGAACTGAGGACTACTAGAAATGCTTTGTCTATCCTTAGGGTAAGTAGGCTACTGGAGAATCTATATATTTGGTTATTATTTTGTGAATATTGTTTTTATTTAAAAAATTTTTTTTTACATTTATTTATTTTTGAGAGACAGAGAGAGGCAGAGCACAAGTGGGGGAGGGGCAGAGAGAGAGGGAGACCCAGAATCCGAGGCAGGCTCCAGGCTCCGAGCAGTCAGCACAGAGCCCAACGTGGGGCTTGAACCCGCAGACTGTGAGATCATGACCTGAGCCGAAGTCGGACGCTTAACCGACTGAGCCACTCAGGCGCCCCTGTTTGTTTTTATTTAGAAAAACAGTTGAAATAAATGGTCTCACTTGCCAACGTGCCTACGTTTTCAGGCTTAGTGCTTACAGTGACGTGGAGAAGGCAGTCGGGAACTAGAAAACACAAATGTAATAGGATCGTATTACCTAATTCCAGGCTTGTAATAGTCCTAGTTTTTAATCTTTCCTCCCTTCACCCAGGACTTAAATATTAATTACATCATATTTAAAAGTGTATCATCAAAATTATATATCTAATATATAATATATAAAAAATATATATCAAAATTATACATACATTGAACATATTTAACCAAACAAGGTCAAATTTATTAAGCAGTCATTATACATATGATAGCAAAACAAATTAGAGGACCATACTGGTAAAAGAAAAAAATACAGACACCATCGCTGTCAAAAAAAAGTTGAGTTTAGGGGTGCCTGGGTGGCTCAGTCGGTAAGCGTTCGACTCTCGGTTTTGGCTCAGATCATGATCTCATGGTTTCGTGGGCTCGAGCCCTGTGTTGGGTTCTGTGTTGACAATGCAGAGCCTGCTTGGGATTCCTTCTCCCTCCCTCTCTTTCTGACCCTCCCCCACTCACACTGTCTCTGCCTCTCTCAAAATAAACTTAATTTTTTTTTTTAAGTTGAGTTTATAATTCACGTGAAGGATTGTTGGAATTTGCTGTTATTGTTGGCCGCTGGCATAAGTCCAGGAAAGTATCATCTGTCTGGGTGTCTCATGGGAATGTGACCACATGGGAGCGATGACCAGGCCTTTCTGAGCAGGTTCCCACTGCCCCATGATGCCCTGAGTGTCATACCGCGGGGCTGTGGTTTCTCCCTTTGATAAACAGCCAGACTAATGGGTGCTTCACCCATTATGGTGCTTCACTCCCTAAAGACGTGGTAACCCCCAACTCAAAAGCCTCTCTAAAGGTCAAGCACAGACAGAGCTGTTGGCTTCAATGAAAATAACCGACACCATTTCATGAGTGTTTACTGTGTGTTAGGCTCTTTACATGCACTCTCATTTAATCTTTGTGGCCATACCGTAGGGTAGATAATATCCTCATTTTCCGGGCGAGGTTATTGAATGTAGCAGAGACAATTCTATGTGTCAAGCAAGTCTCATTTTTAAGGACTGTACCCCCCAACTCACTTGCCCAGTTAGGCTGGGACTACGTGGCTAGTTCTGGCCGCTGGTAAATGGAAATGGCACGTGTCACTTCCAGAGGAAGCACAAATAAGGGGGTGCGGGTGCCCTACACGCTGTCTTCCCATCACGGCAGCCTGTGTTGAGCTGGCAAAGTCAACTCAATTATAGAGGCTGGATTGCTGAGTCATTCCGTGGAGGACAGCCACCCTGGCAAACTCACCTAACTCACAGGGGACTTTATATGAGTAAAATAGACATGTATTGTAGCTAGCCACTGGCTTTTTGAGGTTCATTTGTTACTGAAGCATAGCTCAGCCTATCCTGACTGATACACTGAGTCTCATGGGAAATAGCTTACTTGGCCATGATTTCTTGGACACCGATCTAGGACTCCCTCTCAGATCTGTGGCCACCAGGCATCTTTTATTCTTTCTAACATTATCTCTTTAGTTAGAAAATTGAAAAGAGCTGAGGTCCAGAATGCAACATTTAAGGCCCCCAGAGTGTGCTGCTATGGGACATTACAGTGTGATTTTCATTGTCTTCTCACCAGCCTGCAAACTGATGGTCAGAAGAAACAATTGGTAGCTGGGTTAATGGATGTCTAAATGGTATTTAGTCTTCCAACTCTAGGTGGCTTAACTTCAACTATCCATCTACACTCGTAGGCTGGATCCATTTTATGACCAGGGAATTTACCAGAGGGCTGAGAGGGCTAAAGGAAGGAGTCAGAGCTCTGGATTACAGAAATCACATGTTAGGTCCATGTGGATCTGGGCTTATAAAATTGTAATTCCTCTCCATGACTCCAGAGGGTATCCACGCTGGTTGTGTGTTGGGGCCAGAGAGACGGTTGTGTTGCCCAGGCTGGACTAAACCCAGCTGGGGGTGCCTGGGTGGCTCAGTCGGTTTCAGCGTCTGACTTCAGCTCAGGTCACGATCTCCCGGCTCGTGAGTTTGAGCCCCGCGTCAGGCTCTGTGCTCACAGCTCAGAGCCTGGAGACTGCCTCAGATTCTGTGTCTCCCTCTCTCTCTCTCTCTGCCCCTTCCCCGCTCACGATGTGTCTCTCTCTCTCAAAAATAAACATTGAATAAAAATAAAAACCAGGTTTGTAGGTAGTTATTTGCAAAGATTTGGTGATTTATGCTGGACATTCATTCATGCGCTACATTGTGGTCGAGAAATCTGCTCGCCTGTGGAAATTTGATGGTGAAGATAAGCTTATGGAGAATCGTGTCACTCCAAAGAATTTTCTGCAATATTCTTATGTCTGGGCCTTAATAAAACAAAATGGCTTCTAATCTCCATGCCAAGGTGTTGACTATTTTTTAAAAATTCGAAAGATAAATTCGAAAAGACTTTCTCCCATCCCTCAGCCTTACCACAAAAGGAGACAATCTTAGCTGTTTCTTATATTTCCAGGGGGGCGGAAAAATCAATCATAGACCAATATATACCCGTTTTTGTTTCACCTAGAAATTGTACGCACTGCTCCGTCTCCTGCTTTTCTTTTCTCTGTCTTTCAAGGACGGGTACATCTCAGAGATCATTCTGTATCAGCATGTGCTGGTCGAGATGGTTCTCTGGTTGGCTGCCACGGTCTTCCCTTGTCTGGCTGCATTGTCACGGGGTACCCAGCCCTCTGGCAGGATGCTCCTTGAAGAGGCTTCCAGACATCCAATAATGCCAAGACGCTGCGTATCCGCATACATCTAGCCTCAGGCGCTTTTGCCAATATTTTCCTAGATCAAACTCCTAGCAGCACAGTGATTGGCTTCAGGTATACGTGCATTCACCATTTTGGTAGATATTCCCAGCCGGCTTCTCTGAAGCTGAACATGGCGATTTTTGCCAACGTGATAGGTTAAGAGCCATTCTTCCGCAGTGGCTTTATTCGTATGTCTTTAATTGCGAGTAAGATTGAACGCCATTTCATACATTTGTTCAGTTTGTATTTTGTGCCTGTCCCCGTGAATTGCCGATGCCCATCCTTTGTCCATTTTTCCACTGGGTGTGTGTTTTTCAAACTGAATTAGTCAAACCCTTTGTCAGTGAAGGAAATGAGCCCTTATAATGTAGGTGGCAGATAGCTTCCCCAACTTATCTTCTGTCTTTTGCCTTTATTTAGAGTGTCTGGGGCCAGGCTACGTTTTAAAATTTATCCGTATTTAGATTTATCAACACCCAGAAAAGCTGTTGAGGGTTGAACCGGGTCTCACGGCCCTTTCAAGTCTACAGAAGACTATAATTAGCTAGTTGTACTAACAATCACAAAACCTAAAGTATAGACGGTCTTTGCTGACTTGGGTAGGCAGGTGTAGGGCACCTCTGTTGTCTAGAACTTTCCAATGATTCAGCTCTCCTGTAAGATACAGTCCTCTGGATTCTAGCCTCTAAACAGTATGATACTACAATCAAGATATGATTTTTTCACATGTCTTTATTGTTGCCACAGAAGCCATATAGTTCACCGCGGTGATTGAATTCTCAAAATCCGGTCCGTTAAGACCATGCCTATCACTCAAAAATGTGCTGGATGAGTCCGTGAATATTTGGGGCAGAAGGAAAGTGATTCGCAAAGGGATGAACCTCTCTAGAAGTTTCGATGAATTCAAGAACACTCTGAGACTTCTCAGGGGAGCGGGGAGAAGAAAAGAAGACATTTGAAGGAAGACATTAAATGCCTTTGAGGTAGGGGCACCTGGGTGGCTCAGTCAGTTGGGCGTCCGACTTTGGCTCAGGTCACGATCTCAAAGTTTGTGAGTTCGAGCCCTGAGTCGGGCTCTGTGCTGACAGTTCAGAGCCTGGAGCCTGCTTCGGATTCTGTGTCTCCCTTTGTCTCTGCCCCTTCCCTGTTCATACTCTCTCTCTCTCTCTCAAAAATAAATGTTAAAAAAAATTAAATTACTTTGAGGGAGCTGTAAATAATTTACGACCTAGTTTTCCACTTTTTTTGTGGAACACAGATCATCATCCCTGTAAGTTTTTAGAGCTATAAACTTACACTGTTAAGGAAAACTCAGCCATCTAAAATACAGAGCTTCTCAAAACCTTGATACGCCTATGATTCACCTTGGGATCTCATCAGAATGCAAGTTCTGATTTGGTTGGGGGCTAGGGTGGGACAAGGTTCTGCATTTCCAACCAGCTGCTTCTCCCCAGACCTCACAAGTAGCCAGGCTCTAAAATACACACAAGGGGCGCCTGGGTGGCTCGGTCGGTTAAGCCTCTAACTTCAGCTCAGGTCATGACCTCATTCACGGGTTCGAGCCCCGCGTCGGGCTCTGTGCCGACAGCTCAGAGCCTGGAGCCGGCTTCGGATCCTGTGTCTGCCTCTCTCTCTGCCTCTCCCCGACTCATGCTCTGTTTCTCTCCATCTCAAAAATAAATAAACATTAAAGAAAAAATTTTTTTTAATAAAATAGAATGCACAGAGCTTGAATCTTCCTCCTGGGCTTGCTGGCTCTGCCTCCTTCCTTGTTCCTTCCGTCTTCCTCTGGCCACATGATCTGATGGTATTTACGTGCGCGTAAACACCTGCTTTATATATGTCTCTATATTTCTGTTTCCTAAAACATTAATTGAGAAGTAGGCCATTGTTACAGAAACCACAATGTACTTCATGACAAACCATTGGGTACAAAGGCAAAACGTTGACAAATTGATACTTTCTTGCTTGGTCACGCCTGATTTAAGGAAATGAACCCCAAATAGGCTATGTGAATTGGAAACTGCCTTCAACCACATTTAAATGGTTCTCCCTTCAAATATCAGCAGTTGAGTGTGTAAACCAATATTTCTTTTCTAATCAAAGGTTTGCGGCAAATGGTTTATAAATGAAAGAAATGAGGGAAGAACGCTTTGAGGTGTTTCTAGTAATAAGAATGGAAATAGGAGATTTTCTTTCTTTAAATGGCAGACGCCGGCCTCAACCAAAATTCAGCCTGCTCTGGTTTTTGTACGAGAAGCTGACCGTCGTTGGAGAGTCCGAGGCCCGTGCTTCTCTGCCAGCGGTCGTAATAAATATTTTTCGGTGGAAAACGAGTCGAAGATCCAGCCACATTAAGGGAGAATCTATTAAGAGAATAATTGTATAGCGAGGACCCCCGAAGAAAAGCTTCCAAAATTCCATTATCTTAACTGTCACTCGCCACTTTGAGCTGTCTTTGGAGCTGTGTGTTTTCATGAATTACCCGAGCTGTTTGTTTTTCCTTTATCACTCATCACCCTGTCAGCCGGGCCATTCATAACAACTTTTGGCAGTTCATCAGGGGAGTTCAGAGCTTGAATAGGACCCTATCCACTCTCACACCTCATTGTGTGAAACTGTTTACCAGCATTGCCTTTTTCTGTAAATATTACAAGCAGAGTCCTGAAAGGAGAGACGTGTGAAAGCAAAATGGCCTAACCTTGTCGCAGTTGGCTGCGCTGGCAGATCTGGGTTGGCTGCGAATTTGCAAGTCCTTGTGTTTTGTTGATCCCGCCGAATAATACCTAGTCGCCAGCCTTGAAGTCTTGCGTCTTCTGCTGGTTAATTAGACAATATTTAATTTGACTGAGCATTTGTGTCACTTTGGTGGAAGTGAGACTTTGCAATTAGGGAACACAGAGCGGGTTCCTGTCACCATTCGGCGCCCGTGCTCTCATTTAAGGCACAGTTGCTGCGGTGGATTGTCACACTTGATGTGCCGAGTTCCTCCCCCACTGTCTTTCATGCTTGACTGGTAACAAGGTGGCCCCTATTCTATAGCCAGCAGCAAACGGACACAGTCTCCTGGACTTAACGGCGGAAAGTTTCTGCATGATTCACCCACCAGAAATAATTTCCTATCTGAAATGGACGTCGCCAATTCTCTATGGAGGCTAATATCACCAGCCTGCAATGGGTATGATTTTTTTTTTTTTTTTTTTTTTTTTTGGTCTTGACTTTGGCTGAAGTTATACATGCACAGATTTTAAAGTGTCAAACGGTCCCAAGTGTGGGGAGGAAACATCGCAGTCTCCCCGGCTCCCCCTTCCCCAGAGGCAACCACTTACGGGCTCTCGCGGCAGATTGTTTAGAAATTAATTTCACGGTGAGAAATAGCCTGTTTGGCTTTGCCTGGTTTTGGACGCCACAGAAATGGAATCACACTGTGGTGACTTGCTCTTTTTCGGTTACCATTTTGTCTTTTTTAATTACTCTTTTTTTTTCTTTTTTTAAGTCAAGGTATAATTATGTACGATGATATGCACAGAGCTGAAATGTACAGGTCGACGTTTTGACAAATGAAGGCGCCCATGTAACTGTATACCCGTCAGACTGTGGGGGTACGTCACTACCCCAGGGAGGTCCGTGGACACGACTGCGGTCCGTGTCCCTCCATGAAGAGATCTCTTTTATTTCTATCATCCTAGATTACGTTGACCTTCTCTAGAACTTCCTACATCCTCCACTCCCCCCTCCCTTATTTTTGGCATCGCTTTTGCTCAAAATGATGTTTCTGAGGCTCACGCAGAAATTTCTTCCTTTTAACTGCCACATGGTAGTTTCCACTGAGGGAGTAAACCCCCGTTTGTTCACAAACGTGCTTGCTGATGGCCATTCGATTGTTTCCCGTATTTTTGCTATCATTCTGTCTTTCTATTAGCGGGTTGCAGAAAGTTCGTGTATTTCTAGATAACAAATCCTGTGTCAGAAGTCCGCTTGGCAAACATTTCTCCCAGGCTGTGTTTCATTGTTTCCTAGTGGCGTCTGATAAGCACACATTTCAATTTTTGATTATGCCCAATTTATGATTTTTTTTTTTTTTTTTTGGTCACAATGAGTGCTTTTCGTATCCTGTCAGGGAAATCTTTGCCGACCACAAGGTCATACAGATATTTTCCTATGTTTTCTTGCAGAAAACATCGAGGCTTTTGGTTTCAGATTTTACCTTAAAGCCTCTAAAGTTGGTATATGGTGTGAGGTAGAGGTCATCTTTTTTTTTTTTTAAATGGATATGCAATTATTCTAGTGTTATTTGTTACAAAAACTTTCCTCTCCTCAGTGTGCGTGGGTGTGTGTGCGCGCGTGTGTGTGCGTGTGTGTGGACACATGCATGCGTGCACCTTTGTTGAAAATCAACTGACCATATTCTCGTGGATCTATTATTCTGCTTCATGACTTGTTTCTCTAACTCTATGCAAATAATCCACTGTCTTAATGATTGTGGGTTTATAGTAAGTCTTAAACGCACGGAGTGTAAGTCTTCTAAATGCGTTCTTCTATTTAAGGGTATTTTTACGATTCGTCGTTTTACTTTTTCAGATACACGTAGAGTCTGTTTCTTAATTTCCACTAAAAGGCTCCTGAAATTTTGATTGGGATTGCACCGAACTGTATAGATCTAGTTGAAACTCTTCCAGTTCCGAAGCATGTTATGTGGCTTGTTTTTAGTGAGCATATTTCTGCAAGATGTAGTAGTTTGTGGAATATGAATCTTGCACGTACTTTCTTAAATTTATTTTGGAGTAGTTCATGTTTTTCCCGCAATTGTAAATAAATGGCTTTCTGATTTCATTTCCTATTTGTTTGCTGGTAAAAAACTGAAACAGAATTATATTTTACATACTGACCTTGATTCCTATGACTTTGCTAAATTCATTTTTCAGTTCTGGAAGTTTCGGGGGGTAGGTTTCTTAGAATGTTTTATGTATACGATCATGCCAGCTGTGAAGTTTGCTTCTTTTTCGTTTGTATCCCTTTACTTACACTGTTGTACTAGCTAGGACCTTCCGTATATTACTGAATAGAAGTGGAGAGAGAGTGGCTATCTTGTTCCCGAAGTAAGAAGCATTCAACATTTCACTATTAAGTAGGACATTAACTGTCATTCTTCTGTAGATGCCCATTATCAGGCTGAAGAAATTCCTTTCTTTTCTTAGGTTTTTGAGTTTTTTTCATGAATGAGTGTGAAATCTCATCAAAAAGTTTTGCATCGGGATCTTTTTTTTTTTTCTTTTTGATTCTAGTAAGGTGGTGAATTACAACTATGGATTGGTTGTAATAGAGTAATACAATAATGTACTGTAAATACAACAAGGTAAAAAATTTTTTAAAAATCACGGGAAGGCAACCTTGCAATCCTGGCCTAAGTTCCACTCATGAATAACATCTATCCTCTTCATCTAATGCTGAATTTGATTTTTAAACATTTTATTGAGGACTCTGTGTATATATTTATTCCTGCATCATGTTGGTCTAGACTTTTCTTTTCTTGTAATGTCTTTGTCAGGTTTTGGGAGCAGGGTTATGCTGGCCCCATAACAGAGCTTAGAAGGCATTTCCCTCTATTTTCCCCGAGACTTTGGTGTAAAACTGGTATTGTTTTTTTCCCCTAAAATTTTGATAGAATTTCTGGGCTTGGGGTTTTCCTCGCTGAGAGGTTTTTCATTGTGAATCCAATTTGAGAATAGCTTTAAAGCTTTTTGAGTTTTTCCATTTCTTCCTGTGCTAATTTTTGGTAAGAGGTGCTTTTCAAGGAATTTAACCACTTGCACTAAGCCTGGAATTTATAGGCATAAAATCGTCAATGCTTTTCACTTTTTGGAGAAGTGACACCCTTTTCCTTCTAAAATAAGCCCCTTTATTACTGGTAATATTTCTTGTCTGAAGCCAAATTTGATAACAATAATAAAGCTAGTTCAGATTTTTGTTTTTGTTTTTTGTTTTTTGAGCGGTGTCTACACGGTAGGTCTTTTTTCATCCTTATCCTTTTCATTTTACCCGTGTCTTTATATTTAAGCTGGTCTTCTACAGGTTGCGTAGAGTGAGGTCTTGGTTTTTATCTAATATAACAGTCTGCATTTTAATTAGTGTGGTTTACATTTAATGTGACCATTGAGGTGCTTGAATTAAAACCTATCACGCACCCAGGTGTTTTCTGTCTGTTCCCTTTGCTTTTTGTTTCCTTTTTCCTTTCTGTTTGCCTCCTTTTTGGTTAGTTGAGCATTGTTTATGACCCAACGTTATATCCACCATTGGGTTTGGGTTATCATGGGCACCTCTTTTTTTTTTTTAAGAGACTCTTTTGTTTAAGTTTATTTATTTATGTTGAGAAAGAGGGAGCAAGTGGGGGGGTGCAGGGGAGAGAGAGAGAGAGAGAGAGAGAAAATCCCAAGCAGGCTTTGTGCCGAGCCCCACGCAAGGTTCCATCCCACGAACCGTGAGATCGTGACCTGAGCCAAAACCAAGAGTCAGACGCTTAATCTCCCGAGCCACGCAGGCACTCTGGGACACCTCTTCTGAAAAAAAATTTAGTAGTTACCGTAGAGTTTACCATATACGCGTTAGGTAATTAAAGTCTCTTTTCAACTAATATTCTGTTTTATGACTAGTACAAGGACACTGGTACATCCCCCAATTTCTTGCTCACATTCTTATTCTATTGTTGCCACATATTTACTCCTAGATATGCTGTAAGAACACAATACTACTACTTTTGCTTTTGGTAGTTAGCTTTCAGAGCAATTCAAAACACTAAAAAACAGATGTCGAACTTTTATTTACCCTTAGTTATTTGGTTCTCAATTTCCTTGTGTAGATTCCAGTTTCTGTCCGCCGTTGCAGTCCTTCTGCCTGGAGAAACTTCTTTCGCATTACTTATGGCGTGGGTCTGCAGGCAATGAATTCACTCCGACCTGGTATTGGTTTGGGTTCGGCAAAGCCTTTTAATTCTCCTTTTCTTTTCGGAAGACATCTTTGCTGGGTATAGGATTCTGATCTGACAGACTTTCGTTGCTGTTCAGCTACAGAGACATCGTCTGTTACCTTCTGGGTTGCATAGTTTCTGAAAAGAAGCCTGTGACAAGTCTTAGCTTTCATTTTTATTCTGCTGTATGGAATGTGTCTTTTTGCCCTGCCTGTCTTCATAATTTTCCCTTTGTCTCTGGTTTTCAGCAGTTTCAATATAACATGCCTATGGTATTGGGTTTTTTTTTTTAATGTTTATTTATTTATTTTTGAGAGAGAGAGCACAGCAGGGGAGGGGCAGAGAGAGAGAGAGAGAGAGAATTCTAAGCAGGCTCTGTGCTGTCAGGCCTCAAACTCACAAACCATGAGATGATGGCCTGAGCTGAAACCAAGAGTCAGACACTTAACTGACTAAGCCACCCACATGCCCCCAAACAACCTCATTTCTTTTTTTTTCTTTACATTTGTTTATTCATTTTGAGAGAGAGAGACAGAGAAACAGGGGCAGAGAGAGAGAGATGGAGAGAAAGAATCCCCAGCAGGCTCCGCACTGTCAGCCCAGAGCCGGACGTGGGGCTCAAACTCACAAACGGCAGGATCATGACCTGTGCAGAAGTCAGACGCTTAACTGACTGAGCCACCCAGGCGCCCCGGGTTCTGGGGGCTCTTGTGGAAGGGGAGCATTTATTCTGTGTGGTATTCTTTGAGTATCTTGGAAGGGTTGTTTGATATCTGTCATTCGTTTTAGGGGAAGTCTTGCCTATTATCTCTCCTTATCCTTTCTTCGTGGCAGGCTAACTGCCCATAGTTAGATGTTTTATCTGTACACCTCTCTTGGATGCTCTGCTGTGTCCCCCCCCCCCCCACCGCCCACTCCACCCTTCCCCACCCTTCTGCAAATCAATGCCAGAGCTGTTAGGAATCTAGTTACCATATGCCTGAGGCTGACTAAAGAAACTCTGTTGCTCTTGTCTCCTCTCTCCTTCTCCAAATCCCGGCGGGTTCATCCCTTTAAAAGATTGTCTCCTGCCATGTTAGGAGGGGAATGAAAATAGATGCAGGTGTGCGCAGCGGTCCATCTTTACCCAGAAGTTGACTTGGCATTTCATTGTTTAAATTAAGCTTATGTGGTGATAAAGACTAAAGTTTGTACTGTCGTTGGAATGAACTAACGCGTTATATCTTATTTTCTCATTTGGAAAGATTTTTGCCTTCTCAGAAACAAGGGAAAAGAATCGCCAGTGACAGTGGCTAACATCTCTCATCCATTCTGTGTGCCTTTGTGGTAAATGTTGCTCTTGAATTAACTGATTTACTCCTCGAAGCGACGTTACGATGTAGACAATCGTGTTATACTCAGTCTTACGGTTGCGGACAGACTGAGGTACAACTAGATGAAGGCATTCATCCAAAGATGCAGAAATACAAAATGGCAGAACTTGGTTTCTTAACCACTCTACGCTGAGCGCCTTTAGCGGATGGGAAGATGAACCCTTTTAGGTAATATCTTTGCTTTTGGTCTCTGGAATTCTTCGCGTACCACTGTTAAGTCTCTAAGAATCTTAATCCATGAATCAGCAAGTACGAATTCAGTGCCTCTTATGTGCCCCCAGTCGTTTTGTTTGCCGTGAGGGTACAAAGAATATAGCAGGGGTTTTTCCTTCAGGAAGTTTACATGTCTCCAAAGAAAAGCCTCCCCAAAATACGAAAATAAGCCTTATGAGAAGTCCAGAGTGGTATCACCATTCAGAAAAAAAAAAGAAAAAAAAAAAGAAAAGTAAGATTGATTTGATGTGGATGCTCCGAAACCATGAAGGGACAATAAAAACAATGATGATTATTCACAAGTTTGCTCAGCTTCTGACTTATTCATGTGCCTTTTCACTTTTTGTTTTTTACTTCTTTCCCCTTAGGCATCGTATCGTTTGCAAATACTTCTTCCCAAGAACAAAATAAGAGGATCGATAACAAACTCGAAAGTTCTTTATAAAAGCTTCAAGTGGAAAGAGTCTCAAATTCTTGGTCCAGGTATATAAAACCTGGAAGATACACACACACGCACACACACACACACACACACACACACACACACACAGGTGTAAGCGTCCATGTACACTTTTTATTCCAACTCTCTTCCTTCCCCCATCAAGGTGGTTAACTGAGAATGGACATGTATCAGTGGTGTTCCTTCATATTTCTGGAATAACTGTGAGTAAATAAAGGATGTAATTGATACAAGGTTGTGTTTAGATTGGCTAGCGCCCTATCTGACTCTTAAGAGGCCCCTGACTAGGGTTTATTGTTTCACTGATTGAATGAATGAACTTAAGGGAATTTATAAACCTTCTTATAAACGGTAGTCCTCTTGAGTCTGTATTCTGATCGGAAGAGATTTCCTAATGCAAGGTGCCCCAGCAGGTCTCAGGGAGAAGGGAAGTTCTACGGGACCGAGAGGCTGCATTTATTCACAGTCGTGGCCCCTCTCTCCCGTGCTGTACCCGGCAGACGGCAGGCACTCCATAAATATTTGTTGGATGAAAAACTGAATCACTTGACATCATCTGCTTTGATGCTGGAGGAGGTCCACGTGCCACGTAGAATTCCAGACACAACTAACGGTGACAATAGAATGCGTTTTTCAGGAAAAGCTTGACAACACGATGGCCGGACCATGCACTTTGGAGCCATGCAGCCCGGGGATCTGGTAGCCAGGGAACCTCAGGAAAGCTGTCCACATTCTGCAAGACTTCGTCTCCCAAGGTTTGGATTTGGAGCAGTAACGGTATTCGTGTGCGTTGTAGCCGGTTAAGTAAGACACTCCCCACCGAGAGCTTGTGCCACGACCCCCTCCCATAAGTGCTCGACAAATGGTAAATCAGGGATTGTGACATGGAGATTTCGGGAGTTGAGGCAGTGGCCTTTTGGGTCTCTAGAGAATCTTGACAAAAAATGGAGAGACCTGAAACAGAGGTGCCTACATCCTTCCTGTGTGTCTCTTTTCTTGCTTTAGGTGTTTTGAGTGGCCTTTAGCTGGCTCTAGGGGTATGTGGGAAGATACGGGACAGGACGGGAACTAGAAATCCTTTCCGCGTTTAGAGAAATGCCCTCTACCAAGGATTTATGCCGACAGGGCACCATGGGCCCACCCTATCCGCTGAGGATGAAAACAGCCACAGACAATGGGATATGACACAGTAATGAGTTCTCATTTGTCAGGTGTCAGCTTGCTGATGCGGTCTGAGGATATGGTGTTCAATAATTCTTTAGAAACTGGCAATAACAATACCATTTGCACAACAGTTCCTACAGTTTTCACAGCACTCCGCACACCCCATCTGTTGTAATTTCCACCACAACGCTTCGAGGAGCCCGATCTGAATGTCACCGCTCCCATTTTATAGGTGAGTACATCCGTCCTGAGAAGTGAAGCGACCAGGCCCAAGGCCGTCGGCGGCTCAGTGACTGACCTCGGACTTGAACCCATGTCCTCCCTCTGGGTTTGTTACTTTTTTCCCATGAAAATCCAGCAGGCTCTTCGTTCTAGAGAATCCATCTACGTTGATTATGAAGTGTGCTCGCAAACGCCCTTAAGGACTTGTGTTTATAAAGGCGTCTGGTAAGGGGTAGCAGCAGCCTGAGTTTTAAACCTCATTTTCTTTTCGATCCAACACGGAACGAAGTTTTGTTTTTTTTTTAATCTGGATGCGCCAGATCTTTGATGACGTCGGCAAGGAAACATCCCCCTCCTTTGGGTAAAGCAGGAAGCGTGAGACTGTGGTTATTTTAATCAGTTGTGTCATGGGAGGTCCGCTAAGCAGAATGAACCTCAGGACAGAGAACGGTGAAACTCCAGAAGGCGTAACCTCACCGGCAGAGGAGGTCTTTGTGGATGATTCCTTATCGTGGTATCCTTTTCATCCTCAATTTATATTCTAAGTTGTTACCTAGAATAAATTCTACTCTTTCTTTCTTTCTTTCTTTCTTGAGAGAGAGAGAGGCAAAGGGAAAGGGAGAGAGAGAATCCCAAGTAGGCTCTGTGCCTGCAACACAGAGCCTGACGTGGGGCTCGATCTCAGGAAGCGTGAGATCATGACCTGAGCCGAAATCACGAGTCAGACGCTTTAGCGATGGAGCCACCCAGGAGCCGCAGATCTTATTGTTTCGAATTGACCCACTAACCGTCTTTGTTTTGAATGGAAAAGAGGGAAGATATGCCGATACCCCTGGAGTGGCACAGGAAATATGCCTAAAGTGGAATGTCTTTCACCATCACGAATAACATGAATCTTTACAGTTCTCCAAAGTACATCGTCTCTGTCCAGCTGGTTTCCTATTTACGTGGATTGGTGGCATCTTCTGGGTTTCCAGGTGACAGGCCTTCTCTCCAGAAACCATTCTTAAGGTCGTGGTCAAATTCCTTAATGAAGAACGGGAAGCCAAGCTGGCTAGGCTGTACATACAACTGGCTGGGAACAGGCTGATCTTCTCCCTTCTTAAGAGAGGGTTCTTAAGAGAGGGTTGGCTGAGAAAGCCATGAAGAGCCACGATGACCGTGCCAAGTCTTCCGGTGTGAGGCCAGCCACCGTGGCACAGTCTACCCTGAGCCTGTCTTCTGTGATCCTTGCACACGTCCCTGCCCTCTGATGAGACCACACCGTGCCATTCTTCTACCTTATTCCATTGTACTCATGGAACTCATTGTACAAATGGTAACACTTTGCACCTTTCGACGCGAGGGCTTAGGACCTACTTTGTCCAAGGGCACACTGCTACGAAATGGAACAGTCGAGACTTGCATCTAGTTCCCTGCGCTCCGAATGCTCTCAGCCCTCACCCTCGTGGTCTCTGCTGAGATAATGGCTTCCCGGGGGGGGGGGGGGAACCGCTAGAGGCTGGAAAACAGAGGCCTGAGAGAACTTTTAAATATGAAATGATAACACTGTGCCCACGGAGATTCTTATTTTAAGAAACCCGGAGGAAGGTTATATTAATATATTTATTTAATATTTATGTGCCATATTTACATTTACAAAACGCTTTAGAGTGTAACGGAATGGGCAGAACTTTTTATTTGGGCATATAATTGTCTTTTCTTTCATATTCATTTATTCCTTTGATTTGTATAATGTGTTCTCCACTTGGTCTACTGAGATCATGTACAACGGTAACAAACTTTAAATAAGATTAATAAAAGATGATTTTGTATCACTCACAGGGAAAACTGACTAGGGCCGTGCCCGGCTCCGTTTTTTTGTTTTTGTTTTTTGTTTTGTTTTTGTTTTTGTTTTTTTAATAAATGTTATGCAAAACAGCATCCTACCCCCCCAATAAATGGGGTTATTGTGTCTGTAACCCCAACTGTGCTTGCTCATGGTGCTTTAAAAAGAGATTGAACTCCTACTCCTCATCTATTTTGTGGTATTCACTGTCCCCCCCCCCCCCCCCCTCAGGTGGTCAGGGATCTCGCCACGTTGGATGAAGAAATGTCTCCAGTATGCATCGCCCGGAGTGGTCACGCTACACCCTTCTTTCAGCCCCTTCCGCCTGGAACTCTCCCCTCCCCTCCCCCACCCCCATGGTCAGATAACTGCCGCCTTCAGTTTCTTCAAGCCCGAAATCCAGGGGCGCTCTCTCCAAGCCTGTCCCAAGCCCAGATCTCAAAGAACTCCCTGTCTGAGGCCTATCTCTTTTATTTGCTCTTTAGCAGATAGTACTCGGTGTTAAGAACCCTAGAATTCCAGGGGCACCTGGGTGGCTCAGTCGCTTGAGCTTCCGACTTGGGCTCAGGTCAGGATCTCACGGTTCATGAGTTCGAGCCCCGCGTCGGGCTCTGTGCTGACAGCTTGGAGCCTGGAGCCTGCTTGGGATTCTGTGTCTCCCTCTGTCTCTGCCCCTCCCAGCTCGTGCTCTGTCTTTCTCTCAAAAATAAATAAACATTAAAAAAAAAAGGAAGAAGAAATTTATAAAGAAAGACCAGGGCAGGGGCGCCTGGCTGGCTCAGTTGGTTAAACGTCTGACTCTTGATTTCAGCTCAGGTCATGATCTCATGGTTTGTGGGTTCGAGCCCCCGTATCGGATCCTCTCTCTCCTCTCTCTCTAACTCTCCCTGACTTGTCCTCCCCGCCCCGCCCGCCAAAATAAATAAATAAACTTTAAAAAAGAAAAGAGAGGCCAGGGCAGAGACCTGTGCTGCTGAGGGGGGCTGGGGGACAGGCAGACTGGTTAAGTGGTTCTCAGCTCAGGCTGCACATTATTAATAACGTTATAATATATATCCTACCAACCAGGACCAATAAAACTCAGATCTGGGGTGGGGGGGGGGTGGAGCTCAGCCACCAGTATTTTTTCCCGATTTGCAGCAAGGGGATGAGAAGCACTGGGTCAGCAGGCTGCTCGTATCTGCTCCTGCGGAAAAGTGAACCACAAATAGTTGTCAGCCCGGGCCGCCGGGTACGGGTGCCCGATTCTCACTCAGCTCAGGATCCCCGTGTCCACCTGTCCGTGGTTTCTGGAGCCAGTCCCGCCATCTTCAACACCGCGTCCAAGGAGCCTGCCGTTGCTGCGGCCACACCCTCCCTGGGTCCTCGCCTTCCGTTTCTCGATTGTTCTTCAGCTGTCCTCCGGGCCCCTCAGCCCAAGCCTCAGCCTGCTTCTCTGTGCCCGACCACTGTTGGCTTCGCTGCCCCCACCTCCTCATGCAGTCAGGGCCAGTTCCCTGGGTCCTAAGCCGCCCGCTGGGATCCTGCATCCACCGGGTTGAACCACCGGAACCATAGTGGAGTCTGATACCCCCGGCTGCTGCCACATCTCCCTTGGCAGGTCAGTTTCCTTGAACCTGGGCCCCTGAACGAGACCTTTGAATTCACGGAGAAATGTGTTGGCTTCCTCCACGAGGTCACGCAGCAAAGGGACGTGTGAAGAACGGGGACCATGAATGCAATCAGCCAACCACGGGGGTGGGTGGTGGGGGGAAGCCAACAGAGGAGATACTGATGGAGCATTTCTGGAAGGAAGCGAACATCCAAGCATTGTACGAACGTCAGCAATGCGGCGGATTTACTTTGATCCCGGATGGCAATCCGGTGTGACAAAATAACTTTTGATCACATTGCCTTGAAGCGTCCAAAGCGCAGCAACTCAACGTGGCTTGAGAGAGGTGTGGGACCTGTTCGGACAGATCGCCCGGAAACCTCAGCCTGCCGCTCACAGACACCAACCGGAGGAGAGAATGGGCTTGGGTCAGATCCGGCCCGGGACGAGTAGGTCCACGCTGCAAAACGGCCTTCTCCCAGGGAAGCTTGAGAGCCAGGGCTCCCACAGCCACAGCTGGGGTTACCGAGGGCTGCGTAGACCCAGTTGTGCCAAGAGCCCGAGGTCAACCCTTTGCTTCCGGCGCGCGGGCCGCAGCTTTCTGAATTTCCTCTCCTCCAGGCGTCCGGGCGGATTGCACTTCCCCGACCCCTTGGAAGGCGAGGCGAAGCGTCGTGTGTCGCTTCCTTGCAGAAGCAATTAGGAGCCATTGCTCTATTTCATTGCTGACGATGAACCATCAGCCTCGTGTCGAGATGGTCTCACCGAAAGATGGGTGCTGAGCGACTACAGAGAGCTCAGCCACCTGCTGACCCCCACTGGACAGACAGCATGAAAGAGATGTGAACTTTCACTGTGTGAGGCCACAGAACATTGGGGGTCGGCGGGGGGCGGGGGGGGGATGTTGGTTGCAGCAGATCCTGGCTTATCCTGACTACTTTGACGACTTTCCCCGGGAAGGTGCCCTTGTAAGTGCTCTAGAACTTTAACGTTGACCCCTGGCCTGGTAAAGTACAAAAAACAGTGTTTTCATCACGGAGAGGGGGCACGGGTTTCCGGCCTCACCTTTCTGTGCTCGTCCAAGTGGGTGGAGGCCAGGAGACGGAGCGCGAAAGCGAGCCCACGGCGACGTCTTCGCCGCACCAGGCCGGATGCCGTGCGTGCAGCCAGCCTTTAGAACGGTGCGGCCCGAGGAGTTTTAGTTTGGGTCACGGAGGGAGGAGAGTTCAAAACAGGCTCGGCCGCTTGCCTAAAAAGCCTGCAGCTGGTGGACGTCAGAGCAGGGACCAGAACCCAAGCCCGCCTGACTTCCAAATCTGTGTTCGCGTCCCCAAGCATACACATCCAAGTAGCGAGCCCCTAACCCCTTCCACGCTCTTCGGAGTTTCTCTCCTAACCGTCATCCCTCTGAGATAATCGTCCATCTCCTTGTCCAAAGCTATTATTCTTAGAATTATGTTCCTCTTTCATTCCACCCAGATTTGTTTTTACTGATCTTTGACACCTGAGGTGCTACCAATCCGTGTGTTTGTTTAAACTCCAATCAAACACCCTCATGTTTGTTTGAAGTTGGCGTATCACCACCGGGGTATCTGCAAAGGCCTTCTCCGCGGCTACGGGTTTCAAGAAACGTGAGGGCTGCCCTTTGTTCCCGGGATCGAGGAGGAGGGCAATGGCACGAGACAGAGAAGGAACGGGTTTATTTGTGGAAAGGGGAAAATGAAGGCTGACTCAGCTGCCGTGTCTGCGGCCCTTAGCGTCGGCTTCAGGAAGACCCCTGTGACGCCCCCCCCCCCCCCCCCCCCCCCCCCCCCGGGCCTCACCAAAAAAAAAAAAGTACGATGAAATCGCAACACAAATCCACAACTCACCCCCCCCCCCAACCCGCCCCGGGCACACAGAGGGGTTCACTTGGCTTTTAACGGGTGGCCAAGCTGCTTCCTTCAGACGTCGGTGGAGGGCCGGCCTGGGCCTGTATTCTCTGACTCCTGACGTGACTTTCTCGACGGAGAGCCAGGAGTTTTCTCAAGTGTAACAATATTAATTATCAAGTCACTTCAAAACACGTGTGATGTATGTGTGCATTTATTTCACAAGAATGGTATAAAGATTAAATACTTAATGAATCCATTTTTCATATCAAGGATATATTTGCCCTCCGCCTAAATATCTCTCTCCCTTCTGTTTCTCATGAGAAATATAGCTATCTTTATTATGTAATCAGTAATATATCATTCCTTCTACGCAGGATCTAATTTTAGCAACGTGATGAATGGCCCGGGGATGTATTCCACTGCCCCCTGCACAAAGGAATAGATATCAGACCTGCTCAGGTGTGTGTCATTTCTTTGCACGGGGAAGGTTCTGCTCCCCAAGCGGAAGCCTGGGTCTTTCTGGCCGGAAGCCCCAAGCTCCGTCTCTGGGTTGGCTCGGGCAGACGCCGTCAGGAGGTGGCCATGTGTGAACAATAACCAGGTTTGCTGCCTCCCGCCGGTGAGCTCAGCGGCTCTCCCAAGCCTGGGTTTATTGCCCCAGCCGGCACCCGACCCGACGGGCTTTTGATTTCTTCGGTTCGTTTACGCGCGGACACTGCCTGGGGAGGACGACACCCCCGTTGGTGACCGCCACCTCTCACTTTTTCTCATTTTTGTCTCCAGCCCGGGACCGTTCTTTTAAAATGCGGGGATCGGGGCGCCTGGGTGGCTCAGTCGGTTGAGCGGCCGACTTCGGCTCAGGTCATGATCTCGAGGTCCGTGAGTTCAAGCCCCGTGTCGGGCTCTGTGCTGACAGCTCGGAGCCTGGAGCCTGTTTCGGATTCTGTGTCTCCCTCTCTCTGACCCTCCGCCGTTCATGCTCTGTCTCTCTCTGTCTCAAAAATAAATAAACGTTAAAAAAAAATTTTTTTTTTAAATAAATAAATAAAATGCGGGGATCATTCCGGTTTGACCAGCAGGATAAGGAGTTGGCAACTTCTTGTTCCTTGAGCCGCCAAAGAGAAAAAGCGTTCCTTCTCTCTCGTGCTCCCCGGGTGTCTTCTGGCTGCTTCTGTGTGTTCACCACACGCATCCGCGCCTCACTCCTTGACGACATTTTCATTTAGTATGATTTTTTTTGAAGTTCGCTTGTTTACGTTGAGAGAGAAGGTGGGGAGAGGCGGAGAGAGAGAGAGGGAGGGAGAGAGGATCCCCAGCAGGCTCTGCACTGTTAGTGCAGAACCCATTCTGGGGCTCGGACTCGCGCCCGGCGAGATCATGCCCTGAGCTAAAAATCAAGAGTTGGACCCTTAACTGACTGAGCCACCCAGGGGCACCCCCGCCCCCCCCCCAATTTAATTTTAAAATGACTTTGAATTCATTATTAATTTATCTGTAAAAGAGTTAAAGCAGCACTTCATCCCCATTTTGCAGATGTGAAGGTCGAGGGTCCGACAGATTAGAATGTGACTTGTTCCAATTTTGAGATATGGCCCCATAAGGACCCAAACCTACAACTCTATAGCACACTACTGACTCTGCTTTGTATTTGATGGTATCTCTATAAAATGGAAGGTAAAAGTTAGCGGTGTTTCTTTTTGCAACAATTGTATCTGAAAAGCTCTGAAACTGTGCAACTACTGTATTTGTTGACGCTAAGATGTCTTTTTTTTTTTTTTTTTTTCATATTCGCGTCTCTGAAACTGGGATACATCCTACAGTCACTGGGGAATCAGAATCTAGTCGGCAAAAAATTTTTTCCTTCTTTAGTGGTTGCAGCAGACTGGTCCTTAAAATGTTCCAAATCTTCACGGCTCTCCGACTCCGTGCCCTTTGCAATGTCACTTTCTGACTTCCCATCAACCATGTCAATTTCCTCATGCCTTGAAAATAGTTTGGTCTCATCTTTACTTCTTCCTGTAGAGGGCGCTATTGCTGCCCAACCCATTTCCCTCTGCTCTTAACCGGTTTCAGCCTGCCTGACTTCCAGAAGCACCTGCATTTCTTTGCCTGAGGGCTGGCTCTGGCTGCCAAAGCCCTCTTTGCCGGCTGTGATGGCTGAAAAATATGTTCGCAGATTCTTTCACACTCCTCCCTCGTCTCCTCTTGAATGTGGGCCAGACTTCACGACCTGACTCGCTTCTATCAGATGGAATGTGGTGGAAATGACAATGTGATTTTTTAAACTAGGCCATAAAAGGCACTGTGGCCATGCTCTGTCTTTGATCACTCACTTTGGGGGTAAGCTGTGCGCTTTGTCGTGAGGGCCCTTGAGTCATCCAGCGGAAAGGTCTGTGTGGAGAGGAATTGAGGCCTCCAGCCAAAAGCCAGCACTGACTGGCCGGCCGTGTGAGGGAGTTATCTTAGATCCTCTCACGTCAGCCAAGTCTTCAGATAACTCAAGTCCAGCTGATTTCTTCACGGCAACCTCAAGAGGAAACCCAAGCCGGAATCAACCGGCGAGGCCATTTCAAAATCCCCAGGCTTCACAAACAATTTGAGATAATAAATATGTGTTATTAAGCCACTAAGTTTGGGGATCCTCTACGGCTCATCAACATATAACTAAAACCATGCATGTGGCAGGCTGGGAATGTGGGTGGATTTCATGTTGGAAGCGTTCCTCAACCAGTGACAACAGTGGTTCGTACAAACACCCCAGCTTCCTCACCCTCTGGGTCGAAGAATCGAACATCCAGAGTGTCTCCAGGAGGGTTAAGTTCCGGTTGCCAGAATGATAATTGGCTTGATAACACCCTTTCTCGGCCACTTTCCTTTCCTTGTCTCACTTCCTCCTGTCTTCCTCTTTCCTACTGCTGTTCCCTTCACTTCCCATACTGAAGACCAGCTCTCGAGTCTTTACATCAGAATCCCCGCTCTCAAGTCTTCATCTCAGAATCCCCTTTTGGGGGGGGGGGGGGAGTGGGAACGGACACTAGGTCTATCTCACGTAACCAGTCGCCGAGGCCTGTGTGTTTTCTTTTGAGATCCTCTCTCCATGGCTGCAGTTCAACAGGGCCAACCTGAGCTGATGCAAAAAATAAATGGATGGATGAACAAACGAATAAATAAAAGAAGCAAACAACAAGGACAAAACTCACACCTACATAAATTTGTTGGTGAACATGTGCCCCCCTCCCCAATTGTTAACACAGTTGCAAACTCAAAACCAAGAAAAGAAAATCCACAGGTGTCGGACACAGACAGGATACTCAGCTGCAGTGATAAGAGGGAGGTGAAACGAAAAGGCTCCTATGTGAGTCGGAAGGACAGAGAGGCCTTAGCAGATGAAGTTTGAAGCTCTGTGAGTGGGACCATGTAGGTCTGAGCCCCATGAGTGCCAGAAGCAGGAACCAGGCTGCCTGCCTAAAGCCAGGGGTCCTGAGAAGCTTATCTAGTAACCTCTGAGTCAAGGACTAAAGAAATCATCCACTAGTCTAAGGGGAAGAGCAGGGAAGCTTGTAATTTTCCAAGGCCATGCGAGTAATAGGAATCACTCAAAAGAAATGGAGATTTGTGCCACAAATAGTGTAAGGCCTGGTACCATTACTCAGATACCTCAAGCTAAGAATTTTTCCTAAAATCTCGTCCACAATTGGTAAATGTAAAAACACCACACAGGGATGCTCGAGAGCACATGTAACTTCCACAGACTCCCCTTTCTCTCTTATCTCCATAAGGAAGAGTTTACAGAGAGAATAGAAAGACAAGAAACCACAGAAGGAAGCCAACCACAGGAGAGGGGGCAAATGGGGAAATTTGCATCTCCAGAACTAGAATAGAACAACAATCTGAAAAGACTTTATTTATTTATTTTTAGTTTATTTATTTATTTTGAGAGAGAGAGAGAGAGAGAGAGAGAGAGAATCCCAAGCAGGTGCTGCACTGTCAGCACAGAGCCAGACACAGGGCTCGATCTCACAGACTGTGAGAGCTGGACACTTAACCTACTGAGCCACGCAGGCGGCCCTGAAAAGGTTTTAAAATGAATATTGTAAAACATTCCAAGACATGAGAAAAAGAATATTAACACAAACCAAGAATAAAACTATTTGAAAATGGTCAGATTTGGGAGGAAAATTCTAAAAGTGAAAAAAAAAAAAAGTCATTAGGATGAAAACCTAATAGGCCTATAAGTAGATGTGGCTGATGGGAGAATAAGCAAACTGGAAGACAGATCAGAGGAAATCACTCAGAATATAACCAAAAGATAGAGATGGAAAATATGAAAATTGATTACATAAAAAGGGTCTACATGTTTCTTAAGAGCTCCAAATGGAAAAAAAAAATAGAGTAAAAGGCAAAAAGATAATAGTTAAGAATTTCCATTATCTAAGACATGAATCTTCAAATTAAAAAGTATACCAGGTGCCATGCTGTACGATTAGAAATAAACCCATTTTAAAACATAGTAGCTGAACTGCAGAATATCAGCCTCAAAAACTAACAGAAAGAAAAAGAACACATTACCTACTACTAAGAGCATACTTCTCGAAAGCAGGGCAGAACATAGCTATTGTGTTATAAATGCAAGGATAGATGCTCGGGAAAAAAACGCACTTAAATGCTGACAGAGGCACTATCACTCCAGAGTGAAAGTAAAACAAAGTCAGCTTCAGGCATTGAAAGACTATTTTGGCAAATAATACTTTGTCAAGTAGTATGTGAAGATTCACTTTGGCACAAAAGGAAAAGAAGTAAAATGCAGTATTTAAGAAAGTGATAAATGTTTTAGCAAAGCTAAATAAACCTTCAGTAACATAGTTTAAAATGTCTCCTTTATGGGGCTCCTGGTTGGCTCAGTCAGTAGAGCATGTGACTCCTGATCTCCAGATTGTAAATTCAAGCCCTGTGTTGGGTGTAGAGATTACTTAAAAATAAATTGTTTTGGGGGCGCCTGGGTGGCTCAGTCGGTTAGGCATCTGACTTTGGCTCAGATCATGATCTCACAGTTCGTGGGTTCGAGCCCCCCATCAGGCTCTGTGCTGACAGCTTGGAGCCTGGACCCTGCTTCGGATTCTGTGTCTCCCCCTCTCTCAGCCTCTCCTCTGCTCATGCACTCTCTCTCTCTCTCTTCTCCAAAATAAATAAACATTGAAAAACATTTTTTAATTTTTTTTTTTGAACGAGAGCTTGAGCAGGGAAAGGACAGAGGGAGAGGGAAAGAGAGTATCTTAAGCAGGCTCCATGTTCAATGCAGAGCCCAATGTGGAGTCCCATGTGGGTCTCCACATGGGGCTTGATATCATGACCTTGAGATCATGATGAATCTTAAAGGGGCAGAGCCCGGGTGGCTCAGTCAGTTAAACATCCAACTCTTGATCTCCGCTCAGGTCTTGATCTCAGGGTCTTTATTTCAGGATTCTGAGTTCAAGCCCTGCATTGGGCTCCACACTGGGCATGAAGCCACTTAAAAATTAAAATAAAATCAAATCTTGGGGCGCCTGGGTGGCTCAGTCGGTTGAGTGTCCGACTTCAGCTCAGGTCATGATCTCGCAGTTCGTGAGTTCGAGCCCCGCGTCGGGCTCTGTGCTGACAGCTCAGAGCCTGGAGCCTGTTTCAGATTCTGTGTCTCCCTCTCTCTCTGACCCTCCCCTGTTCATGCTCTGTCTCTCTCTGTCTCAAAAATAAATAAACATTAAAAAAAATTAAAAAAAAAGCAGGGGCGCCTGGGTGGCGCAGTCGGTTAAGCGTCCGACTTCAGCCAGGTCATGATCTCGCGGTCTGTGAGTTCGAGCCCCGCGTCAGGCTCTGGGCTGATGGCTCGGAGCCTGGAGCCTGTTTCCGATTCTGTGTCTCCCTCTCTCTCTGCCCCTCCCCTGTTCATGCTCTGTCTCTCTCTGTCCCAAAAATAAATAAAAAACGTTGAAAAAAAAAATTTATTAAAAAAAAAAGCAAATCAAATCTTGAAAAAAGTCTCCTTTATGAATATTTAAAACTAAGGTAGAAATAAATTTCTGAGTCATAACACCGTGGATGATGGGAGAACAGATCAGAGTTAAAGCACATATTAT
This sequence comes from Panthera onca, assembly GCF_046562875.1. NCBI lineage: Eukaryota > Metazoa > Chordata > Mammalia > Carnivora > Felidae > Panthera > Panthera onca. Next base: position 32,097,987 of record NC_138353.1, on the reverse strand, counting down.
TCAAAAAGAGGTGTTATTGATTAATTCTAGAGTTTAATTTAGGTGTTACTGTTAAGGTAGGGATAATAATAAAAGATGGAAATCTAATGCATAACTTGTACATCAATAGAAGAAAAATGTCAACATGGAAACTGGACTGTTACCCACCAAATCATGACAGAGTAGCTTTTTCTTGGGTGAGAGAAGTAATGATTACAATCAGGAAGAGCCAGGGTGGGAGGACAAACATTATCTGACATGGTCTATATATATTTTTTAAGTTTATTTATTTATTTTGAGAGAGAGAGAGAGAGAGAGTATGAGCAGTGGAGGGTCAGAGAGGGAGAGAGAATCCCAAGCAGGCTCTGCACGGTCAGCGCAGAGCCCAACGAGGGGCTTGAACCCACGAACCATGAGATCATGACCTGAGCTGAAACCAAGAGTTGGATGCTCAGCTGACTGAGCCACCCAGGCATCTCGTGTTCTCTATTTTTAAAACTATTTTTCTCTATAGAAAAAGAAAGAAATGGCACATGCTTTGTATCTGCCTTTATTCCTTTGCCTATGGGATAGGATGCAGATTTTCCCCTGATATTCAAGGTCCCCCATGAGAGGCCTTTATTTTCCCCAGCCAGTTTAGCTCCCCCTCCCAGCACACATTTTCCCTTTGCATCGGGCCAACCTCCTCCTTTTTCATCCATCCTCTTCTTTAGGGTGTATGATCCAAGTCCTGCCAATCCTTAAAGACCCTTCTTCTTATCCCCCAGTGTTGACAACAGCAAATCGAATTATCTGTGGCACATAATGCAAATGATATTCTGTTAACTCCCTTATATGTATATAACTGTCTTATATTTTATCTCTCCTCTATCATTGTTTTCTTTTATTCAGTAATCTCCCTTAAAAGATTATAGAATATTTATCAGAGGTCAAGAACTATGGTGGTTATTCCCTGCCCTGGAATCCCTTATGGAATGTTCCACAGCTAAGCACATAGTAAATGCTCATAATGTGTTCGCTAAATTGAAAGCAGTCCCTCTGGTGGAAAGACAATGGGGAAGAGAAAAGGGAACAAAGGAAAATTTGACCATTCTTTAGTAGACTAATTGCACAGACGAAACAATCATATAAGTCCCTCATTTCAGGGTTCTTTTATCAACCTCAGTGAACTAGAGTATATTTGAGATTCAGAAAATGTTGGTTAAGAACACGGGACTTTGGTGCCAGGCAGACCTGTTCTGAATATCAGTTTAGCCATGTTATTACTATCTTTATGGCTGCGGACAAGTGACTTAAGTAGTTTCGGTCTTAATCGTGTCATGTGTTATAAAGGGGAAAATAGCTGAACGCATCAAAGGAATAAGAAACAAACTTTTGTTGTGTCAGGCCCTTGGAGGCTCTAAAGTTGTCTGTTCCTGGGGCGCCTGGGTGGCTCGGTCGGTTAAGCGTCCGACTTCGGCTCAGGTCATGATCTCGCGGTCTGTGAGTTCGAGCCCCGCGTCGGGCTCTGTGCTGACAGCTCGGAGCCTGGAGCCTATTTCAGATTCGGTGCCTCCCTCTCTGTCTGCCCCTCCCCTGTTCACGCTCTGTCTCTCTCTGTCTCAAAAATAAATAAACGTTAAAAAAAGAAATTTAAAGTCGTCTGTTCCTGTAGCAAAACCTAGCCCATCCTGACTAATACAATGCATGAAAGGTCACACGTTTCCACCTCTACCTGAGAAAAAACTACTGAAAACCGTGCCTCAGAGCTCACCTGCTCTGTCTCAAAAATTCTTCTGTCCAACCTGATGTGGCTGCCGTTCTCGCCGGATGTTAGAAGCAAGACGCTAGAGGAGACATCACCTGAAGTCAGCACTGAGCCCAGGGAGCAGGGAGAATGGTCAGACTGTACAAAGAAAAGTTAGGGAAATCAGGGAAATCCTGAACAGAGGCTAAGGAACCCTGGGACCACCTAGGATCAGTGGAATGAATTATGTTCACAAAAAGCCTTTGACGTCATGCCTGTATCATAGAGACGCTTTTCCGGTGTATTATAGTTTTCATGACATTTTTATTTTGCTTATTCATTTTCTTTATGTTATTATCCATGCTTTTTCTTGACTACCCTTAAAAAAATGCTTACTATCTCCCAAGCATCATAGGGAACACTTTAAGTACGCAGCAGTTCCCCTAACGCTCCCAGCATCCCTCGGAGCCCACAGACTCTGTCCCATCGCTGCAGATGGGGACGGGGCTGTGCTCAGGGATTTGCAACCACCCCAGGTTTCATCTGGTGACAGCAGCAGAGTGTCCCGTGAGCCCAGCCCGTGTAATGCCAGAGTGCCCGCAGCACTGACCCTCTCCACGAGTTAGCAGAACACGGGCTGACCCTCAACAAAGACTCAATTATGTTTCAGGAAAGTCTGCTCCAAAAGGCTGCAAAACACGTGTGACATTTAGGAAATTTTTATCCAAAAAAAAAAAAAAAAAAAAAGAAAGAAAAGAAAAGAAAAAAGATTCTACTTTAACAAGTGTTGGAGCTTCAAAGGATACAAAGCTTGGGTTATCAGGAAAAGCCACATGTGGGAAGCAGTTCTCTCTCTCCCGTTGCTAGCAAAACGAGACAGTCTTGAATTTCAATGATCTTATAAATGCAACCAGAGTGATAAATATAAATATATTAAAGCTCTTTCATTTCGAACAAGGACTCTGTATTATTTGGCCATATACCTTTTTTTCCTTTCTTTTTCTTTCTTTCTTTCTTTCTTTCTTTCTTTCTTTTTTTTTTTTTTTTTCTGCCTCTTTCAAACAGAAACAACTGATGAGTCATCTCTTGGTTCTTTACAAGGCGAAGAGAAGGGTCTTTGCCTGGAGTAAAAGGGGCAGAGAAGAACCAAGGTGGGAATCCCCGGGAGGTTTCATCGCTTACCGAAAGTCCTGCCCCGGTGACATCTCTGGGGGGGGGGGGGGGGCTCAACCGCCCTGCCCCGGACACCCACACTTCCTCCCATGAGCCGCAAGCAAGATTTCAAGTGCATTGGACATATGCCTTTTGTTCTCATGTTTGCTCGGCCATGCAACCGGTAAACGAACACGGTTTTCATAGAAGTGCGGCGCTGTGGTTTCAACACCACGGTGGCAGCTCCAGGGTTCTCCAGGGGGACTCTTAAGAACGGAGGGTCCCTTTCCCTGAGCTTGGGATTTCCACCCCCCCCCCTCCCTTGTCGCGGGTGCTGTGTGTTCCCGTCCCTCCAGAGCCATTCCGATCCGCCAGAAGCGGGGGCGAGTACAGATGCTTATTATCAGGGCTGCTTCTGACAATTCCTAATGTAATCCATATACTACACATACATTCTAGTTACACAATTTATGAGGTATAACAAGGGGAGAGAAGTGGAGCTAGGATCTAATTGTGACTGATGTAAAACAGACATGGAGAATGAATGGCCTTACAACATTTTCTTTGAAGTTTGTTAAAAGCAGTAAAGTGATATTCACTATAAGTGAAACCTGCTGTTACAGATATCCACAGGCTCGGGGAGCATTTTCTCTTTGCTTCATTTCTCAGATTGCAATTTGCCGCTCGAAGGTTTTGAAAGATCTTCTTTATCGACGTGCGATGGGAGAGAAAGAGCGGAAAAGTCCGGGAGCGCGGACTACGGGCTCATCCTGCGTCCGCCCTGGGCGACGGGGCTGCCTCATGAGCTGCGGAGCGCGCAGGAATGTGTGAGTTTCATTTCTTTTCAAGCCAGAGGACAATAATAAGTGTGATAATAATATAATCTGCTAACATATGAATCAATTCATAAAATAAGATGAAACAAATAATATGATGATAATGAACATAATAATGAATCCCGTCTGGGTTGTAGTTGTCTTTTTGGCAATTTTTATGGAGGAGGGGGCCCATGAAGGCGGAGTGCCAAGGGCCCACAGATTTCATAACGTGGCTCTGCTCTTATAACTTGACTCATTTAATTCTCCTAATTCTAAAAGACTGGAGGACATAGGGAAAGTGATGCTGCCAAGACTTCAGAGATTTTTCTAAGGTTCTAAAACCAGAAAGCAGTACAGCCAGGGTTTAAGACAACTGTCTAACAGGGGGCGCCTGGGTGGCTTAGCCGTTAAGCATCCGACTGCGGCTCAGGTCATGATCTCACGGTTCGTGGGTTCGAGCCCCGCATCAGGCTCTGTGCCGACAAGCTCTGAGCCTGGAGCCTGCTTCGGATTCTGTGTCTCCCTCTCTCTCTGCCCCTCCCCCACTCATGCTCTGTCTGTTTGTCTCTCTCTCTCTCCCTAAAAAATAAATAAACATTAAAAAAAAAAAAAGACAATTGTCTCACTCTTCCCATGGAGAAGATGGTGACACATAGGCAATTCTACATCGGGACACCTGATGTGGGGAATGAAAAGTGCCCCTTGTATATTTGGCAACAAAGAAAGGAATGGCCAACAACTCTGAGGTTGGCATGTGTTTTTCCACACAAGACAGGAAGATATCTCGAACTATATGTAACACGGATGTCCCCAAGTTCACCTGTTCAAGGTCAGGACTTCTCTTTAGTGATCAAACACCTAATGCTCTAAGCGCCCGCGGGAAGTCCAGGCTCCATGCTGTCCCTGTCGCCTTCCCGATCTTTCTACTGGGATCCCCAAAGACCGTTTCCATGTTCCACTAACGGGTCCTGGTTAATACGCAGAGTCTCGGCTGGCTGCCTCTCACCAGAGAAGTTCTCCTCACTCATGGACGTATGCCCCCACCCTATTCTCCAAAGCACAGCTAAGACAGAGCTGGGACTTCCAGTCCGGTCTTTACTGAAGTCTTGGGGGCTCGACACAAAGGGTAACATACGACTAATACCTAGGTCGACCAAGCATCCCCAGTTTGGCCAGGACTCAGGGATTTCCCATGAATTTTCAGTTTTAAAAGCAGGACATTCCCAGGCAAACAAGGATGAATGTTCACCCTATTAATACTACAGGTGTCTCTTTAAAAAAACCCTTTTTTAAAAAGTTTATTTTAGACTGGGGCCTGAGGAGCCCAGGAAGATAGAGAGGGCGTCCAAAGCAGGTTCCACACACTCAGGACGGAGCCCAATGGGGGGCTCGATCCCACGACCCGGGGATCATGACCCGAGCTGAAATTAAGAGACGGACACTCAACTGACTGACCCACCCAGGTGCTCACCACAGGTGTCTCTCGAACCCACAGCCCTGACTTGACCTCACTTCGGGCCTCATCTTGGCCATTAGCCTACCTCAGCTTGGCTAAGCCAGTTTGTCCCCATCCCTGTAATCTCTGAGCATGCTCTTTCCTCTTACTCCAAACTCAACCTTTCCTGGCCTTAGAAAGAGCAAAAAATCTCTCCTCCCATTTACGACTAACCTCCTTTCCTGCTTCAGCCTGGTCAAGAACAGGGACATCTCTTCCCTTGTGACATAAGACTTGTGCTTTTCCGGGAGCATTTTATGATTTTGAAAAAGACAAAAACACTCTTAGAAACTAGGAATAAAGGAAGGCTTTCTCGATCTGATAAAGGCATCCTTGAGAATCCTATCACTTTAATAGTGAAAGGTTAAACACTTTCCTCTGAGGACTGGGTACAAGATAAAAATGCACTATTCCACATCTGCACAACAGTGTGTTGGAGATTTTAGCCGGTACAATTAAGGCAGGAAACAGAAATAAAAAATATATAGATCAAAAAGGAGTAAGTAAATAGTAAATCTGTTCTTATTCACAGACATCCTGATTATGCACACAGCAAATCCTAAAGTAGCTACAAAACCAAGGGCCAAAATAAACACATTTAGCAAGGTGCTAGGATACAGGGTAAATGTATAAAACTTAATTGTATTGTCAGATACTAGTAGCAAAAATTTGCAAAATAAAGTAAAAATGTTTACAATATCATAAAAAATATATGCTTAAAAATACATTTAATGAAAATGTGTAAGACCACCATACTGAAAACTATAAAATATTGCAGAGAAAACTGAACTTAAATAAATGGAGAGATGTAATGTCTACGGATCTGAGCACTCGATATTGTTAAGATGTCACTTCTCCCCAGACTGATCTCTAAATTAAATGAACCACGATAAAAATCCCAACAGTCTTTTGGTCTAGATTGGCAAACAGATTATAAAACTCAAGTGGAAATGGAAATGGTTACAACAACCTCAAAAATAAGAACAAGTTTGGAAAACTCATACAGCTTACTTCTAAGACTTACGAAGAGGTACGGTAACAAATGTAGTGTGGGATTTAGTGTAAGAATAGGCTGATTAATCGAACACAATAGAGATTCCAGAAATAAACCCACAATGACACAGTCAACTGGTTTTTGACAACAGCACCAAAATAATCAATAAAGGAAAACATTTAACAATTGCCATTGGAAGAGCTGGATATCTCGTGGGGACAAATGAGCTTTGACCCTTATCTCACACCATATACAAAAATTAATTCGAGATGAATCACAGACCTAATTATAAAAGCCAAAACTATCAAGTCTCTAGGAGAGAATATAGGAGAAAATTTTCATGACCTTGGGGTAAAGACTTCTTGGAAAAGATACTGCAAGGAATAACCATAAAATTTAAAGCAACAATACGTAATATTTCATCAAAAGTTAAAAATTTTTACTCATCAAATCCCACCATCAAGGACATGAATAAACAAAGTACAGGCTGGAAGAAAACATTTACAAAAAATATATGTGGCATAGAACTTATACCCAGACTATATAAAGGACTTTTACAATTCCTTACTAACAAGACAATGCAACTTTTAAAATGTGCAAAAGACTTGAACAGACAAATCACAATAGAAAAGGTACAAATGGCCAATAAGCATACGAAAAAACATTCTACATCATCAGTCATCAGAAAAATAGTAATTAAAACCATAGTGAGATACCACTACATCCCCAACAGAGTAACCAAAATCTGAAAAGACTGGTAATACCAAATGTTAATGAGAATGTGGAGTGACCAGAATTCGAATACATCACTGGTGAGAATTTAGTACGGTACAACCACTTGGAAAACTCTGGAATTTTCTTGTAGAGCTAACCATACACCTGTTCTGGGTTGAGTAATTCAAGTCCTAGCTCTATACTTAAAGTTCATGAAAACTTTGGTTCATAAAAAGATGTATAGAGGTGTGTTCAGAGCAGCTTTATTTATAAGAGCCCCAAATGAGAACAACCCAAACGTCCATCCGCTGGAGACTGGGTAAACAAACTGATATATTCATAGAATGAAATACTACCCAGAGGGACCTGGCTGGCTCAGTCTGAGAAGCATTCTCCTCTTGATTTCAGGGTTGTGAGTTTGAGCCCTATGTTGGGTGTAGAGATTACTTAAAATAAATAAATAAACTTAAAAAAGGGAAATAGTACCGAACAATAAGAGGGAACGATCTATGTGAACAAATCTCAGAAATGTACTGAACAAAAGAAGTCAGACAGCAGAAGTATGATTCCATTTATACCAACTTTTATATCAGGTAAAACTAGCCTATGGTACAAGATATACACACGTGACAAGGGAAAATATGTTTACACAAAAACTTGTACATGAGGGTTCATAGCAGGATTATGTATAAAAGCAAAAACAACTCGAATATCCATCAACTGATGAGTGGGCAAACAACAAGGTATAACCATACAATGAAATATTATTGCCATATAAAGAAAGTACTGAAACATGCAACAGTATGGATAAATCCTGAAAACATTATGTTAACTGAAAGCCAGACACAAATGCCACATATCACATGATTCCCTTTACATGAAATGACCACAATAGGCCAACCTATAGAGACAGGAAGTAGATTAGTATTTGCCAGGGGGTGGGAGGAGAGGGGAATGGGGGGTGACTGCTGACAGATACATGGTTTCTTTTTTTCCAGAGTATTGCAAAAATATTCTGGAATTAGATCTACGATCCTATGCCGATATAATAGTAAACACTCTTTAGAAAATATGATGGTTTAAACAATCATAATTAAAAAATTTAACAAAAACGCAAACTGCCCAGGACCCGTGTAAGGAAAGTTATTAAACTCTACTGAGGAGCATAGAAATAACCTTAACAACTCAAGAGGGCACTTAATCTTTGCATGAGTGGACTCAGTCTTATGAAAATATCACTTCTCTCCAAATTCATACACATACCTGGTTCCAAAGGAAACCCCAGTAAGGTTTTTGGTTTTGTTTTTTTAAAGCCTATTTATTTATTTGTTTGTTTATTTATTTATTTGTGAGAGAGAGAGAGAGAGCGAGGGGCAGAGAGAGAGGGAGAGAGAATCCCAAGCAGGCTCCGCGGTGCCAGCACGGAACCTGGGGCTTGATCCCACGAACCGTAAAAGATCGTGACCTGATCTGAAATCAAGAGTTGAACACTCAACTGACTGAGCCACCCAGCTGCCCCCTATGAAACTTAAAAGAAAAATGATTCTTTTTTTAAAAATTTATTTATTTTTGAGAGAGAGAGCGAGAGAGAGAGAGAGAGAGCGCACACACACACATGAGCGGGGGAGGGGCAGAGAGAGAGGGAGACCCAGAATCTGAAACAGGCTCCAGGCTCTGAGCGGTCAGCACAGAGCCCGACGCGGGGCTCGAACTCACAAATTGTGAGATCATGACCTGAGCCAGAGTCGGATGCCCAACCGACTGAGCCCCCCAGGCCCCCCAGAAAGAAAACTGATTCTAAAAGTGCTCCGGAAATATAAATATGCAAGAATAGCCAGGAAAAGAATGATGAAAATAAACTTTCTTCTACCAGGTATAACAATTAACCAATTAAAGTTGGTACAGAACAGATGCAGGATGAGGGAGGTCCAGATGAACGCAACTGAGAGCCAAGACCAAAACCAAGCACGAATACGGATTGAGACAAAGAAAAGGTAGCCTTGGAATAACTGGAAAAAGACTGGACTGTTCACCGAACAATTTGGGGACAACTGACCATCTGTAAACAAAATTTACAAAATGCACGCTCAACAGTACAAGAAAGTGAAGGTGGTTTAAAGGTTACATATAAAAACGACACCATGAAAGTCCTAGAAAAATAGGTCATTTTGTTAACTTTGATTAGAGAAGGCTTTTGAGGAGGAGTTTTGAGGTTTATCAGCAAAACTAGACTCTAAAGAGGGAAAGGATTAACTCCTTAAAAATGAAAAAATTCTATAGGACAGAAACCTTAAAATTAAAAGACAAACATTGGGCAAAAGCCCTTGCCACCTACGTGACAGACAAAATGGCAATTGTTTTCAATGTGTGATTACTTGTAAGACTGTTTTTACCTGAGGTGACAGTGGTCCAATTCAAATACTGCTAAAGCATACAAGGGAATTTTCTAGCTTCTGTAACAGTAAAGTCCAGGGCTGGTGCCCTGCAGCTCTCTTCTTAAGGAAGCCATGTTGCTTACCTGTACCTCAGTGCCTCCTACCAGTTTAATGGTCTCCCGGGCAAGAGAGCTGCTTCTCTGAAGCTCTAGGAGAAAAGCTTTTGGAAGGATTTTGGCCCAGATGGAGTCACATGGCCATCACTGAAGTAGCCTGTGGCTGGATTAGGGTTACTTCTCTTTTGTTCTTGGGTTCTAGTGGTTTATCCATCCATGTCTCTGGCCAGGCCTGGGTCATATGCTACCCTTGTGGCAGGGAGAGGGGTAAGTCAGCACCATACAACATATCCGGAATGCATTTTTCATAATGCAGAGTGATTCTCTTACCAGAAGAAAGGAGAAGGAATGTGAAGGGGCAAAGCCAGCAGATTTTCACTAACATATATAATGAGTTCTCACAAATCAATAAGAAATAGTATTCTCAAAATGACGTGAAAAGCCATGGAGATTCATCGTTAGTTAAATATACTCTTCCTGAACCCTGTTCTTTTGTATTTCTGCTGAAGGCTTTCCAAGGTTGTGGTTAGCTGATTTTTTTTACAAATTAAGCGATAATATTTTATCACAAGATACTAATATGTTATAATAAGCTTCTTGCCTCTGAGGTTAATACGTAGAGTATAGGAATCTTCTGATGACAATGTTTTAATTCAAAGGAGTGTCTCTAGTTGTCAGAATTTGAGGCATGATGACTAAGTACAGTCCCTCAGGCAGAATGAATGCTTAAATCTTTATTTCACCAAAGTTCAATAAGTCTTCCTTCTTTCATCTTTGAAAAGTGAGGGAGGAACTTGTTCTTAGTACTTTAAAAAAAAAATAACCTATAATTTTACATTCATGTTTCTGCTATAAGTTTTGGGAGCCGAACATGACCGATTTTGTTTTAAATTTAGTTTGTCTCGCTGAAAGAAAAATTAAGCTATTATTTCAATATGTTTTACATCTTTTTATGGCTAGAATTTTTACCTATTAGATTTCACATTACTGCTTTTTAAAAATGTCAGCTGTGTGTGTTAGACCCACGCGAGACCATTCATAGAAGATAAAAAGTTTAACTTTCGAGCGTAGCTCGTGCTGGTGAGAGGGCCTGGGTGGATTTAGAAGTACTCCCTGCTTGACAGAGTACAGCTATAGAGAGTTCAAGAAACTTATGTCCCGGCACTCGAATCCTCAGGCAATAGGTGTTTCATCCCCGGATAAATAAATGGTCACTACCATGAACCGAAAGAGTAAGGAGCTTCGAGTTCCTTGCTGGCTCTCTGTGGCCCTCGTCCTGGGGCGATTTATCCACGGCTGTTTCTTTCCTCTACTAATCTCTGTGAACCCCACAGAGGGCTATGATTTATTTACTACTAATTCCCTGGGATCCGCTCTGGGCCTATGGCGGAAGGACTCACTGAATATTTGTTGAATGAATGAATGAGCAAATGAACAAGTTGCTGAACGGGCATATGGTTTCCCAACCCTCTTGTTGAAACAGTGCTCCCCTATCAGGATGGAACAGTGTGCAAGTCAGAACTAGAAGCCCCACAGGCTAACTCCGTGGATGGCAAAGCGACACGTTTCATCGACTTGAAATCTATTAAAAGATCATCCTTCACAAATTCTTTCAAGCTCCTTAAGAAGAGGATATTCTGTCATCATAGGTGCCCCGGCCACGAATTTCAAAATTTCGTCTTTGAGAAAACATGAAATATTATACCAACTTAGATAAAAATCTTTGGGCTACCTTTTGTGGTCATTCATGCATATATATTGTCAAAGATGAAACAGAACTGTGAAAGGTGGTGACCAAGAGGGAATGTGATTTAATTCAAGGGAATTAAAGGGTAGAAAGGGAAGCAATGAACATAGGGAAATTTGCTGAATATTTTTCTGTGCTTGGAAAACAGTATCACCTGATGTGTACCCAACGCTGGAACAGAATGAAACATCAGTTCGATTCAGAAAGTATTTCGAGGGGCGTCTGCGCGGCTCAGTCGGTTAAGCGTCCAACTTCGGCTCAGGTCACGATCTCGTGGTCCGTGAGTTTGAGCCCCGCGTTGGGCTCCGTGCTGACAGCTCAGAGCCCGGAACCTGCTTCGGATTCTGTGTCTCCCTCTCTCTCTGCCCCTCCTCGGCTCGTGCTCTGTCTCCCTCAAAATTAAATGAACATTAAAAATTTTTTTTCTAAAAAAGTATTTTGACGATTTGTTTTTGTTTCAATTTGTTTTTGTTTTTGTTTTTTTAAGAAAAAATTTAGATTCAGCTCTCTGTGAGTGATCCTTGGGTATCTATTCCCGTTCAGTGAAACTTTGCTATTTCAAAGTGAGTAGGATGAACAGTGGGATAGAGCGTAGCTGGTGGTCCGCCAAGATGATCTTTCATTCCGGTGTGGGTTGTTGCTGCGGTGGTTATCATTCGCGTTTTGGTGTAAATCTCACGCCTCCAGTGCTGATGCGGGACTCGGGGTTCCCTTCCGGAACAGGAAATGGAGACCCCAGATGAGAGCGAATGGAGCAGACTCCTTAAGTCAGAAACGTCCGCTGAAGAAAGAAAGTTTTCCATGGGGTCCTGCTGTGGTCCAGGGGCCCATCATCCAATTCTGAGCTAAAAGAATACAGACGACCCCTCAGGCTTTCCGCAGTGGCTCATTGAGACCCTTCCTCTCTAAGCTCAGTATTGACCAAGAAGTAGCTACAAGAATCCGACAGATGGAGATCAAAGCATTTTTACTGCTGGCATCATTCAGTTTCGAAAATATGACTGGCATCTGTGGCCCCCATGATTGGGCTTCCACACCTGGCCTGTCAGGCCCCCCTGCAAGACAAGGTGTTGGGCCAGACGCTTTGTAAGGCAGGCACTTTCTTGGTCAAATGTAAATGGGATCACTGTCTCCCATCTAAACTCTTAAAATTAGATCAGGGGCGCCTGGGTGGCTCGGTCGGTTAAGCGTCCAGCTCTTGATTTCAGCTCAGGTCGTAATCTCACAGAATCCCACGGTTCGTGAGTTTGAATCCTGCATCGGGCTCCGCGAGGACGGTGCGGAACCTGCTTGGGATTCACTCTCCCTCCCTCCCTGCCCCTCCCCCGCTCTCTCGCTCTCTTTTTTCAGAACAAAGAAACCTAAATTTTTTTTCTTTTAAATCGCATTAGATCAGACCAACAAACATGAACTTCAGGAGCTCTGGTACCAACCAGAGGCTGGGACCATTGGGATTATTTCTTGAGCACTTCATGCGATCACACCCTGTATTAGAAGCCCTGTATTAGGGCTGATCCCTGGGGTTACAAATAGAAATAATCCTCAACCCCTATCTTTGGGGGAGGGAGGCGCATAGAGATATTGTATGATACGCCCAGGTAAACCGGCTCATCGAGACACAGAGACAGGCCCAAGACGAGGGCCATCGGGGTGTCACTGAGCCTAGGTCTTGAACGAAAGCAGCAGGAAGAAGAAGGTTCCTTTGTAGCAGCAGGGCCCGCTCTGGCAAGGCCCCGGGCCTGGTGTGGAGGGGAACAGGAGGCACAGCAGGCCGGGCCTGGTCTGGGGAAGGCTTGGTAAGACGGAGGAAGAAGTTCAAGCTTCATCAGCCGAGGTCTCAAGCGGAGGCGTAACTCGCTCCGGTTTTTTTTATTAGGGAGATAACTCTGCATTGGAGGGATGGGATTCCTTCTTAGCAAAGTTAATCCTTAAAGGGCAATAGGCGTTTGGCCGCTGAGAAGCCTGGCTTTTAGCATAGTTTTTGGAGGGTCTCGAGTGATATTGATGTAATTGAGCTTTTAGCAAAAAAAAAAAAAAGATGAAATCGTAATAGCCGGTATGTTTAAAATGAAAGGAACGTGATTTGCCTGATAATAATGCAACCTCCCCCCCCCCCCCAAAATGAATCTTTAATTCAACCTATGAATCTTTAATGCCAAGATCGCAGCATAATACTTTGAAATGGAAACTCGAGACGCGAGCCTTGCGAGATCAGCCCTACCGTGGGTTTGGGGCAGACAAATTGAGCCGTATGAACTACTGACACCTGCTGGTGGCAGCAAATGTGTCCTGTTCGCCTGTTCAAAACAAGAGGGAAATGAATCAACGGCATTAAAAGGGAACAACGCGGGCAGCCCAGAAGGAAGGGAAGGTGGGTGCAATGGCCCCGGTCCTGGAGGCCACCTGGCGGGACCCCTCCTGCCTGTCGGGAGGGAGAGGCGGCAGAGGGAGCCCTGGGGGAAAGGGGACCAGCCCGTCACTGCTCCCGGCGAGAGGGCCCGAGCGAGGGCCCTTCTGACCGATTTAAAACCAAAAGGTAGATTACCGACATCGGTGTTCCAGAATGTCCGCTGGCAGTTTCGGAAGGAAATAGGTTTCATTGTTCAGCGCTGAACACCCAGCCTAATACATGCTTTCTCAGAATCATCTTTCAGCTCTAGAAGGCCTTTTGAACCTTCCAGAACCCTTCCACGTATGGGGTTGTGTTTAATACAAACAGCGGCAACTCAAGGGAGGAACCACCCGGAGTCACTGTATTTCTCACTTGTGCTTCCCTATTTATGTGATTGAAAAAGTCACGAGGAGGGACGCCTGGGTGGCTCAGTTGGTTAAGCGTCGGACTTCAGCTCGGGTCATGATCTGGCGGTTCCTGAGTTGGAGCCCGGGGTCAGGCTCTGTGCTGACAGCTCAGGGCTGGAACCCGCTTCAGATTCTGCGTCTCCCTCTCTGTCTGCCCCTCCCCCACGCACTCTCTGTCTCTCAAAACTAATTAAACATTAAAAATAATAATAATAATAAAAATAAGTAAAAAGTCACGAAGACATTAGCCTGTGAGATATTAAATAGCAAACACCAAACAGTCGACCAACAGCCGTTTTAGATGGGACACCGCTACCTACCACAAGAAGGAACGAAAAGAAACTTTTGGCTTCTGACTCATGGCAATGGCTCAGAAGCCAGACGGGAATTAAGCCTGGGTCCAGGCCTCAGTTTCCCTCTGGGTACAAGAAGACGGGCTCCAAAAGGTCTTGATTTTGATTGCTGTCCTGATGCCAACGGTTGACGTGCGCAACTTGCTGTTTTGCAAGAAGCAAAGAGCTCTCGTGTGGGTGGGCCCAGCGCTGTGCCCGCCGCCCCTCCTGGGGGAAGTCTGCCCTACAGATCCGGGCACCCAGGAGAGGTCAGAGCCCGAGCTCAGCCTGGCATCCACCTTGCTTGCGCCCGGCCGCCAGGCTGGCTGTTGGGCTGCAGGCAAGTCCCTTGACCTTTCGGCGCTTCGAGTTTCTCAGACGTCAAACGACGATAATAAATCATCACAACCGCGGTGGATTTCTGGGAGGGTTCGACGACGAGACGGTGCCTCCCAATTCAGCTTACGTGTAGTAAGCTCTCGATACGTGGAGACTGTTACTCTTATCATTTGATCATTATCAGCGCCTTGCCTAAGGGGCCGACCCGTTTGGGGAGCGTGGTTGCTCCGCCCTGAGCAGGACAGCACCTGGTTGCCCTTGAACTCCACCCCCCCACCCCCCTCCAGCGCGAGGAAGGATCTTTCCTCCGGTAGGCGTGCGGCCCGGTTCACGGTAGCGGGGTTTGGGGTTCGCTCTCAGAGAGCAGGTGGGACTGTGAGGCCGGGGAGCCAGCTGGTGGCTGTCCCCAACCTCAGGCACGAGCTGAGGAACCTTGTCCGTGCTCCTAGCTTGGGAGGAGAGCAATTTCCGTGTGGCGCACGTTGCGGGCAAGGGTCTTCTCGGCTGACGCAGAGCAGGGCAATCACCGTTCGTGCTAAAATGCTGGAATAATTATTTAACACGTCTGATTTCATTTTCAAGCCCCTCCCCCCCCCCTTTTTTTTGCCATGTGTACGGATCATCACAATTTAAAAACACCAACAGTACAAGATTTAAGTACCTGAACCTGTCACTGCACGTTGTAACTGGAGAACAAAAATGTTCCGTGAAGGGTGCGCGCGCGCGCGCGCGCGCGCGTGTGTGTGTGTGTGTGTGTGTGTGTGTCTTTTGCTCTCCTGAAGTTTCCATAACTACATCTGTTTAAGATTCTGTGGGTATGGAAAGCACATATTGTTGATCGAGAAGGGCTATTTTTGCTTTACCAAAGGCCAATCACACAGGTCAGTGGCACCCCCGTGCTTCACCGCTATTCTTTGGGCATTAATTTTAATGTTTAAAATGCAAGTGCATTTTCCAAAGGCTGCATAAAGCACTAGATAAGTAGAAGACCACTGGCTTGGGAAGAATGAATGCCCAGCGAAGCCTTTCGCATACAGAGAATGCTGAATATCTGTGCCATTATTTACTATCAGAATCAGATATGGTTGTCTGACTGATGGACAATTTTTTCCCGACCTGCTCTCTTTGCAAGTGCCCTATACTGTCTAGACAGTTGCATATTATTTATACATTCATTTCAGATTTTATGGTTTGTTCCCCCCCCCCCCCCCACTAAAGTTGTGCAGGGTTTCATGCAGCCTAGTAACTCTTGGAAATGCGCTTCACGAAAACCCACATAATTGCACCAGGTGAATGCTTTCTTTCTGAGAGTTGTGTCACCATTAAAATAAAATTTTAAAAAGGGTGTTTTTTGGTGTTGTTGTTGTTGTTGTTTTTTTAAGACCATCATACGAGCTCGGAAAGAAAATGAGACTAAACTTCTCAACCCTCACTCCAACCACACAGAGGGACACAACGGTGTGCGTGCACACACGCGCGTGCGCGCGTGCATACCCCCCCCCCCCCGCCAGTCTTCAGGGTACCAGCAGAGCAGGCCATGGAGGGAATTAGAGACAGCTAATTTCAAAGGTTCTTAATCAATTCAAGTTGATCCCATTTGTTGATTAGGGAGTCAAAATGCATTATTTGCATTCTGTTTCAAATTCAGAATTTTCTCGCAGAGGTTCCAGGCTGGAGAAATCTCTTTCAGAGCGATCCCCTTGGGCAGAAAGGGAGTTAATTTGAAAACTCTGGTGAGTCTGATAGGTTGTGAAAGTTCCACATGAAACATTTATAATGGCTCCTTTCAGGGTGGCGGGTCTGGGGGTATGTGTGCGCGCATGCGTGCATGTGGCCTTCGGTAGCCAGGGGCCGGCGGCTGAGGCTTTGTGTAATTAACCGGGTAGTGAGCACAGTGCCCCCTTTCCGTCCAGACGCTTCGGTTGTGTAGCCATTACAGTCACAGAAAGGCGGAAGGGCAAACCTTAAGAGGTTAGTTGGAGGGACATTCCCTTCCCCAAGTGCCTCCCAGGCTGGGGCCTGGTTCTGTGCGGGCCTGAGGCCCCACGTCGGGCCAACCCCACGGCTCCCGATGCAAAGTTGAAAACACTGTATTTTTCCGGCTTCCTTGTGGGGCTGCTTTCGGTGTGAGACCGGAGTTGGAAATTGGTTCCTTCAAGCCCAAGCTGGTGACCTGGTAAGCTCTGGGACGGGTGCCTGAGTCACAGGGAGTGAACCCCGGGGGGGTCGTTCTCCTGGGACCGCATGCTCACTGTAGCCAGGAGTGAGGGCGTACGTCTGGGAGACCCTTCCCTCTGATTTCACGCACTTTTGGCTAGGAAAATCCCAGCCCTGCTGAGAGAGAGGTAGTTGATGTGTATGTCCAACGTGTCAGGAAGACACTGCTTCTTTGGGGGCAAGATTATATATTAACCTATTTGCCCCCCCCGTGTCAACTGAAGGGGGTGAAGGCGAACGTTCCCCAGGTACGGTGGGGGCGGGGGAGGGAATGTAACTCCCGCTGGATACAATTTGTTCTTTGGCACCTCACCCCCCGGCCCCCCCATCTATACCCACTTGCACTGCTGCCTGTGCTCCGCGGAGGGTCACAGCTATGACATCTTAAAAGTGTCCCCAGCCGCCAAATGGCCCCCCACGTTCTGTTTATCAGCCCGCACCAACGTTAAATTGCAAAACGTGCTCACCGTGTGGCTGAAGTCATTTTGGAGGTAAAGAGTCACAGCGATGATGTCGGGAGGGGAAGAAAGTTTTCCTTGTCTAAACCCCCATTCTAAAACACGCCATTTCCTTCGATAACAATGCAAACTGGCCCTTTTCAAAGGCTAGGGCTTTCTCAGCCTTGATTTTATTTTCTGTTCCACTCCTACAGTAGAAGATTAATTCCCACAGTCTGCACACTGCCTGGAGTTCAGTGCACATGTTTACTGAGGTGTACAACCCTCAAATAACTTTAGTGCTGCTTTCACCCACTGTTAGGAAGTATATTTAAAAGAAATTGCCTTTTATAGATTTAAATTACAAAAGTCCTGATATCATGCAAAAGGCAGTTTAACTCATGCAAGCATACAAATAGGTAAATCTTAGGGAAAAAGATACCAAGGCTAATATGAATGTAAATAGGATTAGCTGCCTGCATTAGCAAAGGCTGTGAAATTTAAAGTACTTTCTGTTAGGTTATTCTTTAAAATACACCTATATTTCATGTGCGCATTTGTAGATATTTGGGAATATATTTTACTTTGTCTTGGGCTGGAGTTTCAAAACAAGTAGAGACAACCGACTCCCATTTCTGCGTATTGGCAGCCGAGGCAGACGTGGAATTTAATCTTCTGGATGCTTAAATATTTATTGACATAAAATTTTAAACCTCCCTTTAAAAAAAAAAGAAAAAAAAAAGAAAAGAAAAAGTTCGGCCCAGAAAACAGAGATAAATACTGCAAAGAAATTAGAAAACCGAGGCCGCGGAGGTTTTATTTTTTACCTTCAGAGAAGCCTCGTGTGTTCCCAAAGATTGATTTGGATATAAGCAAGCGGTTTGAGGCAGTTTGGCAAACAATAGCCCGCGGGCCGGATCAAACACACTGCCCGTTTTTTTGTTCATCCTCAGAGGTAGGAATGGTTTTAACGTCTGCCACGTCGTAAAGGAAAATCAAAAGAAGAATATAATATTTCATGACACATAAAAACTATATGAAATTCAAAATGTAGTGTCCATAAATAAAGTTTTATTGGAATAACAGCCGTGCTTATTTAACCGTTGACGGCTTTCTCACTACACAAGCAGATTTTGAGTAAGTTCTAACCGTGACCCGACGGCCCCCAGAATGTAAAATATTTACCATCCGCCTCTCCCGGGAAACGTTTGCCAGCCCTGGATTTGGAGGAAAAGTATCTTCATGCAACTCGATTGCTGCGAATTGCGAGTAGGTAGTTGGACACCCGTTCTGGGAAGAATCTCACGTTGTCTGTTTGAATTTAGACTGTTTTCTCAGCTAGAAGCATCGGAAACAGAGGATAGGTAAGGCGGATTGGTTTTAAAACATTAAGCCACCGCCTTGCGAACCTAGGGACTCACAGGTATGACACTTTGGGAGGAGATGTGGTTGAGTGAGAGAGCCCTGCTCCGGGTCTGACTTCGGGTCTGACTTCCTGGACTCACACCTCCAGTGCGCCGCGTGGGATACCGTACTTAACTTCTCCGCGCCATGATAATAGGGACAGTCGTGCATATGGTCTTGTGGGTTTGTTGCCAGAATTGGGATGATGCATTATCAAATGTTTAGAAGAACGTCTGGCCTTTGCAAAGCTCAATTAGTGCTAGCTATTAGTATTATTGTTAGGGGCGCCCGGGGGGCTCGGGCAGTTCAGCTTCTGACCCTTGGTTTTGGCTCAGGTTATGATCTCACGGTTTGTGAGTTCGAGCCCCACGCTGGGTTCTGTGCTGACAGCGCGGAGCCTGCTTGCGATTGTCTTTCGCCTTCTCTCTCTGCTCCTCCCCCGCTTGCGTGGGCTCTCTCCCAAAATAAGGCAACTGAAAAGAAATGTTAAAAATATTATTTTTTAGACGGGATGTTTGCATTTAAGTCCTCGTGAATTCCGAGATAGCTTTTATTATAGAAGTACCTATCCTTTTCATCAAAATCTTTTTCAGAGGGTCCGTTAGGTAATGGCACTTTGGGGTTTTGTTAGCAGAACATGTCCATGTGGTGTGTATACTGGCTGAGGAGGAAACACCAGAAATGTACCCTCCCAGGGACGCGGATTGTTTTCCCCAAGCTCTACTAATCTGATCTGTTGGATGAGACCGACAGAGCGGCTGAATTGATTTACTTCTGCCCAGTTTGTCCTATAGAACACAACTTTACATCCAGTTAAGGATGTCCAAGATCGCGTAGCCCATCATTTTTTTTTTTCTTTTTTTTCTTTTTTAACGTTTATTTATCTTTGAGAGACAGAGAGAGACAGAGCATGAGCGGGGAAGGGGCAGAGAGAGGGAGACACAGAATCCGAAGCCAGCTCCAGGCTCTGAGCTGTCAGCACAGAGCCCGACGTGGGGCTTGAACTCACGAACTGCGAGATCATGACCTGAGCCGAAGTCGGACGCTCAACCGACTGAGCCACCCAGGCGCCCCAGGTAGCCCATCATTTTTACATGAGGACTTTGAGGCCCAGAGACCGGGATGAACCTGGCCAAAGCCACACAGTACTGCAACCTCACGGCCAAGAGCAGGACTCGGGTCTACTAATTCTTAGACCTGAAGCTTCTTTAATAATAAAAAACATGTACTCAGTACCCTTTTCCTCAGCGCCATGATACTGAGCACAGTACCTAACGCACAGCAAGTGCTCAGTAAATACAAGAACGAAAGCAACAAAAAAGATAGAAAGAATGAGCTACTTGAAATCCTCAAAGCCCCCTAAGACATACACACACACGAGAAAGAAAGAATTATTCCAATGGTTAAATGGTTATAGTAGATCTGCTCCAGTATCTTGTGCGTGATCGTCTGCCGCGATCATTAGAGTCCAGTCCATCATTCTTTTGCCGGGGAAGCGTCTGAATTATTAGTGACTCAGCCCATACATACTGGTTTATGTTTTTCCCTTTTCATTGTTCACCTACTCATTATTTATATTATAGTGGTGTAGTTTATGAATCTGTATAAACCACCTTAATCCATCCAATAAGGTATGGTGTGCATAAATGAATGAATAAATATGTGCCTGGATCGAGGAGTAAATAAAAAAATGAGGAGAACAAATGGATAAGTAGGGTGAAAGAGAGTCAATCAATGACCCATTAATCTTGTTTTAGACCGGCGCACACTAGGTGCTTAACGAATATAGGTTGACACGATAGCTGGATTAACATATCTTAGAAATACGCAACGTTGCAACAAAATATAACGTGGCTATCAAGCCTACTAAATCGGGCACGTTATTTCAGAGCCCTTGAGTGAGACACATTTTTTTCTGTCTGTCCTCATGAGGGATCTGGGAATACGCAGCCACCTTCTTCCCAGAGCACGTCTGACGCGTGGAAATGGAGATTCCCCAAACAGATCAAAGAGGGGTGCAGCTCCCTCCTCATTCAGTCATTGCACCTCTGCGTTTCTGCCAGTCCGGTACTCGGTGATGGGGATCCATCCTGGAGTCATGGGATCCATGGAGAGGTCATGGAGGTCATAATATAGAGGCACAACTGACCTTTAACAGATCATCACAAACCACTAAAACACAGGTATCCTTCACAAAGGAGTGGTCGGCAGGGTATGGGAGGTGAAGATTGGTTTGGCTAAATGATGCCTTTACTTAGCAAAACTGTCGTGTGAAAGAGCTGACGGGGGAGGTCCCATTGAAGCACGTGGAAGTTGGAACATGTTCTTCGTGACGTTGAAGGGCACGCTTCCCACGAGCAGGATGCGTGATCACACTCTAACTTCCAGCCCTTCAGAGGGGGGGGTCTCTCTTCTCACTAGAGAGCTTAGAAGGCCAACAACCAGAAGACCCATCCGCTCAAGATCCACTTTGGTCCGCTCCGGCCCCTTTTCTAAGGTCATGCGCCCAAAGCCGAGATCATTTAGAGGAAGTGGGAAAGAGCTCAACTTTCGGGATATATTGAGCGGTCAGACAGCCCCGTGGGTTGACTGTGTGTCTGGCTACTGTCTCAACATGATGATGAATATTCATCTCACATAAATAATACATAACTCATATTTTTATAAACATCATTAACAATTTATGCATTTGATAAGCACTTGGTGGAGGCATTTGATGAGCGCCTAGACTGTACAAAACACCGATCTGCAGACTGTGGAGGTGGTGGCCGTGAAAGTGTGCCACTCTCGTCCCCCTTCAAGGAAGAAGGCAAGTTACTTGCAGTCCAGGTGGTTATCTAGCAGCCTCCAACTGTTGGCCTTCAGAACCCACTCATATTTCAGCCAAGACCATGCTCTTTCTTGGCAGCCCCCAGCTCTTGGCCATTTTTGCCCAGTGCAGAGCTTTACCAATGACCAGGTTTGAGACTCTGTTGAGTTGCCTTTATCAGATGAGCCTCGCGTTCTCAGGTTCTGTCTTCCTTCTCCTGCTTCCTCCCCACTCTTCCTTTCATCGCTAGTGGTTCCGCACTGCCCCACGGCTCTCCCTCATCCGTCTGGCTTCCTTCCTTGTCCCAGGCTGCCTTCTAAGATGGCGCCCAATGATCTCGGTCTCCTCACGCCCTTGTGCGATCTCCTCTCCTTGAATATTGGCTGGACCTAGTGACTTGCTTTTAACAAACAGCAATCAACAAAAGTGATGGGCAGTTGCTTTGGAGATCAGGTTACAAAAGACTGTGACTTGGGTGTTACTGGCACTCTCTTGCTTTCTTTCCCATTTTCTCACTCCCATGAGGCAGGCTGCTATATTGTGAGCAGCCCTATGGAGACAGAAGAAATTTAAGCTGGACTCCAGCCTCTGACCATCTGTGACCCTCAGTGCACTAGCCTACAAGCAACTGAATCCTGTCAATTACTATACACGTGAACCTGGCAGAAGATCCTTCCCCGGTTGAACCTTTGGATAAGACCAGACCTTCAGCTGACACTTTGCAGCCTTCTGAGAGATGTTGAGTCAGAGGTACCCAGTTGACCTGTGCCTTTATTCTTGACCCATAGAAACAATGGGGTAATTTGTTACACGGCAATGGCTGAATGATACACCCTCTTTTACCTTTCACAGACATGACTCCTCATAAAAGCCTAACTCTGGACTCAGCTTTAGCCTCTGCTGTCTGGAGGACCCAGCTGACCATCAGTTCTGGTGCTTGGGAGAAGGGTCAAGCCGGGAGTGCAGATGTGAAGGTCGGCAGTATAGATGTGGAACAGGAGATGTGAGCATCCCCGAGCACGAGGTTGAAAAGAGAAAGATCAGGGATGGGATCTGTGTGTCACTTCAGGCGGGGAGAAGAGTCAGCCAAGGAGACTGAGGAGGGGATCTGAAAGCTCCCCCCACCCCCCAGAGCCTCCCTCACGCTTCCCCCACCCCTTCTTCCCACTCTTCACCAGAGGCTGGGCGAGCTGCCCCTCCTTCCTCTCGTGTGGCACTTACACACTGTCTCGTAATTGCTGCATTCAGTGTCAACCTCCCAAGAGCCCACGAGGGACCCTTGAGGGCAGGGCTGGCGTCTTACTGTTGACTTCCTAGTGTTTCACGACGCTGGTGTTTAGAAGGAACTCCCTTAATGTTCAAACAAATGTACGACAAGAGTGTATGAAGCCAGCGAAACAGGATGCGAGTCTGGTTGTGAAACCATAACTAAGTCAGTTAACAACACTGTATTGTGCGTTTAAAACCTTACGAGGGGCGGTCCCAAGTGGTCTTACAATAATTAAAAAATACAAACCCAAACTATAGCTCAGCCCTGTCGACGTCTGCCTTGTAATATATGCAAAGTAATATACCCAATTTTCTCGTTTAATATATGCACGTAACATATGCAAATTTTTCTCATTTAACCCTTCTCAGCCTATGAGACCATTGGAACTGTTTCCCATTTTGCAATGAGCAGACCAAAAATGACACAGGTCTTGAATGTTGGGACTTTGCAGCCCTGCTCTGTGTGAGAACCCGAAGTCAGGTGAAGGCTCCTTGGGCCTTCAGTCTGGAGTTAGATTCTGCTTCTAGTGTTCAGGGGTGGGATCTCCAGGCATCAGGATCAGCTCTCCTTTCTCCCATCAGCCATTTACATTCTGGGAACCTCCCCCCAGGCCCCTTTCTGCTGAGATCTACAGAGGATTGCCACATACCTAACGTGGCCAGGTTGGCTGAAATGTCTGAGTTCAGCCTTTTGAGGCAGGGGAGAGCCTGGCCGTCAGCAAGAATAATTTTTGAACCATCTGCGACCCAGCTTGTCAGGGTGCCACTCTGCCTATCTGTGGTTCAATGTCATGGAGATATGGACAGAGTCTACCCCTTGAATTACGCCACAACCATCTGTCGGAGAGTAAAAAGTTTAATCAGTAAGTTAGCGTTCTTCACTTTGGATCATTTCTCCTTTTTTTTTTTAAAGTTTTTTTTTTTAATGTTTATATTCATTTTTGAGACAGAGAGAGACAGAGCATGAGTGAGGGAGGGAGACACAGAATCCAAAGCAGGCTCCGGGCTCTGAGCTGTCAGCCTGGAGCCCAATGCGGGGCTCGAAGTCGTCAACCGCAAGATCGTGACCTGAGCTGAAGTCAGACGCTCCACTGACTGAGCCACCCAGGCGCCCTGGATCATTTCTCCTTAAGCATCCCTCCCCTACCCCTAAACTGACAAGCTCTACGGTGATTATGTTGAAGGAGTTGCAGTAAACTGATTTTTTTTCCCAGCAACATCCACAGATAAAAGACCGCAGGGATGCTCATACTTTCGGGTACCAAAAGCCCTTGAAGCATCGGGATGAACATGTTTTTCTCGTAGTGTAGAACCTCCATGCTGAGCGAACATCTGGTAATTACACTGTATTCATATTTTGGCAATAGCCAGAGCGTTGCACCATCATGGAGCCAATTTTGGTTAGATGCAGGCCGTGTTTTTCCAGCAGAATTGAAAAATAACGCGAAATTGGCCAGAGAAAGCTTTTTGTTGTTGTTATTGGTCGGACTCATTTAAACGATTACTCTGAGTGATTTTTTATTTGAATTCCTATACAGGGCCTCTGGTCACAAGCTTTATCTGTTTCCAATTTATAACACAGCAAAGAGAAAATTTATTTTGGGGGCCCGGAAACGCTCCCTTGATCTTGCTGTGTTGCTATCACTATTGCGAGTAGCTTTGACGAACTGGAGATGCCAACTCAGAAAATGAAACCAGGGTAAGGCAAGGGACACCGCTCTAACAGAAGCACAAGTTAGTCCCGCTTACAAAGAGGCTACAAGGCACTGAGACCCGCGTCAAGTCAGGAGACGGGCATCCTGCTTTCTTGCTTCTTTATTCAAAGTGTGGTCTGTGGACCAACAACATCAATATCGCCTGGGGATTTGTTAGAAGTGCAGGCTCTCAGGCCTCCCGCCAGACCTCTGGAGTCAGGATGTGCACGTGAACAGGAGGCCCAGACGGTTCTTATGCGTATTCAGTCTGAGAAACTGACGTAATGCCAGCCTTCCTTGGAACTAGCCACACTCATCTGAGTATTTCTTATATTTAAAATGAGGAATTTGGGCTGCCCGGCTGGCGGACTTAGTCAGTAGAGCGTGTGACTCTTGACCTTGGGGTTGTGAGCTCGAGCCCTGCACTGATTGGGTGTAGAGATTGCTTAAAAAAAAAAAAGCTTGAGGGGCGCCTGGGTGACTCAGTAGGTTCAGCATCCGCCCCTTGATTTTGGCTCAGGTCGTGATCTCACGGTTCGTGAGATCAAGACTCTCGTCGGGCCCTGTGATGGCAGCGCAGAGTCTGCTTGTGATTCTCCTCTCCCCCTCTCTCTGCCCCTTTCCTGCTTATGAGTGCTTTCTCTCCCTTTCAAAATAAGTACACATTTTTTAAAAGATAAAAGAAAAGCTTTAAAAAGTGAAGAATGTGGCCTAGAGCAGTTGCTTTCTACAGTTGGATCTCCCGGGCCCTAATATCGAAAGATGCTCCCTGGCAGAAAGGATTCTGTGGCTAAACATGTTTCACACATTCCTATTACTTCACAATGCATACTAACGTATTAAAGGCTCAGAGAAGTCCTGCAATAAAGGGACCTTTTTAAATAGCATACACTTTTGTGATCTCTGGACCATTTTTCACATCAAATTGAGTATCATCCCACGAAATGAGGGTTCCACGGAATGCGCCCTGCAGGAGATCGTTTCTAGAGTCCCCTTCACTCTCTCGTCCTATAAAATAAACTTCCTCCATGCCCTTTCCTTAGCATTTTGTGTTACGACAAACTGTACCTCTCGGTAATCTACCAGTTCTTAATGTTGCTCTTCTGAGCTTTTTTGAGCCTTTAAAAGTGTTGACGCGGAGACCTAGATAGAATGGCCAGCCGTCCTGCTTTGGCCCAGGACTTTCCTGGTTTTGGTACCGAAAACTCCTCATCCCAGGAAACCCCTCCGTCCTGTGCAAATCAGGATGGCTGGTGACTGTAAAAACACATCAGGCTTAACAAGATTGGGAGACCCCTCACCTTCTATTTCTTTTCCTTTCTCTCTCTCTGTCTACCTCGCCAGTTCCCATCCCTACTCCTTCCCTCAAATGATCAACACAGGAAGAATTGCCTGGTAGCTTGGTCAGATTGAAAGCAAAGCTGAAAAAGAAAGAAAGAAAAAGAAAGAAAGAAAGAAAGAAAGAAAGAAAGAAAGAAAGAGGGAGGAAAGAAGGAAGGAAGGAAGTTGACTTTGCAGAAGCAGATTCCACGGACACATGGATTTTCTGTTCCAGTGAATGGATTTGTCCCAGTCAGCCAACCTGATGCAAGAAGAAATCCCAAGCTTAAGGTAGATGGTGAGTCTGTTTCACAGGCAGCTTCATCATAATTGAAATATAAAGATCTGGTTTGGAGGAAATGTCGTTAATGCTAAAGGTGTCGGATGTATTTTTGTATCTTTAATCAGCTCTCGAAGAAATGTGGTATCCCCTGTAGTAATGAAATCTAGATCGCTCGGGTTTCCAAGTATGAACCCTTTGTGCAGGTAGCCTGCCCCTGCCCTCGAACCTTTTTTCCTGAGGCTTTCAAATATATTATATTTGATTGACGAGATCCACACATGTGGACAAAATTCCTAGTTCAGAGATTCTGTTTCCTTGGTATGGTTCAGCCTCCGTGACGTATACCTCTTTATTAAAGACTTGGAAAGTTTCTGAGTCCTCCTTGTAACTGGTAATTCTAATTCCAGCCTTACCTCCCCGTGCATTGCATTTTTCCTCGTTTCAGTTAAACAGAATGTTTAAAAGACACCGTCGCGACCAGAATGGGATAGCTTATTTTCTGCGAGAGCCAAAACAAGTATGTGCATCCTTTAAATAACAATATTTTCTGATGTTAATGTCGAATTAATCCAAGAAATGAATATGTATTGATGGTATTCTTTTGGGTTTTGAAAATCCTTACAACCACATAATTAAATGAGTGCCTTTAGAAATACTGATAAAAGCCCACCGCCATTCAAATATCTATACAAGACAATGGCCGTAAGCTGTGGGCTTGGGAGATTAGTTTGGCCACGAGCCAGTGTTTATCACAATATTTCCATCTCAGCTGATAAAATTTAATCATTCTTATTTAAATAGAAATCAGAATTAATGCAGGTTTTAAAGAGAAGGAATAATAAACAAATCGCACTATCTTTATTTCAAAGCTTCTGGCATATATTGTCTATTCAGAATGGAAATGTTAGCTGTTGTTGGGTTGTTTTTCTACCTTGGACTTTCATTCCAAGAGTCCTCAAAAATAATGAGCTATTGCTTCCCGAATATTTATTTCTTCAGCTCTGCTTTAAGTAAAGTGGCTTCCACCCGCCTCTCCAGTGGGATAAACAGGGCTTTGTGTGAGACGGGGAACGCGGCTTGAACTGGAGTCAGCAGCGTTGTGTAGCCCAGGGTGGTTGGGGATTTGGGCTGACCCACGGCCATCCTCGTGCCCAGGGCCCTTGAGCCCCACAGCAGGAAGTGAGAAGGTAGTCGGTGTGGAGTGGGTGCCTGGCTGGCTTTGGACTGGAGCACGGGGCTGCTAGAGGGTCAAGGCCAGAGTCAGTCTCCCAGGGAACAGTCAGATACCACAGCTTTATGCCAGGAGTTACAGTCCAAAGAAACCTAATTGGCCATTTAGTTCCGCCCACTCTTTTTGTGGGTGAGCAAGTTGAAGTCCAGAGGGCGGAAGTGACTTGCTTGCTCAGGGTCACCTGTCAGGTCAGCAGGAAAACCACCTTGCAGTCAAGTCTCCAGAGCCGTCTCGTGTTCTCTTGATTTCTCAACGGCTCTTTTCATCCAGGGCAACTCAGCGCCATTTTGTTTTGACCCTGTCTCTACATTTTGGTTAAGGTCTCCAATGCTTTTTACCAAATATACCAAACCAACCCCTTTCAGATTAAAATACATCCCCATCCACACAGTAAACAAACCACTGAAGAGAACTCAAGTCTCCCTAGGACTTTTGTGTCTTGCGCGATGAGATCTAGAGAACCTCTTTTTTCCTTCAATAATACTGTAAAAATAGTAAATTAATTGCACTTAAATATAAGAAGAATAAAAAGAGCTTGTCCATAACTTCTCTGTCTTGATAATATAACTAATATTTAAAAAATAAAATTAGGGGCGCCTGGGTGGCTCAAGTCGGTTGAGCGTCCGACTTCGGCTCCGGCGGTAATCTCGCAGTTCGTGAGTTCGAGCTCTGTGCTGACAGCTCCGAGCCTGGAGCCTGCTTTGGATTCTGTGTCTCCCTCCCTCTGCCCCTTCCCCGCTCATGCTCGGTCTCTCTCTGCCTCTCAAAGATGAGTAAACGTTAAAAAAAAAATTAAATAATTCCAATACGTGAGATTTATCGATCATTTTCTGTGGTTCTAGGCCCTTTCCTGCCACTGTCCCATTTAATCCATCCAACATCCCAAGGAGGTGGGTACCAGTCTTATCCCCATTTTATAGATAAGGAAGCTGAAGGAGGGAAGGGGTGAGCAACTTTTCCAGCATCACTACAAGCAAGTGGCAGAGCTGGGATTCCGATCCAAACAGTCTGCAGTAGGGCTCGGGTCCTTAACCAGGTTCCGCGTCGCCTCGGAAACGTGCATTCTTAATCGAGCTGGCCCTAAGGACTTACCTGAGTTGTAAGTTTTATTTCATCTTCAAACTTGATTTCCCACATCCCATTGTTTCCGTGGCCATAGAATCTCTCCCAGGTAGGAATTAGGTCCCGTTCAAGTCAATTGGCATAAACAGTCAGGTTTGTTAGAAAAGGCATTTTGGAATCAATTTGACTCTATTGCTTTTGACTTTGTTATGAATTTCAGTTTGGGTTAAGGGTGTATGGGACTTCAAAACATCTGGTTCAGTCATTTAAGAACCTTTCTGAGACTTCACAACTCCTTAAGACTTCCTTTCGAATTCAGACATTTCCTCTGTCACCACCCTCTGAAAAACGCTTTGAGAAACAAGGAAACAATGCTTTATTCATTTGAGAAAATGCATAGAGGCGTCCTTAATCTGGTATGAATGGGAGTAAGATGTTTTACATAAGTAAAATCTCAAGAAACTAAACCGTAGAATTTTAAGAGCTGAAGTGGTTTTTGCCAACAGTTTTTGGTGGTTTCACATCCATGCTTTTTTTTTTTTTGCTGTTTTAACAATTTTTTGATAACCCCAGCCCATGATTGCAACTGTTACTCATATACTATGTGCCCTAGTGAGAATTCCTGGCAAAGCCTTCTTTTGGGATCTGGGACTCCGTAACACACGCGACTTCGTAATATTGTCCCTTAATTACTTGACACTCTAAGATCTTAATATATAAATATACATTAAGACACGTATTTATATATTAGTGTATCTTAAGAGATGTACTAATATATAATATACAATATATTTTTATTTTTATATATTTGTATTTGTATATAAAAATATTTTTATATCTTTGTATATAAACGCCATAGTTTGAGTACGGATGCTTGATCGCATTTGGATAGTGCGACTGGCTGGTGGGAATATGAGCACAAGCTAGGAATTGATGAACTCTGGGCAGTCTGGCTCACCGTCTCTAGAAGAGGCATGACTGTTCCCAGCTGATATTCCCTAAAGGGACAAGGCACGTCACTTGGCCTGAACTATTGCCGTTCTCTGCTGCAACCCCGGGGGGACCACTGAATTGGATCTTCTGGGACTCCTTGGCAGCCGGGAGACCACCACGTCCCCACTCAGAGACATTTAGGTAGTTTCTCCTTTTTCACTGTTAGAAACAGGGCCGCAGCGGACATCACGGGGGCAACGTCGCTTTGTGCACACAGGCAAAGGGTGACTTTGGGACGGGCACCGACATCTAAACTCTAGGCATCGTGAACTTTTCCCAGGACCGCCGAGTCGCTCTCCAAAGTGACGTACACCCGCATAAGAAGGGCTTCCCGTTCCCTACTTTTCTCAACAACACTCGGTCTTCTTGATTTCTGAAAAACCCTTATTACAGTACCAACAGAAATACTTTGTTAAACCATTTTATCGAGGTGTGATGGACAGACAAAATGCTGTGCATATTTAATGTAATGCAAGTTCACGAGCACGGAAGAGGTACCCCCCATGACCCCATCACCGCAGTCTATGCCACAAACATATCTATTACCTCCAAAGGCTTCCTCCTGCGCTCGTCATGGTTATTATTATTATTGATAGAAACACTTAACAGGTAAGCGATTTTGAAGGCTATAGTCAAGTGTTGTTAACTCTAGGCAGCACACCGTATGATAGATCTCAAGAACTTACTCATCTTATATTACTGAAACTTTCTACCCTTTGACTAATGCTTCCCCATCTTCCCCTCTGGCCCCAGCCCCTGGCAACCGCCCTTCCAATTCTCTGCTTCTGGAAGTCTGACTCCCTTGGATTCCTCATGCAAGTTTGATCATGCAATAGTATTTGTCCTTCCGCGTCTGATTTATTTCCCTTAGCGTGATGTCCTCCAGATCTATCCGGCTTCTTGCCGGTAGCAGGATTTTCTTCTCTCCAAAGACTGAACAGTAGCCCGTCATATGGATATACCACATTTTCCTTATCCATTTGTCCATCGGTGGACAGCTAGGTTGCTTCCACACCTTGGCTATTGTGACTACTGCTACGGTGACCACGGGGATTGCAGGCGTCTCTTTAAGATCCCGATTTCAACGTGTTGGTCCTTCTCTTCGTGCCCCCTTAGCTTAGGTGTTTTAGTCTTCTGTCAAACTGAAGTTTTAAATGTAGTAACTCAATTCTGAGCAACAGAAACACTCATCTATTTGCATGGGGCGAATCCTCGACAATCATCTCTTGATTGAAAAATCAGTCCAGTGGAGAAGGAAGTCGCGTTCTGCCAAATATTGGAGTCTGTTCCAACCGTTTTGCTGCTTAAAAAGGAATACTGGTGTTTAGATTTCTTGAGCCCACCTTCAGAAGTCCGCTTGACCAAGACACAAGGAAGAGAAATCTTAATTCAGGCCCCAGCATTCTGGTAGATGTTCTGCCCCCTTCAACCCAAGGCCGAGGGTGAACCCTGCTGACCCCTACAGATGCAAAAGGCAGAGGGTGTGGGCTTCTCCTGCCATGCCTGTTAGACTTGGGTTACGTCGAAATTTCTCATCACCCCCATTGATTTATCCTGGTCTACTTTGGTAAACACTGCCTTGGGGCGGGTTCTCTTTGTTTCGTATCACGATAGCTGGATCTCATTGCTGCCAAAGTAACGAACACAAATAATACTTAGACATGTTCTTTACTTTCCCCGTAGAAACCTGCCTGCTTTTAGTGTTGGCCGAGACATTGTGTGCTCTCTGTCCGGCTTGCATTTTCCCCCTAAGGATAGAGACGAGCGGATGCGAAGTAGATTAGGTTCCTCTTTGCCCACAGAAGGACATCACAGGTGTGACAACGCAGAGCAAATGGCACCAGCCTCTGTGTTGGGAGACAAGAGAGAGCGGCGGGGACTGTGGCTGACTGGAAAGCAGGGCGCGCACCCCGGCTAAGGGAAGACACTGCTGGACGGCCTGGGCTTGGTGCCTCTTGGCTGTCCCCACCCCCAACAGGATTTGGAGATACAGATTAAGAAAAAAAATTTTTTAAATATTTATTTTATTTATCTTGAGTGTGAGAGAGAGACAGAGCCTGGGAGAGGCAGAGAGAGGGGGAGAGAGAGGATCCCAAGCAGGCCGTCAGCACAGAGCCCAACACAGGGCTCAAACTCACCACCACGAGATCATGACTTGAGATGAAATCCAAAGTCAGATGCTTAACCGACTGAGCCACCCAGGCGCCCCTGGAGATTCAGATTTTTAACACAAAACCTCCCAAAGTTTTATTTAAACACTGACATATAATTTAAATATATATATAATAAATATATGTAATATAATATATTAATATATATTTAATTAATATATTAATTATAAAATCAAGTAATTATATAAATTATATTTTAAAAACTATATAAATTAAATCTGTCTCTCTATATAATAATATATTAAATATATATTATATATAAATATATAATTTTATTTATATATTTATTATAGTAATATATTAATTTATATATTAATGTATTAATTATTAATATTATTTATTATTTATATAAATAAAATATATATAATAAAATATATAAATACATAATATACAATAAAATATATAAATATTATTTATTTCTATAAATAAATTATATATAAATATATATATTATTATTAGAGAGAGAAAGATTTAATGCTGCATCACTGAGCACAGTGCGGGCCTCATCAAAGCGGCCTGTGGGTCCTGTTTGGCTAATGGATTACCACCAGTTCACTTCCTGGGGATGTTTCCAGTTAATAATTCAGCCCCTCTTAATCATGTCATTACTCCATGGATTTTCAGCACTCACACATTCCATTTCTCCTAACCTAGCTGTTTCCATTCATTGCTTTGCAGTTCTTTCAAAGGTTTCCTTTCCATTTTGTCTCATTACCTGGATGGGAGCTCCTTAAGGCCAAGCCAGACAGGGCTGGGCTCCAGGGTGGCCCCTGCCCGCAAGGGGCGAAGGCTGGAAGGCGCATATCTGACGGGACAGGGAGGGGGCGCAGGGGAGGTACAGCCCAGAGGCGGCCCGAGAGCCAGAACACCAGCTCCTGATTCCAGCCGTAGTCTCTGGACTCATCAGCCCTTGCCTGAACCACTGCAGAAGACCCCGACGGGCCCACTAGAGCTACTCGGGGCTCATCCTGGCCTTTGAAATCACTGCAGCCCGAGTGACCTGATCACGTTCCTTGGGCCTCCTCACATCGTTGCAAAGCTTACTTCTCTTTCGATGAAGCCCCCAGTCCTGCGCAGGACCCAAGAAGACCTGTCTGCTTTGCAGCCTTTCCAGCCCCATCCCCCACCTCCATTTCTTGCCATTCAGGTTCTCAAACATGCTATGTTTCCTCCTACCCCTGGGCCTGCGAATGCACCGCTCCCTGTGTAGACTCTGCCCTTGCCCGGGTTCAGTCCTTCTCGGGAGCATTCGGATCTCAGCACGGGCGTTGTTTTGGTGAGGAAGGCTTTCCCGAGCCCCCAGGCCAGGTCAGGCCTCCCCAGGTCCACGGGATTCCCAGCTCCATGAGAGCAGAGATCTTACCTGCCTTCCTCACCACTAAATTCCTAGTGGATTGCCCAATGCCTGGCACAGCACAGGCACAAATTCAATATTCAGGGCAGGAAGCCAGGCCGCAAAAAGAGATGTCACAATAGTGTGATGTCAGGACTACCTGTGAGGTCCGTCTGTCCTAAAACTAGACCCTCCTCTCACTCCTCTATCGCGAGAGAAGGTCTTCAATTTTACAGGAGATACGGCTGCAGAAAAAGCATCCTTTGACGTCCTCTCTCCTGCGGTCCACTGCCTTACTGCCTGAACGGAGGTCTGCGGTCCAGCAGCCTTGGCATGACCTGGGGGCTTGTTAGCTACCAACTCCGCGTGGACAGAAGTCGCTTTCTAGTTTACTCCCATGGCCCCGAACGGCGTCAGGTACACAGCAGGTGTTCAACAGGCGTTTGAGGGAATGGGTGATGGAGGGAAAAAGTAAACGCTGGAACGAAGAGGCGTTGGAATGGGAGAATGCTGGCGATGAAGGGAGAATGAATGAAGGCTGAATGAATGAGTGCCTCGCCGTGTCAGGGACATGGGGCAACGTGCCGCATCCGGGCATTGAAAAAAAAAAACCAAAACAAAACAAAACAGAAATAAAAACACCTGTCTGGTCTCCGAAAACAGTGTTCCTGTTGTCCTCGGTCTGAATGGGGCTTGCTTCGCTCAATCCTTCACTGCTGTCATCACTAATCAAGACAACATGGCCCTAGCCCCCTTGGTCTTAGCCAAGCCCCAGGCTCCCCGGCGGATCCCATGAGCGTAAACAAGCCACAGAGAGAGGAGAAAGGAGAGCAAGTGACCACCAAGAGGTTGGCGATGTATCTGAATCAAGGCGTGTATACCCGGGCGAGACGCAAAGGAAAAATCCATTTTCCTATTAATGTAATTCCCGGCAGAAACGGGTCTGTGGAGTGATCAGTGCCGAGCGGGCGACACGGAACGTGGCACATTGTTTGGCAAATTCTCTGTCATCGTCAGGAAAGCCGTCGCAATTACTATTTGTGTCGCGCCTCCTCTGTACTGAGAAACTTACTTCTATCACCTCATTTTACCTTCCTAACAAGCCAGTGGAGAACTGTTATCACCCGCCCCACTTTACAGGTGAGAAACTGAGGCACTGACAGATTCAGGCATTTGCCCCCAAGATCCCACAGCCACTGAGGAAGCGGCAGAGCTGATATTTGAACCCATCCCGCCAGGCTCCCCCAGTTCACTATCTCAAACTCTATAGGCTACACAGAAGATTATTGAACGAAGGGATGCACGCATGCATTCATTCTGCAGTCTGCAGGCCTCTGTCACGAACAAGGCCCTCCGTGTGAGGACCCAAAAGCAATGATAGCCAATTCCTGACCTTTGGAGTGTTTCACAAGGTATATTTCCTGGATGGTCTGATGGTTCTATTCATAGATGTGGACACCCGAGAGCCAGAAAACTTAAGGGGTCCTTTTCAGGGTCCTGTGATCAGGAACAGAAAGGATTTAGAACCTGAACCTGGGTGTTCTAACCCCAGGCCTAGAGTTATTTGCGCGCGAACATGCTTGTTTAAAATACCGGAAGTGGGGCCCCTGGGTGGCTCAGTCGGTTAAGCGTCCGACTTCGGCTCAGGTCACGATCTCACTGTCCGTGAGTTCGAGCCCCGCGTCGGGCTCTGTGCTGACTGCTCAGAGCCTGGAGCCTGTTTCCGATTCTGTGTCTCCCTCTCTCTCTGACCCTCCCCCATTCATGCTCTGTCTCTCCCTGTCTCAAAAATAAATAAAAACATTAAAAAAAAAATTAAAAAAAAATACCGGAAGAGATCAGACACGCAGACATGTGACGAATCAAACAGGGTAGGAACGATAGGTGCTTTCCCGGAACATACCAAGTGCCACGGGCAGATGCAGATCGCCACGATGTGACGGACCAAATGCCACCGTCCCGATGGAAGGACGCACCTCCTTCACTAGCTTTCCCAGAGAGGGGTTGGTGTGGGTTGCTTTAGAAGAGCAAATATAAAATGTGTTTCAAAATGCACAGCTACATGGGCCACCATTTGCATTCAGAAGAGAGTATCGTCCAAAAGCTCCCCAAATTATCTAGAAAGCTCTACTTGCCAGCTTTTGAAAATGCTTTGGGGTCCACCTTTCTCCCCCTTCTGGCCTGACTTGCCCATTTAAAAGGTTGCCCTTTTGTCATGAACTCTCATTAAAATGCTCAGTTAGTGGCATCGATAAGTTTATCCCTCAGAGAAGGCAAGCACGCTGGGGCTCTAATGACATGGTCTTTCGGTGTTCTTAAGGCATTGATTAACCCTCACCTGCCAGAAATCATTAGCAAACGATTGCTATTTTCTGATAGTTTTGAAAGGAGGATAACTTTTAGTAAATAATCACCGGCCCCTTTCCCAGGGGGTAAAACCGGATTGGAACCGCTCGGAAACGCCACATTGGTTTATTTTTTAGCGGGTGTATTTAGGAAGGAATGGAAATTGCATTCCAAGCAGCTAATTATAGGATAAGTGTGCCTACTTAACCAGGCAAGCATGTCAGCTGTGCACAGAGCGATCGCATTATATACATTTTCTGTTCTCTGGATAATTAACAGGATCAAAATATTACTGTCAGATTCAAGGGGAAAATTAACACATTATCTTAATTGTCTTTTCTACTCAGGTACAAGGCATTACCATTTCAAAAAGGACTTGTCTAATACATTGGAATTTTAAGCTATAATTCCTGAAGATGCCATTAATCCCTTTCCAAACTTTGATCTACCGTTGTGATATCTTTGGATCCTGCTTTCTCTGCTTTACTTTTGAACTTCTGGGCTAGATACAGCTATTGTAAAAAAGTAAACTTCATAAACTTGCAGTTAAAGAAATGATATCAAGACAAAGTTGATAAATGCTTCAAACTCAGCACTTCCTCATAATTTTACCTCATTTTACTATGATCTAAAAAGAAATTGGCAAAGACTACACTTGATCTTAGCCAAAAGGCCGAGAAGCGATTGAAATTGGCAAAGACTACAAATCAAGGCTTTGTTGATTGCCTAGACCAGGGTTGGCAGACTATAGCCTGAGGGCTAGATGCTTATTTTAGTAAATAAAGTTTATTAGAACACAGCCACACCTACTTGTTTGCATCTTATCACATGGCTGCTTGTGTGCTATCACAGAATTCCTACAGAGACCGGGTGCTCTGCAAGCCTAACATACATATACATATTAGATATATAGATATCTATATATAGAATATATACATTTATATAGACATACAAAATACAGAGATATAACAAATAGATATAAATATATATATTATCTTTTTTTTTTTTAAATGTTTATCTATCTTTGAGAGAGAAAGAGAGAGACAGAGCATGAACAGGAGAAGGGCAGAGAGAGAGGGAGACACAGAGTCTGAAGCAGGCTCCATCCAGGCTCCGAGCTGTCAGCACAGAGCCCGACGCGGGGCTCGAACCCACAAACCACGGGATCATGACCTGAGCCGAAGTTGGACGCTTAACCGACTGAGCCACCCAGGTGCCCGTGTGTGT
The DNA here is from genome assembly GCF_046562875.1 of Panthera onca. Classification (NCBI taxonomy): domain Eukaryota; kingdom Metazoa; phylum Chordata; class Mammalia; order Carnivora; family Felidae; genus Panthera; species Panthera onca. The sequence continues at coordinate 32,061,605 of NC_138353.1, read as the reverse complement.
GTGTGTGTGTGTGTGTGTGTGTGTGTGTGTGTGTGTGTGTTTTGAGAGATAGAATGTGAACGGGGGAGAGGGGCAGAGGGAAAGAGAGAGAATGTTAAGCAAGCTCTATGCTCGGCTCAGAGCCCAACTTGGGGCTTGATCCCTCAACCCTGAGATTATGTCCTCAAGAGTCAGACGCTGACCCAATGGAGCCGTCCAGGCACCCCTGTAAGCTCAACATATTTGTTATCTGTGTTTGTTACAGAAAAGTTGCTGATCTCTGGTAGAGATCAATGGTAGAGAAAATGTCAGTAATGCAAATGCAATTTTGAAGTGTTTCACGCCTGTAACCATTATTTTTTTGACTAGTGGGTAACTAAAGAAGTCAGAGATGTTCACCTTCAGGCATGGCTGGATCTAGGAGTCCAAACGATGTCACTGGGTCGCTCAGGTTTGTTTTTTTTTTTTTCCTTCTCTTTTAACTTTATTTTCAGGCAACGTTTACCAAGATGTGATAAAATGGCTTCTCCAAGCCACTTACTAATATCCTAGCTAGAGTTTATAACCCCAGCTAAGAGAACATCGCTTTCACCGTCGTGGGGCTAGCCCAAGCCCTGCGTTGTGTTAACCTGCCATGGGTCATTTGCCCATGTACCAGTCAATCACAGTGATGGAGTACCCTGATTGGCTAGGCCCAGGACATGGACCCATTCCTGGAGCGGCGAGGGGGCGGGGAGTGTTAGGATAGCATCCACCCCCCCTGAATGCCCGGAGCCTGGTAGAAAGGCAGAATCAGGGGTGCGTCAGCGGCTCAGTCGGGTAACCACCTGACTCTTGGTCTTTGCTGGGGTCACTCACAATCTCACGGCTCGCGGGTTTGAGCCCCACATCGGGCTTTTTGCTCACAGCAGGGAGCCTGCTTGGGATTCTCTCTCCCTCTCTCTCTCTGCCCCTCCCTTGCTCTCTCTCTCTCTCTCTCTTTCTCTCTGTCTCTCTCTAAGTAAATAAATAAGCTTTAAAAAAAGGGGTGGGTGGGGGGAATGTAGAGTTACCAGGGCCCTTTTCAGACCTCCAAAACCAGAATCTGCATTTTGACAAGATCCCCAGGTGATCTGTATTCCTGCTGTGCTGTCCTGGGCCAAATTTCTCACTCTGCGGGAAACCAAGCCTCAGAAGGTTCCATGACTTTTCCAATGTCACCAGGTTAAGGGCTAATACTGCCATGCTAGAACTTAGCTTTGAGCACCCCCCACTGTTCTCCCTGGTGCCCCCCAGGAGCTCCCTTTGTCCACCTGGGGAGCCCCTAAGCTGACTTAAATTCTACCCCCTGTGGGGAAAGAGGTGTCAAGGCAAGACCAGGAAAGAAAAAAAAAAAAAATCCCAGTGTTTGTAAAAAAGAGCCTATCCAGGCAGCCCTCCACTGGCAAGAAATGCAAAGTCAAACTCCCAAACTGTTATTTACATACACCTCACTGGGGTTACATTAGTCCCGGGGCGGGGGGGGGGGGGGGGGGGGGCAGGTGGCCTTGTTGTTGTATTTATGTGGGTCAGACACTGAGTCCTGTGTATTTTCATCATCGTCATTTACCGCAACAACAACAACGGTAATCATAAATACATATTTTCAAAAGCCAGCGATGCCCTTTTCCATTCTGGGAGCTGGAGGGGAAATGCACCAATGTGAGGCCGCTCCCGTATTTCCTTACATGTTGACATCAGGAATGACACATATGGTTAACAGATTTTCCACATGTTTTTCTCCTTGGCTGACATCTCCCCACTCAATCAGAGCGAAGTCTGTGATCAGAGAGAGTGTTGATTGACTGTTTAGAGGGCATGAGCCTTCATGAAAACACAGGAATGACAGTTTATATAAATATCCTGACACTTTTTTCTTCTGCTTCCCCCTCCCTTAAATTCCCTTTTTTTATTTTTTCTTTGAGCTTAAAATTAATATTTTCTTTGTGGACATGTAATATCCCGGCATGCCTCAGAGCTCACTCAAGCAGCTTGTTAGCATTTCCTACTTAATTGGATCTTTTTCTCTCTTATCCATATGGGATTCTCCTGCCACGGTTTCCAATAGATCTAATGTCAAAACCTTAGAAAAAAGACCCAACTCCCCAGATCACGTAGTGTCATATACGTTTGCTTTCGTAAGATAACCGCAAAGATTCAGACTCAGGCTGATGTGATTTGGGGTGGGGGGCAAGTCTACAAAGTTCCAATTATTTGGGTAATTTGGGCAAACAGACCCTCCTTCATTTGTCTAAATTAGTTGGCTAATTGCAGCTTTTTGGTTCTGACCTAGAGGGATTTTGGCTGCTTCCAAAGTAAAGGGAAATAAATGATGTCGTTTCCTTTGGAACAACATTAAAGTTGGAAAGATTTTAATACGTGCAATTTTCCCACTGATAACATTTTACTTTCTGGACACCCTGAGTGGAAGGAAGATTATATTGTATTGACAGAGGTGAAATTATTGTTTCAGTTCGTGGTCTCAGAAAATCTGTCATAATTAGGTGGTACATATTTCCAAAAATGAGTCCAGCAAAAAGAGGACATGGGTGCAATATTCTCTTCTAGTCATCCAGAGGATTCCAACTGGGAGCAGGAGGACCCCGAGCTCTGTCCACATCCACCCAAGATCTTTGGGGATTCGGAATTCTCCCCAGGTTGGTCCTGGGGTAGAACTGGCTATGATATCATCATTCCTTCACCAACACTGTACTTTGTCTCTTTCCTTTGTCTTCGTCCTGCTTCTTTTCATGGTTGCCCCAAGTCTGTGCCCCGCAGTGGGGCCCTGGTCCCTGACATCCAAGAGACTCAAAGGTAGACCCTTGACCCTTTCCGAACATGTGATTTCCAAGCTTACTCATTCGTCTGAGAGCCCAGCGAGGTGGCCTTTCTGCGTTCCCCGATCCCCAGGGGGTAACATGGCCTAAAAGCAGCCCTTAGAAGCAGAGCAAACTTCTTACCTGCTCCCCCACCCCTACCCCAATTCCAGGCTACCTGACAAATATCTCTTAGTTCACCTTTGCTTAGAGGCTATACATAGCGGCCAATTCAAGAATTCTGCACTCAAATCCCGATTCTGACTATCTTGCTGTTTGACTTTGGGAGAGTGCATTCATGTCTCTGGACTTTGCGAGGGTGCATTCATGTCTCTGGGCCTCAGTTTTCCCCATCTGCAAAATGGAAAGCACCGGCCAAGGTCTGGGTGAAATCCGAGCCCGAAAGGTTAACCCATTTTAAGAGAAGATTCTCATGCACCTACGTTTAAAATATGGATTCTCCCACCTTTGGGAAAATCCCCATTGTCGTGCATCCTGATTCTGACTACCTTGCTGTTTGACTTTGGGGGAGTGCATTCATGTCTCTGGGCTTCAGTTTTCCCCATCTGCAAAATGGAAAGCACCGGCCAAGGTCTGGGTTAAATCCGAACCCGAAAGGTTAACCCATTTTAAGAGAAGATTCTCATGCACCTACATTTAAAATATGGATTCTCCCACCTTCGGGAAGATCCCCATTGTCGTGCGTCTGTAAGAGGTAGCAAAATTATGACCGGTCGTGAAAAACAGCAGTGTGATCACCTCCCATAGCACGTATAAAGCCGCTGTGTCTTCCCTCTGCAACGAATGTTTTTGTCTCTGCTCCTGTGAATATCTAAACACTTCTAAAGAGAAAATTTCAACTCTAGCTTTTCCCTTTGTGGGCCAATCTTTTGAACTGCAAATATATGAGCAGAGGGTATTTATGCATTCAACTTCTCCTGTACGTGTTTGTTTGACTGGTAAGATGGAAGGGTAAGGGACTATTTACCGATATCTTTGAGAATAATATAAGTACACAAGGGGGCCAGGAATAATAGGTTAACATCACAGAAAATGTAGGTTGGGTATAAACTTCTCAGCAGTTTGCATGATTCAATTATCAGGTAGTATCCCATAGGAAGGGCTTTGATCATCTGCACTGGGGACGTTTTCAATTTCCTTGGATTTTTGAAAAATCTCTCAGAGTGATCTTTGCAAAAAAAAAACAGAAGGAAAGGCTGTTGGATTTCGGGTCTTTTTTTGCATTCATTTCTTTCTCTCTCTCTTTTTTTCCCCTCCACTTGCTAATTTCTTTGGATAATCGTTACAATGAAGTGTAACAAAGGATCCATTCAGGATTTCAAAACAGCAATGGCACGTGTGTATTTTGCCCAGCGCTGCGCAAACCTAATCCAATCGCGTTGGCTCCTATGTAAAGCGAAAATGTTTAACTTCTTACTCACGACTCGTAAGTGTATGTAACTTGCTTATCACTGACTTGACCTTTCTTGAAGACGAGAATACTCCATTTTCTTTCTTCTTACTATATTTTTGGTTAACGTTTTAAAGTAAAATAAGACAGAAAAAAAACCCCACACCCCAAACGTGTGGCTTGAAGAGTTATTATACGACAAATATCCCTGTAATCACTTGATTTCTCAAATCAAGAAATCTGACTTTGCCAGTCACCCCAGAGGACTTTTCGTGTGCCCCATTCCAGCGATGCCATTTTTTCTCCCCATGATCGATCCTTTCTTTGTAGTTAAGTGGGCACCACTGAACGCTTGCCCATTTTTAAAGACAGTTTATGCTCCTGAAGTCTCTCTTAATCTACCCATTTTCTATCCATTCGTCTCTACTCCTTACACTGCTTCTGTTGAAGAACTTGGGACGTTTCAGCTTAGAGTTTCTCCCGGTCTGGATCGTGCCAGTTAAGGCTTAATTCTTCCCCTACATTTAATTTTCAAAATATTGGATGGGCTCCCTATCATCCCAAAGGTGACCAAGCAGTATCTTTAAAAATATCATCATGGGGGCACCTGAATGGCTCAGTCAGTTAAGCATCCTACTCTTGATTTTGTCTCAGGCCACGATCTCACGGTTTTGTGGGTTTGAGCCCAGGTCGGACTCCATGTTGATGGTGCGGAGCCTGCTTGGGATTCTCTCTCCCTCTCTCTCTGCCCCTCCCCTGCTTGCGCTAACACTCTCTCTCTCTCTCTCAAAATAAATAAATAAACTTAAAAATATATATATCATCATGAATGGTCATCAAAAGAGAGAAAAAGAAATAAATTGAACACTAGAAAGAAATAATGAAGGAAGGAAGGGAGGATGGGAAGGAAGGGAAGGAAGGAAGGGACGGGGGAAACAAAGGAAGGGGGAAAGAAAGAAAAGAAAGGACAGAAGAAAAGAACTACTTTGGTATAAATCTCACAAAACATGTGCAGGATATTTTTGTGAAAACTTACAAAACACCAGTGAAGAAAAGCAGAGCAGATCTAAATAAATGAGAGATGTTTCAGGTTAATGGTCTTCAGTTAAGAATGATGTATCAGTATCAGTTCATTCATTGTAAGAAACATATCCTACTGATATTAAATGAGATATAAACCGTAGGGGAAAGTGGGCATGGAACTCTCTGGACTCTCTCCAAAGTGCTCTGCAAACTAAAAACTATCCTAAAATAAAATGTTTATTTACAAAATGTCAGTGGTCCTACTTTTGACCTGTTCAACGTTGGCCCTTGGGGCCCCTGGGTGGTTCAGTCGGTTAAGCGTCCAACTTCCGCTCGGGTCACGATCTCACGGTGCGTGGGTTCGAGCCCCGCATCGGGCTCTGTGCTGACAGCTCAGAGCCTGGAGCCTACTTCGGATTCTGTGTCTCCCTCTCTCTCTCTCTCTGCCCCTACCCTGTTCTCGCACTCTAGCTGTGTCTCTCTCTCTCAAAAATAAATAAGCATTAAAAAAATAAAAAATAAAAAAAGCAAAGTTGGCTCTTGGGTCCTTTCCACATGACCCAAATTTTTGAAAGTTCTCTGGATACCTGATGTGACAAGATATTTCAGGCCCATCTTTTACACTCCTGCCCTGGACAGAAAACTCTGCCATCTCAAAGGACTGAGCTCTAACCCGTGGGATGAGACGCGATCGATGCTATATGGTGTCAGGATTGCATTGAATTGTAGGGCACCCCTCTGACGTCAGACAGATTGCTTGGTGGTGTGGAAAACACAACACACTGGAATTGGTGTCAGCATTTTAGTGGTTAATCCCCACCTATTCAGGGTTTTTTGGGGGGAGGGACGGTTCCTGAGAACACTTGACCCATAGTTTAATTATAAACATTGTGGGTTTTATTTTACTTTTTTCCTTCTGGTTGCTCTATTTTTATATTGGGAATTAGGGAGATTAAGAAACTGACCAACGTTATACCCTCCTGCTTTTCAGAATGTCTCCATTTTCCTGACTCAGGACTACGCTCATTTTCATCTTTGGATATTAACGGAATGAACATTATTGTAATACAGACTCTGAAAGATTCTAGAACCCTTCTAGTTGTATTTTGCTTAGAAATATCCCTATAGAAAATGGGTGTTCTGAAGTTAGGGAATCTGGAGGTCTTTTTGGAAACTTTTGGGGGAAGCACTAGCAACAGAAGGGAAAGAGAGAATTGCCAGAAAAATTATGCTAACTGTCCACTTTTTCTGGAGAGTCATTTGTCTTGCATGATTTTCAAGGACTTGAAGAAAATCCAAACAGCTGGTAAAGTAAGAATGTTGACTTCTGCATCTCTAAAGAGGGTGACTACACGGTCCTTTCAAATCTAATCCCAGACTGCTCTTCACGGACTTGGAGAACCCAAGGATGCTCAACCCAGCACAGGACCATCACATCTCTTTTCCCTCCCCCACCCCCATTCTTAGTACGTAGCTTTTGTCCTCTTGATTACAAAATGGTTGCCGTATTTCTAGATAGTGCCTGGATTGTTGTCAAGATTGGTTGGGCCGTCGATGTGAAATTATGACAAAACGTAATTGAAATACACAGAAATATGAAGTGCACACATTTCACTATTCCTTAAATTCTCTCAGTGGGGATAAATAATTGAATCGCAGACGGAATGCTGTTATTTGCCAAAATATTCTCTTGCACAAAGATGGTATTCTGAGAGTTTTGTAAGAATGTTCTAGGACTGGGGCGCCTGGATGGCTCAGCTGGTTGAGTGGCCGACTTCGGCTCAGGTCATTATCTTGCGGTCCATGAGTTCGAGCCCCACGTTGGGCTCCGTGCTGACAGCTCGGAGCCCGGGGCCTGCTTTGGATTCTGTGTCTCCCTCTCTCTCTCTGCTCCTCCCCTGCTTGTGCTCTATCTCTCTCTGTCTCTCTCGAAAATAAATAAATGTTTAAAAAAAAAAAAGAATGTTCTAGGACTTTGCATTCTGAGTCCTGGGAACCTCTTGCTCTACCATTTGTCCTCTTGCTAGCATCCTGTGCATCCGCCAGGGGCCGCACATGGTCCTAGGGCTGATGTACTGGAACCTGAGTTTAACTTTTCTGTACTCCATGTGCAGAATGCCACGAGGTCCTGTGGGTGGTGTTGAAAATTTACTCCTCTTCACGGGTCACTAGTTGAGTACTTGATCGTTATTTAGTGGACAGATGTTGGTGAGCACGTTAGCATTTCACTCTCTGCTTCACTTGGTCAATAAGCATAAGATTTCGCCAACCATAGGTGCTCCGCATGTAAGCCATGAACACCGTTACAAATATAAACATGTAAAGTACCACCATTCTACGGAGGAGAGCTTATATAGAGCAACTGATCAGCTTTAAATAAGCTCTGCTTATGGAATCCTGCTCTATACAGCTGGCTGCCAATGGCACAGAAGGGTGATCTGTTTGGGTCGTCCATTCTGACCCTTAGAGTCACCTGTCCTTGGTGCTGTCTGCTGACCAGGTGACCACCACCTCACTGGCATCGCAGGGTCGCCCCTTCCTAGGTGCTGGACATGTGTGAACACTCTTCCCTTCGTTCCGGGCAGAGATAAGTTAAAGTAAAACATTATCAGATATTTGACCCAAGGGAAAGAAACCCAGAGTCAAGCCCAACTAGATAATGTGGCTCATCACTCCCTCACCTTCTGCTTTGGTTCCCTGAGAGTGAGTCTTTAACCATGCTTGCCCTGAAGCCAGGACCACCGGACCACCTAAGCACATCAGTGTTACACACCTCCGGGTTTTATGACAAATACAACCGAGTCCAAACATCTCAACGTGTCACGAGCTGCGGAACAAACAAATACAAGAAGAAATTTCCCATAATTTTGGAGCTAAAAAGGAAAAATAAGGGATTCCCTCCTGAAGAAGTCCAATCTCTTTGGACAGGTGATGAAATACAAGCTCCAGTATGGGAAAGGATTCGTTCAAGGTCACAAAGGAAGCAACGGCCAGCGTCAAGGTCAGGCACAAGGGTCTGGATGCTCCAGTCCCGTGATTTTTTTTCCATGCGCAGCACGTAGAATTCTGTGCTTTAAGACAGTGTTCAAGAAGAGACCTCTGACTATCCATTTCACCAGGAACAGCAAACCCATTTTAATGTAAAACTTCTGATGGTCCCCACCCAGCATTTCTCAAACTGGACCTGAGGCCCTTGAGATTTTGTGGGTCTATGAAAGTTTGATTTTTCTTTTCAAAGGGAATTGACCGAAGCTGACAACAAAAGCCAAATAGACTTGTGTCAAAGTGGATCATCTCGACATCACAGAGAATGACAGCCTCACCCAACGTCAATTATCGTTTTGTTTTGTCCCTGTGTAATAGTGTTTTTCTGTCTTTAGTTACCGTGTAACAGCGCTTCTTCTCTTCCTTACAAATCCTTTGTTCCATTATTTATTTGTTTGTTTGGTACAACTAATTAGAATGATAAAAACAATAAATCCCTTTGACTTCTCCTCTCCACTTTAAAACACACACACACACACACACACACACACACACACCACTATTACCCACCATTACATTTGCCAGTCTGCGTCCTTCTGTCTTATTTCTGGCAAAAGAATCAAGTGCCCTGAGATCATCAAAATTTCATAAGGATTGGAAATCACGGAGTAAGTTTCTTTTCACCCACTAAGCGCTTGCTATAGAGTTACTGTGCGTTTTAAGGCTTTTGCTTAAACCGAATATTTGGTGCATTTCTAGTCCAAAAGAATGGATGTTTCCTTAAGGAATAGTCAAGAGGTTGCCTTCTGACCTCAGAACTTTTGGATGCCAAGTTGTCTTCAGGAGTCCCAAGTACTATGGAGAAAACTCAACAGCGAGCCTACGAACACTCTTTCGGGCATCCCTTTCCCCTCTGGGGCCATGTGCTTTGCAGTGTGTTTGTGTCAAGTGAGCAAACAGACCTTGAGGTGAGGGAGTCCCCCGCTCAGATGGGATGGAACATTTCTTCCAGGGGTTACCAGGATCATCGGTGACGGGGCCCCAGCGTCTCTCCCAGGATGCTCTCTGGGATAGCAGAGACAGAGATCGCTGCCGGGGAGGAAGAAGAATTTGCTATCATCTATTTAGATAAGAGAGTCACTGTTTCCAGGATGCTTTGGGATTGCTCCTGGAGAACGCTGGTTCCAAGTGGGAGGTGTTTCTATGTTTCTGCCTCTTCCCCAGACTGACTCAGGAGTGGAAGAAGGTGAAGGCTGCCTCATGATGCAGTGGGGCCCCAGGACACTGACATCGCAGAGAGGCCTTGAAGTGGTCGTTTCAGGGGCCTTGAGCAGCTGGGTCACTGGCTCTGCCACGGGCTGGGGAAATCTGCAGCGCCTGGCATCTAGAAAGTTCTCACCAGATGTTAGCTACCACTGTGAACTAAAAGACATACAGCACTTCATTCATTCATTCATTCATTCATTCATTCACGTAACTCCTTCAACAGTGCCTTCACCTGTTCCCTTAGGGATACTCACAACATTTCTGTAGGGTAAGTTTTTAAATGACGCTTATTTCCGAACACAGAAGACCTTTGATGAATGAATGAATGAATGAATGAATGAGTGAGTGAATGAGTGAGTGAATCAATGGGTACATGAACACTGGAAGGACACACATGGAGCTGGGTTTCACTGTTGCCCATATCCACTACTAATCTGCACAAGGACACCCCTCTTGTTGACCCTGAGTTTTCCTCTGCGAATAAGGGCGGTCCTTATTCGCAGAGTTGTAAGGCTAAAGGAAATAACCTCTATAAATAGGGAAACATCTGTAAATAACAAACCGGTTTAAAGCTCCAAGTGTGATATCGAGCACGTAAGAAGTGCTCACTCAAGTGCGCCTGGCAGCTCGGTCGCTTAAGCGTACAACTCTTGATTGCGGCTCAGGCGGTGATCTCACAGTTCGTGAGTTCGAGCCCCGTGTCAGGCTCTGTGCTGACAGCTCAGAGTCTACTTGGGATTGGGAGTGTGTGTGTGTGTGTGTGTGTGTGTGTGTGTGTCTGCCCTTTCCCCACTTGCGCTCTCAAAATAAATTAAAAAAAAAAAGCGCTCCCTCAAAGTGAACTTTTATTTTGTTCATCCGTATTGTAGACGAGGGCTATTGTGACCCACGGAGTTTAAAAAGACCGACCTAAGGACATTCAGTTGGAATTAGTGCTGCAGAGATTTAAATTCAGCTCTCCTGGCTCTTAACATTAACTTGAATAAGGGCACAAAGGAAGTAGGACGACAGTCTGAAAGGTAAGGAGACGAGACTCCCCTCACTTCGTCACTAACATTTCAAGACTCGGGCGTGAGAGCACAGGTTATTTTCAAAATACCTTGTGCCGCGGCTTGTCCGATACCCAAACACCTGGTCAGTTTCGACGCCCGAGGAAGAAAATATTTATATTAGCTGTATATTAGCTTGTATAGACAGTATAATCAGGTCCCCCAACCTTACCCTGCTCCATTTTTTTCTCTATGGTTTTTTTCCTGTTTTTGTTTTTTTTTTAAGTTTATTTATTTATTTTGAGAGAGAGACAGGTGGGGGAGAGAATCCCAAGCAGGTTCCACACGGTCAGCAGAGCTCAGACCAGCTCAGCCCCGACACGGGGCTTGAACTCACAAACCTGTGAGGTCGTGACCTGAACAGAGGTGAAGAGTTGGACGCTTGCCCGGCTGAGCCACCCAGGCGCCTGTGGTTTTTTCCTGTTCTAGCAATGAAAAACTACGAAGCTACGAGCCTCCTTCCTGAGTCCTCTCTTTGCAAATGGTAAGTATCTGAGAAAGCACGTCGGATCACACGTGGAAAACCCAATGCATTATTTAGGGGTCACGTTGGCCACGTACTTGGACTTCTTTACTTACCTGGAGCATCACACAGCTTCCAAGTCTTCCTTTTGCCTGGCCGCTTCAGGTCGTTCCCTCTGAAGATGAGAACACGAGTGGTATTGATACAGAAAGAGAGGTGGGGGGGGGGGAGAGAGAGGGAGAGGTCCGTGCCTCTCTGGCTTGTATATACAGAGCGCTCACAGCCTATGTTTGTTCCACGTGACATCCTACCATGTGACAAGTGCTTCCCTGGCCCTTTTGTCAACATTACGTCCAAGCCCCGGGTGCTCCTCTAAAAGCAGCTCCATTATCTTTATTTTGCTGATGGGCAACCGGGGCTCAGAGACATAATGAGGGGCTCAGTGACTTTCCGAGATCGTTCATCCACGCGGTGAACAAAGTGGGGGTTCAAACCTGGGTCTCACTTATTCTGTAGCAAGCATCCCTTGCACTGAGGACAGGGATCCGCTGAAGGCCCTCCAGCAGGAAGTAGACATTATTAGGGTCAGTCACTCATAGGACTCAGTGACCCCAGGAACCCGCATTTCCTCAAATGTGCCTTCTCCTTGTATATTAGGTGAGCTGCTTCTGAGGCCTCATTGTCTTGCCTGGAAGCCTTATCCCAAATGCCTGGCATGCTGCTTAAAACTCCATCAACAGGGGTGCCTGGGCGGCTCAGAGGGTCGGGCATTGGACTTGGGCTCAGGTCACGATCTCGCGGTCCAGGAGTTCGAGCCCCACGTCGGGCTCTGTGCCGACAGCTCGGAGCCTGGAGCCTGCTTTGGATTCTGTGTCTCCCTCTCTGTCTGCCCCTCCCCTGCTTGTGCTCTCTCTCTCTCTCTCTCTCTCTCTGTCAAAAAGAAATAAACATTAAACAAAAACCATCAATATAAATCTATCCCTCAGGACCCGATGTGTCAGGTTGAACACACCAGGAGAGGCAGCATTTTCCGTTCTTGAAAGCCGCACTGGGGTCAGTCAGGCTTCCATGTGGGCTCTCAGTCAGGATTGGAGGGTTTGGGGATTTGAAGTTCATGGCCATCTTTCCATCTACACAAACATTAGCGTCCCCCTCCCCCTTTTCTCTATGTTTGCCTGACTCTTCATGTGAAGATTGTGGAGGGCCCTTTGCCAGAAACCACATTCATGGGGAAGCAGAACCCTTAGCGGGGTTTGTAGGGTCAGATAGAAGGTGCAGAGATGAGTCTCTCTTTTTCTTCCAACGTTTATTTACTTTTGAGAGACAGAGGGGGATAGAGCACAAGTGGGGGAGGGGTGGAGAGAGAGAGGGAGACACAGAATCGGAAGCAGGCTCCAGGCTCCGAGCTGTCAGCACAGAGCCCGACGCGGGGCTCGAACCCACGGACCGCGAGATCACGACCTGAGCTGAAGTCCGATGTTTAACCAACTGGGCCACCCAGGCACCCCGTGGGAAAACTCCTTTATTTTTCAGACCATCAGGCTATTTGTTTCTGGAAGCTGGGAGAGAAACCTTGAGGCCCCGCCGTTTGGGTACACACGAAGCTCGTTTTCCTTTCCTGTGTTTTGTAATTTTGCATTGTGACCTCATTGTTAGTGGGGCTTGATGGGAGGGAAACCTGTTAGGTCCTCCCCGCGTGCTTGTTTCCATCTGCTGGCTGCCCGTGGGGATATTCCCAGAGGGCACACACTTGTGGGCTCCAGAAGAACCCCAAGCCAGGCTTGTCCTTGTGGATCCTCGCGGGAGATATTGATGTGGGTTTTTTTCTTTTCTCCCCACACCTAGACAAGTCAAACTTCTGTATCTCTCTTTGCTGGAGAGAAGATTGCCTGGACCACAGAGGATGTAGTTCTTGAGTGTCCTAACTTTATGTCTACATAAAGCCTTCCTTCCTATCCCCACGTGGTGGTAAAAATCCAGGCCGCCATTTTGCCCAGACTGAGTACCAGGAACCCACCCCGGGCGGGGGTGGGGGCCAGCCACAGTATCCCTTCACGTGTCAACTCTGCAGAGGACTTCCAATGCGTCTCTGTCGTAAGCCTTCGGGGACTTCCCTGATTCCTTTTCTTTTTTTTTTCAAGCTCGGCTTTCCGGCCTTCGAAAGGGATGTTCCTTGCGTGTCACCCGGGAGTTCCGGAGCTTTTGCAGTCTGCGATTCTCAGAGTCCCCAGGTTATCTGGGCTAAAATATTCCCAGAAATGAAGGTCTGCAAAGGAAACGGAAAGCCCCTGCTTCACTCGCTCTACCTACCGTGCTTGGGCAACGACCGAGGTTTCTCCGAAAATAAACGTTTTGAGGATGTTTTGCAAGAGCGAGGAAGGGAGAGCAGAAAACGCAGTATCTCCTCCGGAGATGAAGAAATCAGAGGTGTTCTAGGCAACTGCACTGTCTGAAGGGACAATGGCATCGAAGGCAGTGCATCTCATTATGTGATGTCACCGTTCCTTTTTCTTAAATTACGGAGGAATAATACAATAGAGGGAAGGATATTTCATTTTAATCTTTTACATCTGCTCACGAGGTATAAAAGGATAAAATGAGATAAAGCAGTGCTCTCTTGAGAAGTTCATATTTTTCAAAGGCTTTTGGCATTAATGTGCTTTGTTAATTGTCATAGATTGTCACTGTCATCAAAAGAATCCTGTATAATATATAATGGCCTTCAGAGGGCTAAGGGAGAGAATTTCAAGTTTCTGTCTTAACCTGAGCCACTTAAAATGAAAAACAAAGGCCATTAAATCCTGTTCATCTGAAGTGGATCCTAAATATAGTTTATTGGGGCTCTTAATTCACCCTGAAAAATGCCTGCAATTATTAATAAAAGTGTCCAAGCTGTTAACTCGAAAACAACATATGCCTCATTTACATAATGATTTGCATATAATTTCCATGTAATTCATTTAATGTCAAAATGTACAATTACGCTTCCAGCCCCCTCTGCCTTTTACCCCCATGCCCTTCCCTGGTCCTGCCGTGGTAAATTGGAATCTCTCACTTGTTGGAAGCTATTTACAAATGGTTTTCCAAGAGATGGCACGATGGACGTGGTCGGTCATTTTGGTCAAGAAACGTCTGGCCAAAAGATTTATTTTTCCAGACTGGATTGGTTGCACTGACTATCTGTATCGAGACACAACGGGTACCAGTGACTCACTTCTGCCTGAGACGTACGGGCCCATTTTACAGGTGAAGAAACTGAGGCTCCTACAGGTTCTACCCGGTATGCTGTGCTCTTTGCCTGCTTTCTCTGGCCCAGCCATCCAAAGGCCTCCACCTGCCACACGAAAGGCACCTTTCCTGTAGGTCTTTTACAGAACGCAAAGACGTTTGTTAAAAAAGAAAACAATTATTTGCCATAGCCCCTGTGATTATTTCCAATGCCAAAGAGGTGGCTCTCGGCTTTGCCATCAAAGACAGGGAAGAATTCTCCCGTCCGGTCCCATAAACATATTTTTCCAACATGAGTGGCCTCTCTATCCAATTACAGTCCTGCAAACGTGCCAGGTTTTCCTAGCTCCTGCTCGTGTTTTCTGCATGGGCCACTTATCCACCTCTCCCTCATCATGCATCTCGATTTGCCAACCACCTTCTCAACATTTAGTGGGCAATTTACACATTACCAGGATGCCTGCTTCCATGCCTCTAAGTTTGATGTCTCTAGAACGTACGAGATCGCCCTGTTTGATGTCTCTGGAACGTACGAGATCGCCCTGTTTGATGTCTCTGGAACGTACGAGATCGCCTTGTTTGATGTCTCTGGAACGTACCAGATCGCCTTGTTTGATGTCTCTAGAACGTACCAGATCGCCTTGTTTGATGTCTCTAGAACGTACCAGATCGCCTTGTTTGATGTCTCTAGAACGTACCAGATCGCCTTGTTTGATGTCTCTAGAATGTACAAGATCGCCTTGTTCGATTTGGGTCGCCCTGAAAACAACCTTTGAGACAAGGACTTGGGTGGAGGAAGTTCACTGGGGAAGTGACCTCAGGGTGCAGGGAGAGTGAAACCCGTAAGGAAGAAAAGCAGTGTTAAGGTCCGTTCCTGAGATTGCTGCCGGTGGCCAGGGGAACTCGGCTCCACTGGGTCCCGCTGGTGAGTATGTGGAATGGTGCCAGCATGTCCACCTAAAGATGGGAAGCGGGGTCACCCATCCACTGGTTCAGTCCCCATCGGCCAAATGCCGCCAAGGGAGTTGCTAATTTCCTTGCACTTTCTAACTAGCTGTGTAGGAGCACGGGCTGAGCAAGGTCCTCCATTCTTCTAGGATGTCAAGGGCATCCAGAAAATGAAGCAGTATGACAGTCGGGTTGTTAGCTCGAGTGGGATGCACCTGCCTGTCACTGTCCACCCAGCACCGGCTGAAATCAGAGGGAAGGCCAAGCAGATGTGAGCTGGTCACCAGATGTGTCTGGCATGCACTGGCCACTCTGTATTGTATTTCTCTCCTCCTCTTGCCCGTAAGCAACCCAAGGACAGGGGATGCGTGGCCCCTGGGTCCCCAGGTAGACACAGCGTTTGAGAATATTCTGTAGAATGACGGCATCGGGCACCAAATTTACTTCAGCTTCAGCTTCCGCAACGTGGAATGCCACTAAGCTGAGGAGAGTCACAAGAGTCGGCTGGCTTCTTTAATTTAGACATTTTCCTCCCCAGTTCTGTCCATTCTACAAAGTTGGAAGAAAGTAAATAAATCAAAGGAAATACCTCCCATGCACAATAAAAAATTGCCAGAAGCAAAAAGAAAACCAGGCCAGTCAGGAGGCTTCACTGGAAGGAACCAGCAAATTCTGAGGCAAAATTGTAGCTGATACTTGGTTTCATTCATTCATTCATTCATTCATTCATAATTCATTAGCCTCAAATAAACTAAGTTAAATGAGTCCAACTAAGGCCACGGGTAGAGACACTGTGGCATTTCCTTCCAGGGGCAGATCTTGTTTTCCACGTCCCTCTTGGCCGTCTCTTCCCTTGTCCTTTGGGACCTCTCCCCGGCCTCTGCTCCCGTCCTTTATTTCTTAACCCCTCTTGCCCTCCCTCAGGTCTAGCTCTCGAGGCCCAGAAAGTGGCTTTGACAGCGGCTCCCTCGAGGACTGGGGACACCCCCCACGCCACCCACCTCACAGCATCACTGTCCCCCCGCCGGACTCGCGTGGTGGCAGAAATACCAGAAAAGTGCCGGTGCTGCCTTCACTTTGAACTGCTCATTTGCTCAAGGAAAGAAGCCAGGTGTCCACTGTTCCTCTACAAATGAACACAGGTCCGACAGCCCCGGGGGCGGAGGGGAGGCCGGGCAAGTAGACGAACGTTGAGGCTTCCTCATCCAGTGGGCAGGGATCTGCCTGCAGAGGGTCTGAGAGAGGAAGCGATGTCTGTAGGGAAGTGGAATGGCCCCCTCCCTACTCTCCTCCCTCCTCCTCTGTAACTCTCAGACGCTGAGGGCATCCTGTGGCATAAAGAGCTGTCCCCGGTGCATCCCCTTCTAGAAGCTTCCATCCCAGATATTCCTGAGGCTGCCAGTAGACTCTGTGTGTGTGTGTGTGTGTGTGTGTGTGTGTGTGTGTCCTCTTGTGGGCAAAGTATAGAGAAAGCAGTGGTGAAGAATACAGACTGGAACCAGATGGCACGAAGTCCGGCTGTCATGTCATGTCTGGATCTCAGACAGGTGACGTAACCCTCTCTGTGCCCCAATTTCATCGTCTGTAAATTAGGCTAAGGGTACCCAACTCGTAGGACCGTGAGCGCTTAAAAGGCCGGTGCGTGTGGATCCCTGGCACAACATATCCACCTGCGGTATATACGGGTTACTACCAGCAGTAACAGTCTCGGTGTTGAGTAATGTTAAATGTTTATCCAGGGCACTGCTAATGAGCATTTAGAGGGTTGCTTTGATGCAGTGCTGTGAATCGTGTTCCCTGATTTAGCCCTTCAGCCCTGCTGAGAGCTGGGTATCACGATTTCCATTTTCTAGAGGAGGAATCGAGTCTCCGAGGTGTTAGATCGTTGGCCCTAAGGCAAGTATCTGGAAGGGGTCAGAAGAGAGAAGCACACCTTGAACTCCGTCCTTTCCTATGTGACACCCTCCTTGTGGTCTCACTTGAACAAATACCTTTCATACGGACTTAGATTTTTTTTTTTCTTCTCCCAAACTGGGAACTGTGCCCGTCTGCCCGCCTGAAAAAGAGTCTGCGTGGAGCTGCTTTTAAACGGCGACCCCTGACAGCTTTTTAATTGCCACTATCTCTTTGAACATTTGGAATTTGTAACGAAATCACTTTCCAGCCCTGATTCCTCCCAAATTCCATATTCTGTTTCCTTTCCGCTTTTTCTGTGTCCCCGGCAATGAAAAGATTGGCAACCTTATAAAACATCTGAAAGCATCGTGGAAGTTTCCTGGGGCTTCGAGTGTTGTGTTATGTTATCTTTGGAATAACTTTGATGTCCCACCGGTGTCATAGAAGCCGCTATTATGTCATGGAGCTGATTAGCATGCCTGTGGGAAACATGAATTCATGCTGACATCATAGCTGGGCTTGCAATCAATCAGTTTGTTTTGCTTCTTTTCGCTCCCCCCACCCGCCCCCCAACCCACCCTCCGATGCTCTCAGTGTGAAGGTAACGGCTGACTTCGTGGGGATAACGGAGCAGGTACGGATGCCCCCTCGATGAGGCTGAACTTTACCGCTGCGGCCGCTGCCTCCTGCTGGCCCCGGGAGGAAATAGTGAAACAAAGCTCTTGGCAGAAGTCGGGAGACGTCTGCTGGCCCTTTGATTTGCCTTGAAAGGTTTTGATTTAGTTGGCATTCAGACCCTTGATACATAAAACTTTGAAACTCAGTAGTCAGCCCGGCTGCCTGAATCCATTTGGTTCCGGTCATTTGTGATTAAGCTGATTGCCTGTGGCCCTGGTGTTGGGGGGCGCGCTGCTGGCCTGCGTTGGGTAAGACTCTCACATTCCAAACCATCTCTTTCTTCCGACGAAAGTACATTTCCTCGCCAAAGGAAGCTGTAAAGGGGAGACATGTAGACTCCTATTATCTCCAATTGTTAATATTTAACATGCATTAAAGAGCTATCTTTCTGTTCGCCACGTGCAATTAGTTTAATCACCAACGCACGGTTAAGTATCTATCAGAGGCGTGAATTTTTTTCACGATGTATTAATCTGGTAATGACGTCTTTCCTTTTACCTTCAGATTTAGTGTCGTTATTTTACGTGACGCGGCGTGGCACCCTGGAAGCAGGAAGGTATTAGAGGAAGCATTGGGTGGGGGGGGAACTTCATGGCTCTTGATCCGGGGTAGGGCAAGTTCAGGGTGTTTCTAGTTTGAACACAACTTCGGGCTCCCTTCCTCCTTTCAGGGCGTGTGTGGCCTGCTCCCCTCCCTCTCTCTTACTTCTAGATCTCGGGAGCTCAAAAAGTTGGGATGATCATTTCCTGGTGTCAGTTTCTGACCCGGAAGACGGCAACTGTTGTTTATGGTTTTGCTTTAGCTGTGTAGGTAGATAGCTGCATTTTCCTACCTGGGGACCACTTTGCCATAAAGTGCCAACGTGGACCGCTTTGGACCCCCAAAGCACCCTACACTCCCCTTTTGAAATGCTCATCACATGCACAACTACCTGCTCAGGATCAGTCTTCCCCTGCTAGACTTGGGCTGCCCAAAGGAGAGAACATGTCTGCCTTGTTCACCAGGCAGTATCGGGTCCCCAGTATTGTGTATGTATATGTATCTGTATCTGTATATGTATATGTATCCCCAGTATTGAGCACAAAGTCGGTGCTCAATAAATACTTGTTGAATGAGTGAGTGGTTCCGTTGAGGCTTGCAGGAGTTTATTTATTTTGAGAGAGAGAGAGAGAGCGCGCGTGCACAAGCAGGGGAGGGGCAGAGAGAGAGGGTGGGAGAGAATCCCAAGCAGGGTCCGCTCTGTCGGCACGGGGCCCAACTCAGGGCTCGATCCCAGGAAGATCCCAGGAGATCATGACCTGAGCCCAAGTCAAGAGTCGGATGCTCAACCACCTGAGCCACCCGGGCGCCCCTGAGGAGTCTTGAATGAAGGGACAACTTAAGAGGTGTGGTTAGCATTAGGGGAATAAACAAGGGATGAGGAATCACCCAGGAACCAGCAACAGTGAGAAGGTGTCACCACCCCGAAGGTTGGAAGGATAGGGTGGTGTCACCAGAGCCATTGAGACGCAGAGCCTTGGGGGAGAAGCCACCTGCCAGGAACAGTAGTCATGGAGAGTGGCGGGCCCCGCCAGGGAGCACGGGGAAGGAATGGAGATTATGACTTTAACTTCTCTCTCCTCCCGTCCTCCAGTCTACCCCCAGGGAAACTCCCACTGACCAAACTCAACTGAAATCCTGCTGGCAGGGGGAGCTGGGTGACCTGAGGTGTCGGCCTTCAGAGATGCAAACAAGGAGGGGCTCCCGGGCGGCTCAGTCGGTTGGGCCTCCGACTTCGGCTCAGGTCGTGATCTCACGCCGTGAGTTCGAGCCCCGCGTCGGGCTCTGTGCTGACAGCTCGGAGCCTGCTTCGGATTCTGTGTCTCCCTCTCTCTCTGCCCCTCCCCCGGCTCACGCTCTGTCTCTCAAAACTGAATAAACATTAAAAAAAAAAAAAAATTTTTTTTTAAAGATAGGAACAAGGTGAAGAAAAACAAAGATCGAGCTGGAGGGGGCCCCATCGGCACCATGAAATAGCAGGTAAACCCTCTGCCCAGCACACCGGAAGAAGCAAAGAAGGAACTGAAACCAAACAGATCGCCCAAAGCCCCTTTTGTTCGTAGAGGGCCTCAGCGAGAGGGATCCTATTTACTCTTACTTTACAAACATTACTGCCTTGGAGCTGGTACTTCCTAAGCGTTGGCTTGGGGAGGGGGGCGTGCATAGGGAGGGGCTCGCTCAGGGCGGGGCAGGAAGGGCTTATGAGATTATAATTATAGAATTAGAGAAGCGACGAGGGATGCTTCCAGCCTTGTGTTGAAAGAGAAATAAAAAGTAACAAAAAACACAAAGCACATGGAAGGCAGAGCAGCTTAAAATCATTTAGTCCAGGGATCACTCCCCCAGATTCTTCCAGCCGCCCTGAGAACACCCACGTCTTAGAGACCAACGTAGTCATCCGTTATCTATAGTTTGGTTAAGGGTTGATCCATACCCCTTGTGTAGATAGGCAGGGAAGTATATTACATACTTTGAATGTTTTGTTTGGTTGTTTTAGAGAGAGAAAGACAGAGTGCAAGTGGGGGAGAAGGGTAGAGGGAGAGCGACAGAGAGAGGGAGAGAGAATCTTAAGCAGGCTCACTGCTGAGCACAGATCCCACTCGGGGCTCAATCCCATGGCCCTGGTTAAAACCCTGAGCCAAAGTCAAGAGTTGGACACTCGACTGACTGAGCCACTCGTGCTTTGAAATATTTTTGAGGAGAATCACCCAAATTGAATAACAAACTGCAAATCAAGCGAGAGACAGTCTGAATAGTTCATAGATCAGCTGATTCCCCCAAGTGCTAGATGGATGAAATATTGTCGTCAACGTCTGGGCTGCCCCCTTGCAGTATGACAGAGCGTGAGAATGAAGGCTAGCTCCGCCCTCCCAGTGTGTTCCTGCATCCCCAGAGGCCCTTGCAGGATAGTAGATTTCAACTCATTTCCAAAAGCAGGAGCTGCCCAAAAATGGCATTGGGCTACCTTGGGAGGTATTGGGTACCCCCCGTGAAATGGCTGGTTCAATTGGGTGGTTGGCCAAATGACCCTTGGGATTCCTTCCCACCCTGAGAGTTTTCGTGTTTTGTTTTTTTTTTTTTTAATTAAAAAAATTTTTTTTAACGTTTATTTATTTTTGAGACAGAGAGAGACAGAGCATGAACGAGGGAGGGTCAGAGAGAGAGGGAGACACAGAATCTGAAACGGGCTCCGGGCTCTGAGCTGTCAGCACAGAGCCTGACGCGGGGCTCGAACTCACGGACCGCGAGATCATGACCTGAGCCGAAGTCGGACGCTTAACCCACCGAGCCACCCAGGCGCCCCGAGTTTTCGTGTTTTTATTTCACCCTTACACCAAACCCTATGCAGTATCATTTGGCCCATTTTACATCGGAGGAAACAAGGTCTGGGAAGTCAGGCGACGGTCTGTAGTTGCACGGATAGAAAATGGTAAAGCCGAACGTGAAGACCGACGGTTTGTGAGCACCCACCGCGTGCTAGGTGCCGTGCTGGGCCTCGGGGTGATAAAGACAAATGAGATACAGCCCCTGTCCGCTAGGTGTTTATGTCTCTGTGTGAAAGAGTCATGCCTTCAAATCATCCAAAGAATATTTGGAAAATGTCTCAAGTGAAGTCTCCCTTCCAGAGGCAGTTGGAAGAGAGAAGGACTAGGCGGCAGAGTAGAAGCGAGGAGCTCAGAAAGGCAAAGTGACTTGCCCAAAGCCACACAGCGGACAGAGCCCGGAGTTTGAATCCAGGTCTGCTCATAAACCCAGTGTTCTTTTGGCCGAATGATAGTTCACCGGGGCTGATCTCAGTGCGAAAACACAGCCCTTGTGTCACGATTCTCCCTAGATGACCAGGTTTGGCCACAACAGGCTTGCGGCCAGCCCACATTTTTCAAGCCCCAAATTCTGAGCGCCCAACCCATGGGGAAGACAGGGCCTGAAAAAATTCTTAAGTTATTGCATTGCAGAATGAGACTTCTGCAAAAATGAAACAACATGTACGTAGAAACCGCTATGGAAGTTCTCTTTCACAGATGAGCTACTGGTCAATGATGATCTATTGGCCTGGTTTTATTTTCTTCTTCCAGTTCATGCTAGGTAATTCTTTTCTTTTCTTAATTTTTTTTTCTTTTTCTTAATTTAATTTAATTTTATTTTAATTTAAATTTTATGTTATTTTAATTTATTTTAATTTAAATTTTATTTTATTTTATTTTTATTTTATTTTATTTTAAATTTTATTTATTTTCATTTATTTCATTTTAATTTAAATTTTATTTTATTTTATTTTATTTTAAATTTTATTTATTTTCATTTATTTCATTTTAATTTAAATTTTATTTTATTATTATTTTATTTGTTATATTGTACTTGATCTTATTTTGTTATATTTTCTTTGATTTCATTTTAAGTGTATTCCATTTCATTTTTTATTTTCTGTAGCCCATTGGGGGGGGAAATGTTTTCCCTTCATTCCGAATGTCCCATCTTAAATCCAAATCTCTGACTCCCCCTACATGCATCCTTGTAGTGAATTTAATTGAGACTCTTTGAATTGCCTCTCCGAACACTTCTAGGTGCATCGATATGTGCATCTCCTTGAACACATTTTGTGTAGATTCGTGTGCTATAATTAGGTGACAGGGGACTACAAATCGCATCCTGAAAGTCCTGGGCAGCGTCCTCTCATGAAGCCCATTGATATATTTCTGCATCAAACTGTGTGAATCATCACCCTAAATGAAATAAAGAGAATCTAACTCGCTTCATGTCGGTTCGGGTCAAGTTTTGCCACCAAATAGGTTTGTCCCAAATGTATGAAAAACAAAACAGAACAAACAAAAAACCCCCACAAGCTTCGTATATTCAGAGGTTTTTATTTTTCGGAATTGCAGGTAAGGGACCGTGTACCAGAGTCACATTTTACTTCTCTGTTCTGCCTCTTAGATAGACACTTCCGCGTCCCCGGCTCCGCCCCTTCAAACAATGTTTCAAAAGCAGACCTCATCTTTGTCTTGCTGTGAGCCTTTGGGACAAAGTCCCCAGGGGAGATGCCCAGAAGAGGGAGTCCCAGGATCCGGGTACTTAATTTCACTAATTACTGCCAGATGCCTGTCCAAAATACGTGCAGCCCTTCAACTCCCCTTCCAGCAACACATGAGCTTTGTATGCATGATAACTATTTTGTTTCCCTCTCTGGAAAACACATATTCAGGTCTTAATGGTACCCCCTGCCCTTTGTTCCCCCCGCTATGCCCTCTGTCCTTTTGGGTTTTGACAAAATAATCATCATCTACTCCAAGGTCACAAATATATTTATCATGTTTGTTCCCTGTATTTCTTAAGTTTTACTCTTCATATCTCAGCCTTTCATTCATCTAAGTCATCTCGTGCTTACGGTTTTGTATACGGTGTGAGGTTGTGATCCAACTTTTCCTCCATGCTGTTGAGTCAATTTCTCCTTTTACTAAATAAATATTCTGTACTTTCTCATTCACTGGTGATGATGCTTCTCTTAGATACCAGTGAAGTACAAAATCCTGTTAGGACGTTGATCGGAATTCTTTATATGTATTTATTGGGGGGAGATTTAACATCTTTTTTGTTTGTTTTTAAAATTTACTTGTTTATTTTGAGAGAGACAGAGAGAGAGCCAGGGGGGAGGGGCAGAGAAAGAGGGAGAGAGAGATCCCAGGCAGGCTCCACACTGTCAGCGCTCTCAGCGTGGAGCCAGATGCAGGGCTCGAACTCACCAACCGTGAGATTGTGACCTGAGCCAAAACCAAGAGTCGGATGCTCACCTGACTGAGCCACCCAGATGCCCCATGAGATTTAACATTTTTCTATTTCTAAGACATTCTGGCCATGAGCATGTTACGTCTGTTTCTTAATTCAGGTCTTCCTTTACGCCCTTTAGAAACGTTTTCATTGATTTACTTTTCTTCTCAGAGAACTTTTGAATATTTGATGCTTTTGAATTTTACTTGTTATTATAAGTGGTATCTTATCTTTTGTTGCCATTGTTAGTGTAAAGGCACTAACTTATTGACTTATACTATCTGAAAAGCTTTCTCCACTTTGGGGTGCCTGGGTGGCTCAGTCGGCTGAGCATCTGACTTTGGCTCAGGTCATGAACTTGCTGATGGTGAGTTCGAGCCCCACATCAGGCTCTGTGCTGACAGCTCAGAGCCTGGAGCCTGCTTTGGATCCTGTGTCCCCTTCTCTCTCTGTTGCTGCCCTGCTTTCTCTCTCTCCAAAATAAAGAAAGATTGACAAAAAAAGTGTTCTCCACTGAGTATATCTTTTGTGTCTTTATCAATTGATGACAGTTCTCTACTAGTCTTATGTTTAAAAAAATACTTAAAAAGAAATTTTAGATGCCACTGCTCTAAAATTTCTTTTCTACTTTCTACTGAGACTGTCATGTAATTATTGTCCTTAACTTCCTTAATGTGGTTAATTATTTTGAATTTTTTCTGATATTAAATATTATACATCCTGTGTGTTCATTTGTGTGTGTGTGTTTTTTTTTTTAAATATATCTGTTGAATTTAGCTGGCTATGTTTCTTAGGTCATTCACACCTATATTCTCATGGCAACGACTGTTTTCTTCGTTCTTTTTTATACTGTACCTACATGGTTCTCTCTGTGCCTGATGAGCAAGTTTTGCTTTCGAATTTGCTTTCAAATCACTACAATCCTGGCCTCCAAGAGGCACTGACCATATTTAAGACAAGTTGTGTGTGTGTGTGTGTGTGTGTGTGTGAGAGAGAGAGAGAGAGAGAGAGAGAGAGAGGCAGGGGGAGAGGGAGAGAGAGACTGACAGAGACAGAGATGTCCTGGTGTGGAGGAAGAAGACGGTTCATCTACATATGAATGGGATTTTGCCAAATGCAAATAGTGTTGGATGTGGTACAAGGAACAGGAGGAGGACAATTCTTAGGGTTCTCTGACTTCTATGGTGGTTGAGAGGTTCTCAGGCAAAATGCAATTTAGTTAGTCGGCTTGTTCTACCAAAATTATTCTTGGAGACTCTGCTATTATTGTGATCCAACTAGCCTGAGATACGGTAAGTGGGGAAAGTAAAGTGTTTCACGGTCTTGGCCATAAAACTGAATGGCTGTGACCCGCCATACTCTCGGGAAAATAAACTTCAAAACATCCGGATGGAAAAAGGGAACTGATTTCTTGTGTCTGTACGACGCAATGCTATGGATTTTTATGTATTATCTCATTTAGTCCTCACAAGAGCACCATGGGTTAAGTGTTGCATCCCTAATTCACAACTAAGGAAACAGAAGCTCAAAGGAGATAAATAAATCAGTTATTAAGTAGGAGGGCAAGGACTCAAACCCAAATCTGTCTGATTCTCTGAGGTTTTTTTTTCTGGGCTTTTTTTTTTTTTTTTTAATTATTCCTTTATCTCTGGTATTACTTATCTGCCTTTCTCCTGCCCTTGCGAATGTATATCCTTGCTTATTTATTTATGACCAATCAACCCCTGTACCCTGCTTTCCTTTTGCTATGGAAATAACCCAAGGGCAGGAGTTACCAAAGCAGCCTGCGTTAGCCTATAAATGTTTTCTTCTTCCACATTAAACCCAGGAGACTCTCAGGGCTGGCTGCCACAGGAACCAAGACAAAAGCTTTTGAGATTCCGTCCGCCCTCAAACCAGATCGGGGTCTTGGAGAAGTGACCTATTTTACAAACAACAGCAAGAAAGAGTAGATCTAGCAGTAAGAAATGTCCATTTTCCGTTTTACTCCTCTGACGAATGAAAGAATTCAGGGTGGTTGAACTTAAAGAAATTTGAAGGGTATCGAGAAGCCCCGGTTTGTTCCAGAAAAAAGAAAGCATACCATTTTCGTAGTATTAAAAGTAAGCAGAGGGCAATAATTGTTTACCTAGTGATCGTTCTTTAGAGTTGTCAAAGCACAGTGATGCTTTTCATCTCTTTTGATACTTCCAGAGGTATTTTAAAGCAGGTAAAGCAAACCTCTGTTTTCACAGACAAAGAAGCTACGGGCATGAAATTGTACCCAAGGAAAGTGGATTGCATTCATTCCTCCAGCTCCTGATCCCTCCCTGTATTCATTCCCTTTGTCATCTGTCTTTGAAGTTCTTCCCATTGAGAGGTAGAGTTCATTTCCCTGACCCTTGATTCTGTGTTTGACCATGTAATTTGCTTTGGTCAATAGGAGGTGAACAGGCATAACTAGAGCAGAGACGTGAAATTGCTTGGTGCGTGTGCTTGCATTTCTCCGCTTGCTTTCTTGCTCTTCAGACATCGCCATGAGAAGAACGGTCCAGGATGGCCAGTTATTCCAAGGAGAGAGATGAGAGGCGTGTGGAACGAAGCTCCCCCAGCTAAGATGCACCAGACAAGCCCAACCTGGAATGGAGCCTCCCATTGACCTGCACGCTGATAAGCTTTCATCGTAAAGGATTGTCGGTTTCAGCCAGAGTTTGGCAGATGGTTTGTTACACAGCAGTAGCTAACTGATACATCGAGATAAACCAGTGAGTAAGTTGTAGAGCTGGTATTAGAATCCTGGTCTTCAAACACAGTGTTCTTTCAGCTTTTGACTACGCTAAGGTGCTTTTCACGCAGAGAGACATTTGAGTGTGAAGACGCAGCCTTTGTGGTCAGGGATCGTGTCATACTCAGCTTTGATTCCTCGGCACTTTGTCTATGCCTCATACGTCGTAGGTACTCAGGATATGTTTATTAAGCAAATAAGAGATAAAAATCTCAGAAACACACCTCTATCCCTTTGATCGTTTGTTTTTCAATTCTTAATTTTTTCCCCCAGATTTTGTTTAACAGAACGAAAGTCAAAAGGGAAGGTATACTACATACGGTCAGTGAAATCTTCTAAAAATAGGTCCCAGCAAGTACACGAAGAGGGCATAATCATCATTTTCTTTTCCGACATCTGTCCATATGTGGCACATTTCCTCTCTGAAGAAAGATCAAACCCCATAAAATGCATCATTTATATGCCACTCCCCATTATGAAGCAGCATGGAGACCATTAACGAGAAGCAAAGGCTAAGAGAAGAGTTCCGAGAGTTGCTTTCAGGCAGAGTGCGGTGAAAGGCACGGTCCTTTGGGAATGACACAGGAACACAGGACAAACATGGTGCCTGGTTCCCTGCGTGCCCCCCGCCCCCACCCCTGTCCCCACTCCCCCAGGTGCCACAACAGCTTGAGGTAGGGAATTTGTAAAACCCACATGGAGAGCGTTTTCCTCTGATTTTTTAATCTCAGAAGTCCAACAGTGCCGATGAAGGTAGCTGTGACATTGGCAATTTTCCATGCACCAGCCCATTCCATTTTCTCTCCTGGTGCCGCTTGCATGGTACAGTAAACCTCCAGCACTGACAATAATTATAGCCGGAATAAAACGAAGGGAGTAATACGAACAAAGCGTAGCTGTAATTGCCTTTTCATTATTTGCTAACAGTTAGTTATTCAGTCACAGGGAAAAATTACACAGTGATTGGATGACAATGGGGAAGCAATCGCTGAATCCCACAACTATGATATTTTTGCTTGTTGGGCTTGAGACCTTTTATTCATATTTTGATTAAACAGCTGGAGCATTAAACTGACATACGAATGTATCCTTGGTCAAATTCCGATGTGTTTGTTTCTACCCCATTCAAAATGTTGAATTTAAACTAGCACATACAGTTGACCTGTGAATACTGTAGTCTATTGACTTTCAAATAAATCTCTCCTCTTTACCCCAGTTCATAAAAGAGGCATGGTGGGTGTAACAGCACAGACTTTTTTTTTTTTTTAAACACATCAGTTTTCAGTCGGTGTTTTAAAAAGAAACAACGTGAAACCACATGGTGCCTTCCTTCTGCATTCAGATTTTTCTCTCATTTAGCTCTGTAAACCCAATACCGTTCTAAATGGATCCTTGGAAAACATTTACCCTCACTTCTTCCTGCAGGCAGAGAAACTGAGGCCCCGAGAGGCGACTAATATGTTCAGTGTTAGCCCACTCTCTGTTCTTTCTAGGACTAGGAACCAGAACTCTCTTACTACTCTGTCAAAATGTCTTCCGTCTCCACTTTGGCTCGAAGGAGAACTAGAAAGGCAAGACAGGTAAGATCTATGCCTGCCTGAGCACACATCTCCATATGCACACACACGCTCACACACACGCGCCGCGCCACCCCCCCCCCCCCGGATGCTACGTGTCGCTTGACCACTGAACATCATTCAGGTGGTGCCTGCTCCATGTTTATGATCTTCGTGGGTAAGCTTCATGGGTATGACCCTTCCTTGTCTTATTCCAGGTGTTCTAGGCCCTAAGCAGCACGTGCCATAACACCGTGGGAAAAGTTTGATGACCCAGAGCGAGAGGATCTCATTCTTATGGTCCAAGCTTAGGACTCTTTTTCAACTCGAGGTGATAGAAATGCTATGCTGGTTCGGTGGGGGTCCACGTGGCAACTGCAGAAAGAGAGGAAAATGTTGCCGAGAAGGCATGACGTGAAGGGCAAGTCTAAGTGTTTGGACGTGCGTCTGCCTGTGTCCGTGTGGGGGGCTAGCGACGAAAGACGGAAAAATCGCCACGAAGTCTTCGTTCAAAGATGGGCATTTTCTGTTTAGGAGACGGAATGCAGCAAATCCTACGCATGTGGCCTGGGACCCATTTCAGTAAGCGGGGAAGAGAAGCTCGAGACCAGGGCTCAGAGGCTGGGTTACGGACAGGCAAGGAGTGAAGACAGGGGATATCTGGGAACAGGGTGGGCGTGAAGCTATGACTAACACGGAGAGGCAGGAAATATTCTTGTGCAACTTACCCAGTTTTCCAAGTCAATCCACGTTCTTTGATGTTTACTTACCCTCTGCAGGTGCCATGGGGATTCAACGGGGAATTCAAAGTTCCTGTCCTCAAGGAGCTTGGCCTCTCCTGGCAGAAACCGTAAACCAAGGCACGAATAGGTCAGTGCAATGTCAGGGCCAGTCCTATGACTGTGGTGACTCAGTGTGTGTTCCCCCCCGTAAGCAGACCCCGAGACAAAGACTTAAGTGCAACCGGTTTATTCTGAAGGTGATCCCCAAACCTGGCAAGAAGATGAGGAACGGAGACCCAAAAAAGACAAGAAGCCAACACAGGATGCACTGAAGGCTACTGCCAAGGGCATCTGGGGCTCATTCTCCCAGGGGAACTCTAGGAGGCAGTGGAGAACACGCCTCAGTGTTCACCCAATGGGTGAAGGAACGGGGTTATCCCTAGCATCCTGACCATCACTTGTCGAGGGCTGTTCCTGAGGCATTCACGCTTTGCAATGTCTCGTTTACTCTGTGCATGAGCCCGGGGTCCATGGCAGAAACGTGCTGATGTTCTCAGTGAGCATCCTTCCGTGTCTACAGGTGAGTGCCAAGGTCATGAGGGTAGGAAGCTGACGGTGTCTACCACTGTGGTGAAAGGCAACGTCCCAAAGGGACAGCTACCGCATGGTTGAGCAAGACTTGGAAGGTGACGGAAAGCGCATTCTAGAACAAGGCACCACCCCCGCATGAGGGCATGGCTCCAGACCAGCTTTCCTAAAGGATCTGCCAGGCTCCGTAACAGAAGCAAAGAGCGTTCAGTGTCATCCTAGCAAAACCAGCTTCCTGCTCATCATATAAATGACGTACGTGCACGCCGATCCCTGAATTCAAGGCTCTTCATAATCCAGCCTTTAGTTTACCTCTTGACAAGTTCTTAGCAATCCGTCTTGGGCTCTTATTCCTGCCACGTTGGTACCTATATTGCTTTCTGAGTCTTGCCTTCAAGGCCCTTCCAGTCATTGAGGGTCCACTGAGGCTCCAAACCCGCTTTCTACGGTCTTTCCCCACGGGCTCAGGTGGAGACCGTTCTCTGCCCTTTGCTCCAGGCTCAAAATACTTCTGCGCCTCCGATCACTTCCAGCAATAAAAGCCACAATCCCTCTGTGCCCTTCCCAAACCCCCAACGCTCGGGAAACTCAAAGGGTTTTGTGTTTGTTTTGATTTGTTTACTTTGCTTTTTAAAAAATCTTACAGGGGCGCCTGGGTGGCGCAGTCGGTTAAGCGTCCGACTTCAGCCAGGTCACGATCTCGCGGTCCGTGAGTTCGAGCCCCGCGTCAGGCTCTGGGCTGATGGCTCGGAGCCTGGAGCCTGTTTCCGATTCTGTGTCTCCCTCTCTCTCTGTCCCTCCCCCGTTCATGCTCTGTCTCTCTCTGTCCCAAAAATAAAAATAAAAAAAAAAAAAAAAAAAAAAAAACGTTGAAAAAAAAAAAAAAAATAAAAAATAAAAAATCTTACATAGTAGCAAAACCTGACCCAAACTGACTTGAAGCTACTTATCGTTTTTATTTGATCTAAATATTCATACATTTCACTGCATAAATATTCATGTAATTTGGTTACAGAATGCAGCCCCAGACCCTGCCGCAATTTTGTATGTGCTCCATGTTTCTTTTCTGGAATGTTCACAGGAGCACCGTGTTTCTTTGCTAAAATCTGAACGATTCTAAACTATAAAGCGCATATCTCCGGCTCAACAGATTCAGATATGGGATTGTGAGCCTGTAATGACATGAATAATAATAGACACTACTCTAGTCCATTTTGAGTGCTTTAGATATATAATGATTTTAATCCTTGCAAGGACCTGACAAGAGTGTTTTGTCAACTAACATCCCTTAAGAGAGTAGGGTTCAGAGATGTTATGTAACTTGTCCAAGGTCGCACAGCTAGTAGACGCCCAAGCCAGGGTTCAAACCTCAGGCAGTCTGACAGAGTCCAAGCTCTTATTTATTTCACGGTGCTTGTAGGTATGACTCCCCACGTCGCGGGTGTTCAAAGCGCTCAGCCCAGACTAATCGTTTGGCTTGTTCCTGGATATCTTCCGGGGGACCCTTTCTCCTTCCAACTCTGCATTCTCAGCTCTGAGCTCTAAGCCACAGTCCTGCCCTGGGCCATTGCATTGGTGCTGGGTTTGGGGTGAAACTTCCAGAAGTTTCTTTCCAACTTTAGTGATCCGCAACTCTCTCACACCACAGCCTCTGGGGGCGCAACTTTCATCTTGCAGCCTCGCCCCGGAACTGGCTGCTGAGTGAGCCCCCAACATACAGCCCCTAGGCAGGCTCCTCTTTCCAGCCCCCAAAGCCTCACCCCTGACCCTCCCCTGTCTTGCAACCCTTCTAAGATTTGTGACCACGTAAGTCTATGTCCTGAGCATTATCCCAGGACCCTGCATATGGCAGCACCTTCGTGGTATGTGGGAGCAGGAATACTTAACTGAAGGAGGAGAGCCAGATCTAGGCTCCTTTGCTAGTGTAGACATAGCCTTGGTTTCGAAATCACTCTCACACCTGGCTCTCCTCCCCTTCCCCCACTAACCTGTGCCAGAACTAAAAAATAAACGGATGAAAAGACCATGCCGTTAACAATGATGAGGACTGTTTATTAACTGCCGATTCCGCACCGGTCACTGTGAGTAGCCACCTACATGCCTTGTCTCTCTGGGCGGTGGTGGGCTTGAGTCCAAGCTGCGGTTGGGTTTAGGTCTGCTCCAGATGTCTCTCCTCCTCTTTGGCCCAGGGATTTGTCTGGGCGCGTTTTCCCTCGTAGTGCTGGCCAGGGCACAAGAAGGGAAAGCGCTGAGCTTATCAGAACCACTAACATCCCATTGGCCAACGCAAGTCACGTGGCCAAGCCCACCCGCGGTGGGGTAGGAAGTCCGCCTCGCCTACCATGGGGCAATGGCCACCCTCAACGTCAACGGAGGAGGGAAGCATAGTCCTTCCGACCCTCAACGTCAATGGGGGAGGGAAGCGTAGTCCTTCCGACCCTCAACGTCAATGGGGGAGGGAAGCGTAGTCCTTCCGACCCTCAACGTCAATGGGGGAGGGAAGCGTAGTCCTTCCGAGGGTGTGAGGGAAACGGGGTGCAGAGAAACTATGTGCCAGCTGTGTGAGCCGAGTCTCCCGTTCCACCAGAAGGTAGAGCCAGAAACTACCCAGGGTTTCCAAGCACTGAGGCCATATTCTCATGAGCACTGTCTTAAGTAGTAACAAGTAGCCGAGAAGATCTTTTGGTCTTTGGAAACGATGCTTATGTAGGCTATTGGTTTTTTTTTTTTTTTTTTTTTTTGCCCTGGAGTCAGAAGACATAAGGCTCTGATGGGTGAGAGGCGGTGGGAGAGCCTGAGCAGTGGGGGCAGGTGAGCGCGTGCTCTGCCCGATGGCATCTCCCTCGCACATGCACATGACCCCACCTTTGGGCTTCCTTCTGCGACTCAGACCCATCGTAAGACGTTGACCTCCCTCCTCTGTCTTCTTACCCATGGTTCCACGCAACCCTGGAAGGCATCATCAAAGTCCGGAAGCAAGTGCATTTGAATCCTTTGTCTGGCACCAGACCTTTTTTTCTCGCGTTTAGAGAAAAACCCTCACCCCGGCAGCCGGTGCGAAGAATTCCCAGCACTGCCACCTGCTAGGCCCAGAAATGACCCAGACCCTTCCAATACAGCCCTCCAGGCGGCCACTGCTTTTTGAGGAGAGTTAATCCAACCTAATCGCTATCCTTGCTCTAAAACTTCTTAATTTGTAACATGCTGGTGACATAACTTGGTCCAAATCTTTATGGAATTCTGATAAAGATGCTGTCATCTCCTGTCCTAATTCTTAAGGTGCTGCCGTTCAACTCAAAACTCGTCAGTCTCCAACCTTCCTTAGCTGGCAATCAAGGTCGTCCAGTGTTTGACAATTCCTCTTGCCAGAACCTAGGTCCTTCTAATCCCTTTGTCGCCCTTTGTAGCAGGCAAAACTCTAATCAGGCTCCCAAGATTCCTTCCAACGGTGTATATACCCTGCGTAATCCCCTCCCCTGGAGTGGGGGAGAAACCTGTGAATATGTTCACGTTGCTGATCAGTTGACTTGGAGTTAATCGGAAGAGTTATCCTGGGTGGGCCTGACCTAATTAGGTGAGCTTTTAAAAACAGGGACTGGGATCTCCCAGAAGCCAGAGAGATTCTGCAGCTAGCCTTGAAAAAGTAAACTACCAGGGCGCCTGGGTGGCTCAGTCCGTTAGGCATCTGACTCTTTTTTTTCTTTTTTTTTTTTTTAACGTTTATTTATTTTTGAGACAGAGAGAGAAAGAGCATGAACAGGGGAGGGGCAGAGAGAGAGGGAGACACAGAATCCAAAACAGGCTCCAGGCTCGGGGCTGTCAGCACAGAGCCCGACGCGGGGCTCGAACTCACGGACCGTGAGATCATGACCTGAGCCAAAGTCGGCTGCTTAACCGACTGAGCCACCCAGGCGCCCCTAGGCATCTGACTCTTGATTTCGGCTCAGGTCGTGATCTCGCCGTTTGTGAGTTTGAGCCCCACGCCGGGCTCTGCGCTGACAGTGTGGAGCCTGCTTGGGGTTCTGTCTCTCCACCCCTCACTCTCTCTCTCTCTCTCAAAATAAATAAATAAACTTAAAGAAAGAAAAAGTAGCTACCGCGTTGTGAGAGGGTCTACAAAGAAGATGATGGGGACAAGAACCCGAGAGTGGCCTCTAGGAGCCAAGAGTCGACCTTGCTTGGGAGCTAACAAGAAAATGGAAACCTCGATCGTACGATGGCGAGGAACTGGGTTGTGCCAACAGCCACATGAACTTGGGAGAGAAGCTCCAGAGAGGAAGACTTCGATTCCAGCCCTGTGTGCAGAATCCAGCGAGGCTGAGCCCAGACTCCTGACCCACAGAAGCTGTGAGATGACACATGATTGTTATTTCAAGCTGCTAAGTTTCCGGTCGTTTTTCACACAGCAGCAGGAAACTAACGTATCCCTGTTCTCAAGCCACATGCACATCCTTGTTATTATCCATAGGCAGGAAAGTTTTCCTACCTCGGGGGAAACTCTGATCGGAGCCTTTTCTCATGCTGGGAGCCTTTTCTCATTTGGGGGTCTAAACCACACCCAAACATCACCTCCCTGAAGCCTAGACCTATGTTACCTGGTCATTTTTTGTAATGCCACAATTATTTTATTTTATTTTTTATTTTTTTGCTTGGGCCCGGTACCATCAAATGCCCCAGGCACGTGTTTTTAGCTCCCGTCAGACCACAGGCTCTCTTTGGAAGAGTCCCCGGCTGCCATTCCTGCCTGACTCCCTGTACTCAACACACATTTTAAGCCTTCAGAAGCAGGTGAAAAAGGCTGTTTATTGAAGTTGATATCCATTTCCCTGGGGCTTCTCATTTACAGTAATGTTGACAATTTGGTAATTAACAGTGATGAGACTCTTCGGTAAGGCCTGTCATCAACAGTACCATAGAGAGTAAATAAATATATGTCAGCCATCGGTCACTGAAATAAAGGCCAGACTCAGCTGAGAAATATATTTTGGGTAATGGAAAACTCCAGAAGAAATATTTGACGGAGGGTGCGGTGGAAGCCAAAAGTTAAGTTCTTCATAAACTAGAGTGGGAACCTGAGAGATTGGCTGCTTCTTTCTTAGTTGGTGGGACTGGATTGAGAAACATAATCCTGCCCATATTATGTTACCCCCTCCCCCCCGCAAAATAATAATGCCATCAGGGGCTCATTTATTCCTTCCCCACCTTCACCCACTGTGCTCAAATTCAAGCTCCCTATCACTTAGAAACGTGTGTACCTGTCCCTTTACTGAGTGACCGCTGCTCTTTGAGGCAGTATGTCTGACGACAAATGCTGGGCATTGACAGAGCTCTCCTCACTCAGGGATGAGTAAACACGGGGAAAGCATAATATGTGAAAAACTACCATAGAGCATTCATACGGAAGACACAGAGAACGAGGAAGCCTCTGAAAATGATTTACTGCAGGAAACAGAAGAGGAAATTAGAAAGCTATTTAGCATTCCCCATAGAATACTCAAGGAGACCATTATTTTTGGAAAAAGCAGATGAAAGCCAGAAGGCAGATATAAATTGACAACAGAATCTCATACAGTGAGAGAGCAAAGAGTTGTGAGCAAGTTAAAAATGCCAAAACAGAATGAAAGGCTTCATCGGAGGCAAGACAACTGAGGGTCGTGAAGAATAAACTTGAGTCGCTCAATCGAGCCCGAGCAGGAGCGTAAAGCAATGAGATAGTGTAACCATGCAGGTACAGCTTGATGGCTTTATACGCTTCTGAGGAGGAAGTAAGCAAACTTGGAGTACAAGCAGCGATCAGAAAATAACTGGGGATAAATTCCACGCACCGAAAAAGGTTTGAGTTTGTAGATCTGAAAAGTTGATTACATGTTAAGCAAAACTACAGAGAGAAGGATTCAAATCAGCCCACATGCTGATTCCAAAAAATTATCAACATCCATACAGAAAACTCAGATTATCTAAAATAGAATGAAAATCAGGTCACCTCTAAATTCTTCTGGACAAACCTGAATGTCAGAAGACAACGGAACAATATCTATGGAATTTGCAAGGAAAAGTTCTCAAATAGTATTGCACACACACACACACACACACACACACACACACACATATATATCCAGATTGTTTCTCATACATGAAGTTTTCAGGAGGACAGACCCCAATAAGTAAGAGCTCTAAAAAATCGAGGAAAAGAAACAGACATTTAACTAATATTTACTGAACACCTTTTATGGACCAGGCACACTTCAAGGTACTGGGTTTACAATAATGATCAAGGCAGATGAGGTTCCTGCCATCACAAGGCTTACATTTTAACAGTAAGTTGAAATGTAACAATGAAATAAGCAAATACACAGATATATGGTATAATATAGGGTAGGTAACGCTACGAATATAAAGAAAGTGGGGCAAGGTGATAACGAACAACAGGGGGTGGTATTTTAGGTAGGGTGGCCTTAGAGGACTTCTTGGAGAAGGGAACACTAGAGAATAATAGTGCAGACCAAAGTCATAGAAGACCATGAGAAAGAAGCTTGCTCGCCATGCTTGAAGAAGAGTTAATGAGGTCATTACAGTTTAGCAGAGTTGGAGGGAAAGAGATATAGGAGGTGAATTTGGCGAGACGGTCGTGGAGTAGATCAAGTGGGGCCACGACACGGGGATTTCACAGTCTGAACTTCATTTCAGAGCAAAATGGGAAGCCATTGTGTGGCTTTTGTCTAGGGGCGTAAATATGACCTGACTTACGTATTGAAAAGATCACACGGGAGTTGATGTGGAAAATTAGACGTGGAGAGGGAAAGGTCCGGTGGACGTAGGGAGGCTGATTAAGAAAGCCACCACGAGAGCCCAGGTGACCTGTGATGCTGACTTTGGTACAGGTGTCCGATATGAACCATTACAAAATGACCAGATGTTAGAAATATTTTTCAGGTGTTTGCTGATGGGTTAGATGTCAGGTACGTGAGGAAGAGTAAGAGTCAAGATAACACCAAAGTATTTGAGTATTTGGCTTGAAAAATAGATAAATGCAGGTGCCATTTTGAGATTGGGATATTGGGAAAGGAACATAGAAGACAAAAACTAAATTCCATTTTGGACATGTTAAATTTTAGATGGCTATTATATATACATACACACACACACACGTGTGTGTGTGTGTGTGTGTGTATACATATATATATATACCATATATATATGGGTGTATATATACCCATATATATACACCCATATATATATACCCATATATACCCATATATATATATATATATATATATATATACGTATATGTGTATATATATATACATATATACGTATATATATATATATACACACACATATACGTGTATATATATATATATATACACACACACACCCATATATATACCTATATATATATATATATATATATATATATACATACCCATATATACCCATATGGGTGTATATATACCCATATATATATATATATATATATATACACCCATATATATACCCATATATATATATACCCATATATACCCATATACCCATATATATATATACATATATATATATGTATATATATATACACCCATATATATACCCATATATATATACCCATATATACCCATATGGGTGTATATATACCCATATATATTACCTACTGTAACATAAATCCCCATATTTCTGTGGCTTAAAATAAATTCATTTTTCACTCACTAGACCAATGCAGATATTCTTATTTGATGAGACACCTTCCACATAGTGACTGAAGGAGCTCGCACCTTCCATCGGTGGCTCTACCCTCCCCTAGGGCTGCATTCCGTTGGCAGATGGCAAAGAGAAAGGAGGAGAGCACCCTGGGAAAGAACTAGTAACACGGTCCCCCTGGGCGCAAGGAGGGTGAAACACGGGGGAAGGTAGGCCTTGGCCAAGTAGCTGCTTCCTAGCTGCAACGATGCCATGGAAGGAGACACTTGAGTGGTGGATGGTTACTTATCTCTGTTGTTACATCCAAGTGAAAGTACGGAGTGTCTGGTAGAATGCAGGCATCACAGTCAGGGGTGAGATTGGAGTTGGAGTTGGGAGTCATTAGCATGTAAATGATAAATGGTATGTAAAGCCATGGGGACTGGATTCGATTGTTAGGGCAGGGGGCCACAAACTCTAGGTCATGGGAGGGCCATCTTGTTCCATTAAAGTTGTGTTGGAACACAGCCATGCTCACTGTTTCTCATTCCGTCTACGGCTGTTTTTGTACTTTTAGGGCACCACTCCCCCGAAGAAAGAGTTGAGAATTGTTTCTTGTGTGTCCTTCTAGAAGGTTTATCTGCATCTATCTGTCATCTGTCATTCATATATCTATCTACTCAGATTCTACAAATACATGCATGAACATACACACAAATGAAAAATATTTGTGCGTACATTTATCTGGGATACATATGCATACCTTTTTAGGTTACCTAAAAGGCTCACACTATGCATATTGTTGTATAACTTAGCTTTTTTGCATTTAATATATCTTTTTAATTAGACTTCTTAATTTTTTTAGAGAGAGAGAGAGCACAAGTGAGGGAGAGGGACAGAGGGAGAGACAGAGACAGAGAGGGAGGGAGAGAGAGAGAGAATCTTAAGCAGGTTCCACACTCAGTGTGGAGCCCAATGCAGGACTCGATCCCACGACCAAGGAATAATGACCTGAGCCTGAAATCAAGAGTCTGACGCTCAACTGACTGAGCCACCCAGGACCCCTGCAATGTCTTAAACAGTTTTGCATGACAGTGCATATAGTCTGTCTTTAATAGTAGTTATTGTATGGATGTATCGTAAAGCAATTCTCCATTAATTGGCTATTTGATTATTTATTTATTTATTTATTATCCCCTCCCCCTTATTTTACTCTTTCAATGCTGTCATGAATACCCATATATACATACATATATATATATATATATATATATATATACACACACACTAAGGCACTAATACAATCTTATCCACAAGATAAAGGTTTTGAAAGGTAAATGGCTAGGTGAAAGGGTATATATATTTTTAATTTTCATAGTTATTGACTACTTGCCCTCTGAAAAAGCTGTGCTAATGCGCATTCCCATCAACAGTCTATGCGAGTGCGTATTAGTTTTAAAGCCCTTTAAAAATTAAGAAGGATTTGAATATGCGTCCATAGAAATATATTTTAAAACTGAGTAAAGCAGTCACCACATTATGTGCATGACTTTGACTTTGATTCCTTTAGAATATGATCCATAGTGTAATCTTTAATACGCTATATATATCTAATGTGAATCTTAGTTGACTCAAAGAAGCATTTCATAAGACATTTAAAAATTTGAATTGGGCCTTACACAGTACTGCACGACTCATATTAAATCATACGAATATAATAGCTCCCTTGCCTTTCACCGTGACATCCATAAAAAAGTATATTAAATGTATCTATCATGTGATAAAGGAAATGTTTTCCATTAAAAAAATGTCTACCACGCTTCTCCCAGGTTCTGCTGCAATGCAAATTTTGTATTGTGGGTCTTAGAACATTTTTTTCTTGCAGCGAGATCTTTATTAAAGTCAATGAAAGGCTGGGCTTTTCATGTTATGAATAGGCGTCATAATTATCTAATGCAACTACTCCAAAAATCAGATTAGTAATTAGCTGGACCAACTGATTGGTATGACTTCCTGGACGGGGCTCTTTAATGTTGAACATTTACTTTGTGCTTGAAGGATTTGTTTGTGTGTTTCGTATGTGTGATGAGAGCTTCTCGATAATTAGCTCCTCAGGGATGTCGTATTCCAATAGTTAAAGAATAATTACGGCCTTATGAAAAGTGAAATGACTTCGGCTTCCTTTTGTTGTGGTTTAATTGTATGCAACAAGTCTAGGAGGCATCTCATTTCAAATTGTGATAGTGAAGACGTAGCTTTCATGAAAAAAAAAAGAGGTGTGAATATCGCCAAGTGGCAAATTGGTATAATTTTGAAAACAAACAAGCAAACCGCCCTATTAAAACAAGCCTTGTGTTATTTCATTAGTTCATAATATTGATTACAAATTAAACTGTGGCAGAGTGGGAAGTTGTAAGGTTATAACTCCAATGAGAGGGAACTTGAAAAAGTTCACATCAAAAGGCATCGACTGGGAGAATGCCATTGTTACGGACTGTTAATTAGAGCCAGCCACAAAAGTGAAGCGTAGAATGACAGGCCAGTTCTCACAGATCATATGGTTTGGGGGAGAAGTGAAAGGAAAACGCTAAAAAGAATGTATTATTTTGTTCAATGCCCTTCCTTTCATTTTTGAAAATTTGGCTTTTTGAGGGAAAAAAGGGTTTTAAATCAGACTGTACCAAGCTATTTTCGCTCCGAAGCTAGTGTGAGGGGCTAAAGGACGCTACTTTAAACAATACCCTAATGTGTTAGTCAGCTTTTGCTGCAATAATGCTGTGTAACAAAACATCCTGAAACTCGGTGCCTTAAAATAACAAGTATTTGTCACCCATAGCTCTGAGGATTGGCCACAACTTGACTGGTCCAGGCTGGACTCCAGGATCCAGCTGTAGGTGGGGCTTGGGTGTGCTTCATATATTCTCTTTGGCCCGATGGCCGCCCATGACATGTTCTTCTCACAGAGAAGCGGGAGCACAAGAGCCAAACCAGAATATGCTCAAGGACATAAGTCTCTGCTAGCATCATGCCCACTAAACTTCCATTGGCCAAAGCAAGTCACAGGACCCAGCCC
Source organism: Panthera onca (assembly GCF_046562875.1). Classification (NCBI taxonomy): domain Eukaryota; kingdom Metazoa; phylum Chordata; class Mammalia; order Carnivora; family Felidae; genus Panthera; species Panthera onca. The sequence continues at coordinate 32,021,666 of NC_138353.1, read as the reverse complement.
AAGATCAGTGGGGTCGGGAAGTGTGCCCTGCCCGGAATGCAAGAGGAAGGGAGAAAACGTATGCTCAACCATCACTCAGATTATCAGAGTAACACGTGTTGACCATCACGGTTGATATTATTTCCCCCCATTGACAGGAATTAAGACCCTCCAATATTTTTATGTACTCCCATCTTTGATTGCACCAGGCCATATTTAATCGGAAAATGTTAAAGAAAAGGAAATATGATGACCCCATTTTTACTTGCAGCCCTGGATGTAACAAGGCATAGTAAAACGCCACACCTCTCGTGCAGCGAGGTCTGGGACAATGAAACATGAGGCCCACAGCGTTAAAGGAATCTTTTCCATCTGTCATCTCGAAAATCCTCTGGACCCAACGGTGTGACGTGAAAAGCAGACTTGTTTGGAAAACGCCAGAACTTTACCTAAACTTACATCATCATCCTTGCAAAACTTGTCTTGTTTCAAAGCATTCTATGAGATTGTTTGTCCCAACACCAATGAAGCCGCCCGCATAGTTGTGGCAACCTTGTTGAAGCCATGCACCTTGGAAATAGTGGAGGGAGGGTATGGTTTGGAGGGAGGAATAAAACTGTAGGCTCTCCTCGGTCCAGTGGCATCACCCAGTTCAGAATCCCTGATCTGTTTCCCACTATCTGGAAGCAGATCACGGAGGAATTCTGAGCCAGTCCGTGCCCCGTCATCAAGTCACTGGAGAAGATTAGAGACGGTTTTTGCACAGCTCTGTTTTTGTCCCTTACACGATGTCAACAAAGAAAACTCGTTGCTTGTGAACCTGTTTCTGGAAATTGCAACATCCCTGGAAATGGCGAGATGCTGCCTGGAAGAAAATTCACGGTATCTGTGAAGCACTCAGCCCTCAGCATTCTTGCATTATGATAACGTCTTGCTGTAAACACCTGCCACTCTCTGCCTGAGAATATTTTCTGGCTGCTGGAGGAGGCTTGGCTGGAAAATGCCGGAAGGCCCCAAGCACTGGAAAAGTGAGCATCTCCAGGGGAGCATCCCTCAACCGGTGATGGATGGACACTGATGTTTAAGCACCCGAGCTTCCCGACCCCTTGCTTGGGACAGTCCTGAATCACATTCTCCCCTCTCTCCCAGGATTTGCCAGCAGGACTGAGCCCGAGTGGCCCACAGCCATAACCTGTTCGATAATACACTCTTTATTGCCTTCTTTCCATCCCCTGACTCACTTCCCCACACCCCTACAGGTGCTTCCCGGGATCACATCCAAAATCAACTATTGGCACTCAAATCCCTGTGTCAGGGACCGTCTGGGGGGAACCCGGCCTCAGACACCGTACACCTGCAAAGCTTGACATTTCATCTGGCTTTGCTACTTGGTGAGCACAAAGCTCTGTGCATTATCCTAACTCGCTGCTTTTTTCCGGAAGATTCCGCCGGTGTCAAAACTGTCCACCAACAATGCTGACAGGCATCTGGTCAACCGCAGGGAAGAGTCTCCATGAGATCAGAGGCAGGTCCTCATTCGCCGTCTTTCCAGGGGGCTTGTCAGAAAGTGGAAACAGACTGTGAAGCTTTGCTCCAGCATCCTGAAGTTGCCCCGTTTCCCAGAACAAGTCTTAACGCGCTTGATCGACTTTTTGGACAGGAGATAAGCGCCCGTTCTCAAAACAATTAGGAAGATTCTCTTTACGTTGTGGCCTCTCTGGCAGATTTTTTAAAAGCCAGATAAGCAGTATAAATCTCTCCATGCGATTTTCTGCCATCCCGGATACAAAAGCTGTTGCAAATAAGCTCTGGGCCCTTTAGGATTCATACTTCTATTCTAGAGGACAGGACAAGTGGTGGAGAGTTTACACATTTCCTGGGTTTTAAACTGCAATCTGCTGTGAAACATGTCATCCCTTTTTTTTTTTTTTTTAAGGTTTATTTATTTTGAGAGAGAGAGCACGCGCACAAGAGGGCGAGGGGCAGAGAGAGAGAGAGAGAGAGAGAGAGGAAGAGGGAGGATCCCAAGAGGGCTCCATGCTGTCAGCGCGGAGCCTGATGCGGGGATCAATCACACGACTTCGAGATCACGACCTGAGCTGATACCAGGAGTCAGAGGCTTAACGGACTGAGCCACCCAGGTGCCCCGAGACATGTTGTTACTTTAATAACAGTTTGAGCGAAGGAGGGGACACGGCCGACACCCTATGTGCGCATCGGCTGCAAGAGGACGAAACCTTTGCCAGAAATCTTAACACGTGTCCCTGAGAATGAAGCATTATGGGACGGAACCTGATCAGCGCTGGTGGAACGACTTCGCAGATACCCCTCATGGTGGCAAAACCCTGTCCGTTTGGGGGGCAGCTAGAAGTTGGTGGCCACCTGGGGAGACTACAGTGGGTTTTTGACGCTTTCTGACGCTGGGAGAACCTTAACATTGAAACGCACAGCCTTCTGCTGCCAGCGATGGTGTCGACGAGACAGATGCTGACCCACGACACAGACGATCTCTCGGACTTGACAAAAGAACTGATGTCAAACCCATCCCACTTGAAGTCTTGGCGAATTCTGGCGTTCCTCTGACTAGCCTCGGGTCCACCCGGCCCCGGGGGGGCAACGGGGATTCTGACACCATTTGCCACTATGCGTGTGTGTGCATCAGCCTTTTCAGCGCTTGACTCTCAGAATGAACAAGAAAAGAAAGGAGTCGCACGTCGTCGATGACCATGTTGAATCCACAGGTTTACCTCCGCGGTCAATGCAAACAAAAGACGCTTTGGGTGTAAATTCACTTCGGAGCAGAATGAATGTTTACTTTTTGTTTTCTTTGGGAAATCTGTATCTATTGCCTCTTGGGGGAGGAGAAAGTAGCCATTTCTTTCTGTCTGGGGAAAAAAAGAAGCGTGAAAGACAAAATTGCATGACGACCGATTTGATTGATGGCTACATGAAAGGAATATATTTCCAGTGCAATAAATGAGTTATATGCACACTTTCGCATGGATGTGCATTTTCCCGAAGTTCATAGATTCTTTTAGACTTTTTAATGGGATCAGGGCCTCCGGAACGTCAAAAAAAATTTTTGTTCCTGATTTTCTTTCGAAATGAAAACTTAAAGGAGTTTAAGTAATTTATTCCACCATGAATATACAGAAAGGTATTTTTGAAGTTATTTTTTAAAAGTGCATTTTTTTTTTCTTGAGGATGAACAAGTTCTTCTTGGGGCGTTGATTTAACTATTAATTATCCTCATAAGCCTCGGCACCCTCTGTATATAACGGAAAAAAGAAAAAGTCTGCCATTTGGTCCAATCACAAACGCTCTCACTTAACCAATTAAGCTTGAGAAGGTTTTGGCACACGGGTCCTCTTTGTTACTTTTGCGTAAATTTTAACTCCGATCTGTTTCCTTGTAAACAGTGGATAATCTTGTAGGAATGTTCTCGCCCTTGCTGAGGGATGATTTGCCTTTTCTGCCCCAGCGTCTCTCTCCTTCCCTCCACCCCCCTCTCTGAAAGTTTTCACATAGTTCTCCTCCTTCAGAACTTATATAAATATATGTTTCTTTGTGATGCTAAAAACTAATCTTTGTTTCTTCAGGCTTTTAGGAGGGATACTTACCTTAATCCTCTTAGGTCTGTGTGCCTTGAAGTGATAGCACTCGTAAAGTTTCAAGTTTCAAGGAGTAGGCTCTCCTAGGACCTGGGAGGAGGGAGCTGCCCTGAGATTCCTGTGCTATTAGCTTTGTGGGGAGCACTTTAAAAGGATGTGTGGCTTCCACTGTTGCTCTGTGCTTGCCAATGGTGCATTTAAGGAAAAGAAAAGAAAAAAGAAAAGAAAAGGAAAGAAAGAAAAGAAAAGAGAAAGGAAAGGAAAGGAAAGGAAAGGAAAGGAAAGGAAAAAAAGAAAAGAAAAGGAAGGGAAGGAAAAGAAAAGAAAGGGAAGAGAAAAGAAGGAAAGAAAAGAAAAAAGAAAAGAGAGGGGGGTGCAGCCAAGAGACAACAGAAAAATTCAAATTACAATACATTGTTTCTACTCTTTGCATATAATTAATTGTCTAATTAGGAAGTAATTCTGTCTCTTTAAAAAAAATTTCTGTCCTTTTCTGTCTCTTTCCTTTTCTCTTTTAAAACCAGTGTTTTTAGAATTCCTTTTCTGTCTCTTAAAAAATTTTTTTTTAGAATTCCACTGCTTTTACTAAACCACTATATTCCCATTATCGGGCTTACGCATTTAATAATAAACTGTGGTGTTTCTGATCCCGCACTCAAAGCTGTTTGTAAATCCCGTATGTCTCCACGTTCCTGATCAACTAACCAGCCCTCAGCAAGTTGCCTTGATATGGATCCTCCTCTCCTGAGCATTTATTAAGCACCAAGCACTGCCCGAGAGGTGGCCAGAGGTGCAATACTGAGGGAGAAATTCACACAAAGAACTGTCAAGGGTTGTTTTTAGAAACTCCCCCTGGCTATTACTTGGGATTTAGCGCAAGTCATTTACTACTCAACAGCTGGTCTCCCTCCCCAGCATCTAAACCGAAGTCTCTTGAATTCATTTGCAGGCCTCCACGCACATCACATTTAGGAGAGCTGTTAAAAATGTGAATTCTCATGGCCCAGTCCCGGTGAATTAGAATTTCTGGGAGTGGAGAAGAGGAATGTGCGTTTCTAACAAGCCCCCCCGCCCCTTGCTATTCGACCATAACTGAAGTTTGAGGGCCATACATCCAGCTTCCCGACCCACCCCGGTTTCAGCTCCTAGGTAAACACTCTAGATACTCTCTCTGGTCCCTGCTTCGTCTCCCGGATGGCAGTGTCTCAGGGAGGGGAGGTGGTATTACCTCTGTTGACTTTGCCTGTTTGGCGTTGATTCCCCCCACTCCCACCCGCGTCTGGTAAGAGGTCTCAGGTTCTCCTCTGGAGGAACCACCAGTCCCCTGCTCTTAATTCATGCGACCAGACGGGAACCACCGTCTCCATGCTTCTAGAAGTGGTCACGTGACCAAGGCCTAACCAAGCAGCGCCATCTATCCCTCTAGCCCCGATGATCACGTCACTGGTGGACACGTGACTGAGCCAATCCTATGATACCCGAGCTGGGGCTTCTGCGGTTTCTTTCGTTGCTGGGCTTCTGGGGACCAGAATGACATAAGCCTGGAACTGCCGGGGAGGAGGTGGGGTCCCTTCCCTCCATGGGGAAGGGTTCTGCTTAAGAGAGAGACAGACATAGCTGAGAAATGGAGTGTCAGCCGTGAGTGTTGTTGACCCTCCTGGAGTCCCTGGGTGAGGACCTATTTGTAGACAGACCTGCCTCGGCTGGGATAGCCCCTTCTCTGTTTCTCCCAGTTTGACTCAGGTTTCTGACGTCTTCCACAGAAAGAACCCAATTATGGATGGAAAATGAAAAGAACTGATTTCTTCCATGGTCAACATTGGTCTGGTTTAGACTAAACACTGGGTATTTGGTGTGGGTCAAGCCTCAGACCTAGTGGTAATCAATAAAAATAGGTTAAGTAAATGGTCTGGAAGCCTCAGGGACGTGGATAACTCTTGGGGTGACTCCAAGACTCGCAGACCAAGTCGATGCCTGGAACATTCTGTGACGTCTTTCTGAACATGCGCTCTCTCAAGAATGAGTCCTTAAGGGGACAATGAGACAGAACGTTTGCCTTGGGGTCTCATGGAAAATTCCAGACCATGGTCATTGTACTTTTAGCCCTGATATCACACTCTCCCCAGACTGAGTATAGCTTATGTGTGACCTGTAGAGCTGGTCCAGACCCTCACAATTATCAATCACCGTCGATTTCTGAAGTCATAATGGCACCCGCTTGAATTCATGGAAAAAAACAAAAACACAAAACAAGCTCTGGGATCATGAACTTCGGGAAGAAGTTCACCGTACGGTTAAGAACAAAGATTTTGAAATCACACAGAACTGATTCCCAAGTCTTAACTCTGTCAATTGCTATCTGCCTGATCTGGAAAACTTGTGTAGAGATTTTATCCACATAAGAGGATAATAATGGCAGCCTTGTGTATAGATGACTGCAAGAATTAAATTAGATAATGTATATAAAGTGCTCAGTGCAACGTGTGGCCCATAGTAATTAGCAATTGACCTTGGGTCCTGTACCTCACTATACCTCCTTGACATTTATGTTCTGCTTTTATCAGATGTTGAGAGGTTCCATCAATGCCCCCACCACCACCACCCACGCTTCAGCCCAAAGTTTGAAGCTCTTTGCAGCAGGCACTTCTGTTAACTATGACTTGCTCTAGGACTTGGGGCCTCAGTTTACCTATCTGAAAATGGAGCGGGGTGGGGGGCGAATCAGGATTGTCCGACTACAAGTTCACTAATATTTTAACTCGTTCTAATATTTCTTCCGTGATGCCAAGAACTCTAAGCACTTAGCCACCAACCAACCAGAAGTTCCTAGGCAAACATGTCAAGTTTGTATTGCTGAATCACGAATTTGTCAAGGTACTTTAAAATATACTTTTTTTCTTTGCGTGAAGAACCCTAGGTGTGACTCACTATGAATTTGGCCAAGAATCCAAACGACGTCTACTACATACTTTACGATTTTACTGCGAACGCCATCAATTGGGAAGAATATTCTTCTGAAGCTTCCAACTTAGAAGATAAGTTGCATTTTTAAAATTACTCAAAGATTCCCCCCCCGCCGCCGTATTTTTCCGCTTCTTTGATGCATGTAAGTCTTTTGACTTCAGCCCAGTTCTCATCTTTTGGCAAGTGACCAATTCACAGATTCCAGGCAATATTCAGAATGTGTTCAGCTAAAACAAATCAAGTCTGACAGTTGTCACAGAAGCATTTAACCAAAATTACTTCAACATTTTAACAATGCTTGACGTTTTCAGGGATGCCTTTGAAGTACAGAGCTCCCAAAATATTTAGTGTTAACAGTTTTAGACAGGTGTTTTGCCAAAGACATGTAAAGATGTGTTGAGTGAAGATTATTATTTTGCAGTGAGCTTAGCCTCTGGAAAAATATTTATGTCTTAATTGGATGGGATTCCACCTGTCATTTTATCACACACTTTGCTTATGGTCCATTTTGCTTAGAGTCCAAGAAAAATGAAAGTCTTTTCGGTGTGAGAATTAATGGGACGCATGTTGGAGCTTTTGTGGAATCACCGCGTTTGTTTGGTGATAATTGTGAGAGAGGGTTTTAGGAACTTGAACTCGAGTTTGCAATTAGAATATACAGACTTGGGTCTGAAAAGCTTAAGAAAGAAGCAGTGACGGAAAGTGTTGCAAAAGCCCTTTTAGAGCAGACCAGAGTTACACAACTAGAAAACCACTGAATTGAAAACTGAAATGGAAAAAGGCGAGCAACACATTTTCTAGGGGTTTCTGTCATTCTAGGGATTAGTGATCTTACTGTCTGGTACGTAGAAAGTCCTCACAAAAAAGGAGCTTCCCGCCTTCGTCTTCCTTGCTTTTCCCCTCTTTTCCTTCCTCCTGTTTCCTTCAACCAGCTTTCTGGTCACTTATAACACGATTTCGACAAGTAATCCTGAAGACGGAAACCAGAACTCAGCTGCTTTTGAACCAGTGTTTAGATTGGAGGGAAGACCTCCCCCTCCTTTGCTCAGACAAGCTCCCCATGTGAGTGTAGCTCGTGCAGCGTTAGAGTGTTGACTCCATGTCTGGAGGAATGAATGTGGTTAACGCCGAATGGATTTCTATATTCTATTTAAGCTCCGGCCATGTATTGAATGAGTGTCTGCTCTGGGGGTGTCTCCGTGGGCTCCACTGTGACCTTAGAGATGGGACCCTGCACGGAGAAGCGGGTCATAGGTGAGGGGTTTGGAGGTCAGGGGACAAGCGATCGTCTGTCGGAAGCACTCTCTGAATCTCTCGTTTTGGGTGGTGGGCTCCAGACGCCTAAGTACGAGAAGGTCCAACTCGAGTGAAAAAAGCAAAATCTCACTTCTGCGAGGTGGGACGTAAGGAAACAGCGTGAAGGACAAATCCAAGTACGGTAACTGATTCACAGAGTCATGAGGCCTTATGAGGGCACGCGCACCCCACCCCCACTTGATAATGTGCCTGCCCCCCGCCTAGCCCTGCCGCTGAACCCCTAAAACCCTTAAGTTCCCACCGTCCTCGTGAAGGTTCTGGCTGAGCCTTCTGTTCCTGCTGATGTGAGGAAGCAATGCGTGCCACCCCCCCGGAACATGGAGGCAGAGAAACGAAGTGAGCCAAGGGAACCCACGGACTTCATGGTTCCTGTGCCACAGGCCAATGAGCTGGAGTTCAAGGCCAGCTTAACATGCAGGCGGGCTCCCAACGGACCATAGCTGACACATAGTTGTCATAAGGATTGAGCAGGGAAGAGCTGCTGTGCCCCTTTTCACTAGGGAATGAGCCTCTCGCTTCTTCTTGATGTGCTGAACTCCCTTCTCGATGCCTTTTCGTGTGTTCTGCCCGCTCATGCCGTAGGCTCCTGTGTTGCCCCCCCCCCCCCACTCTTGGATTTTTACATCATCCCTGGCACTTGTTTTGATCAAGGTAATCATCTGGCATTTAGCCCGTTCACAATTGCTCCTTCGGATCAGCTATCCTGGGTCTGTAACCAGTGACTTTTCATGCCCTCAAATTGAAAATATTCATCACCCATTATGACAGTCAAACTGGGAGCATACATGCTACACATATATCCCGAAACACTCTTTTCCTTAATACCTGTAGCTTTAGCATTGTTGGGAATGTGCTAAATAATCGCTAAAAACATGGTCTATGGCGAGAAGCCCGGGCTCTGGATCTGAATCCTGTCTCTTTTCTTTGCTATGGGACCTGGACCCTGGGGAGACAATCTCTCTAGGCTTCACTGTCCTCACGTGTAAGGCTGGGGAAATAACAGCGCTGAGTGCCTAAGACCATTACAGATAAGGCCTGAAACACAAAGCATATAAAATGCTCAGAATATGATCGAACACTTAATAAGCACTCAGAAATGGTAGCTACTCTTACGGTTATTATTATCGTCTGTAGGCAGAAGCAAAAGGCAATAGAGCTCAGGGCGCCTGGGTGGCTCAGTCGGTTGAGCCTCCGACTCTTGATTTCAGTTCAGGTCCCGATCCCAGGGTCGTGGGATCAAGCTCCGCGTGAGGCTCCGCGCTGAGCGTGGTGCCCGCTTAAGGTTCTCTCTTTCTCTCCCTCTACCCCGCTCCCCCCGCCTCACGCACACATTCTCTCTCTCTCTGACCCCCACCAAAAAAAATTTTTTTTAATTTTTAAAAAGGTAATAGAGCTCATTCTTTAGTCTCACGTAAAATATAGACGCAGATAGAGTAAACAAATGGGGACCCAGTGACCCCTGAACGAGGTTATTAAATGGCACGGCATACCAAGTGTCTTACGAACACTCCTGGGATCCCCCTTTAATGGAAGGTGAACTTGACAGACTCTAAAGAACTATGTCAGGGGAAATACTCACAAGGCAGCCTCAGCCTGCAGTCTCAGCCAAGAGTCGTTTAAGGTCGGACACTGTAATTTGTTCTTGACAATGTTTAGCGATACTCTGAGGGTGGATATTCTGAGGGTGCCATAATTCTCCTCCTTGGAACCAGCTGCTGTAAGGAGCAGGCATTTCCGATCGTTGGGTTTCCCGGTAGTTGGTAGCATTTCCTCCGTGTTCTCGCAAGCGACCAAGCATCCAACACTCCTAGAATGCTAAATAATACCTACATAATAAGGTTAAGCCCAGGGATCGCCTTGCTGATATTAAGAATTTGGGGCTTCCTTCAACAGACAAATTGCTTTGCTGGACAAGCCATAATGCAACACGTTCATCTCAAGAGAGTTATTTCAGCGGGGAAATATGCTAAGAAGCTCAGTGCTTTTCTTAAAATGATCGTCTCGAAACTAAACATGGCAGCCAATTATTGTTGAACCGTTTGTGAAAAACAGTTGGATTGGAAGGTTAATATTGGAAGAGGCCACAATGATTGACATCAGCCCAATTCAGATGTTGGCTGAGGTATCCTGTCCCTTAAGAACCAAAAGAAATTGGCCTGGTCCCATTTCAAGCACCGGTAGGGCCCCGTGACCTTCCTAACCTCTCAGGAGATTTTGGAAGGTAGGGAGTGGCTAACTCCTTGACTTGGTGGGTGGGCGGGGGTGGGGGGAGGGCATTTTTTCCATCCCATACGATTCTGGTTTTTGTTTTGTTGTGTCATTCTGTGGGATCCTTTGCCATACTTCCATGCTGCTCCCAATCCCAAATCCTCCAGCTCAGCTATGAGACTTAGGCATCTTGATTTCTGCATTAAAGCTCACCCACACAGGGGCGCCTGGATGGCTCAGTTGGTTAAGCGTCTGTCTACGACTCGGGTCATGATCTCACGGTTCGTGGGTTCGAGCCCCGCATCGGGCTGTGTGCTATCAGCTCAAAGGCTGGAACCTGCTTTGGATTCTGTGTCTCCCTCTCTCTCTATCCCTCCCCTCCTTGTGTTCCGTCTCTCTCTCTCTCTCTCAAAAATAAATAAACATCGAAAAAATTAAAAAAACAAAACAAAACACCCACATAAGCCCTTCATGTACCCCGCAGACTTGGCTAAGGTTTGAGAGAAGAGAGGGATGGTGCTTAGATCATGAAAGAGAGGTCGTCTTAAAATGGAACGGTAAATATTCCTGGGCCTAATGGTATTTGCCATAAGGCTTGGTGACTCTCCCTGTCCTTGCTTAGGAATCAACCCCCCTTCAATTCCCTCATTATTTTCACGCAGAGGCAAATAACATTGGACTAGACCACTTGGAAATTACTGCTTGGGCTCAGATGAGGTCCTGTCTCTCCTCCCAGTCTTGGGGATGGAGTGTGGCATATCATTCTTTGAGGTATATTTCAACTAGGTAAACAGGGCCCAGGGAAGTGAAACCATTTGTGCAGATAAACACCAGAGCCGGGACCCCAATATACGGCCGGTTGATGGTACATGGCCTTATTTCTGAGCCCCGTTATCGCCACACATATTTCCACGGATGTACCCTCAGGCACGTACCTATCACCGATTCTCACATAACTCCATGTGTACTCACTCGGCACTAAAAACCCGAGTGAAGAAAGCTAAGTTATCCTCAATAAACCGAAGGCACCCTAGAATCTTGCTCTGCTTCCGGAACCTCACCGTAAACTCCAGTGGCAACAACCCTTCTTGGCGGGCCTACTGAGAATGAGAGGCCACTCTGGGCTCTGTGGGAGGACACGGTGATGGATGAAGCCGTGAGCATTGAACCCCTACAGGCTCTACAGAGATGACGGAGACCAGGTAGGGATGGCCCCTGCCCCCGTGGGGCAACAGCAAATCCATCTCCGGAAAATAAACTCCCGTTGGTTAAGCCACTCAGTCTATGCTACCACTGTTATGGCGGCCCTCACAAGCACCCTGGCCAAGTAAGTCGACTCTCGGCAAATAAAGGCACCAGGCAGTGTAAACAGGGTGAGGAAAGGAGCACGAGCAGCTCGAGCAAGGACCTGGAGGAAGAGAAGGGGAAAATAACATGCAAGGCTGGAATGTGGGAAGGAAGAAGGAGCGAGAAAACTGGAAAGGTGAGTTCGTCTCCCGTGATCAAGGATGTGGAACTGAGAAGTGTGGTCTCTCGGGCCATTCTTGGGAACCTCGGTTGGCAAAGAGAACCAGGGAACGGGATGTTGGATATAAACTTAAAGCATGTGGAAAAGCCCAGCATGTTTTCCTTTTTTCCTTGCCTCCATTTTTCCCATATGAGCTATTACTTTAGAAGTGGAAAGACATTCCGGAACGTTAACACGTCTATAAAATGAAGAGACAAGTTGAAAGGTTTCTTTGCTTCAGGGGCTTTGGGGCGGAAATTTGGGTTGGCTTGAATCTTTTATGGCCACGAAGGCGTTTCGATGTCCATTTAGTCGAGTGACTTTGGGAGGAATTCTCCACGATGTGATAATACATTTGTTGGCCGGGAAGCTAGGAACCCTGTTGACCGAGTCCCTTTGGTGAAACGGGTGACACGGCTTTGAGTCTTGTGCCCAGTGAATAAAATTTGGGTGGGTGACTTTCCAGAGCTGCGGGGGGAGGGGGTTGGGTGCCCCTGATGGCTATCAGCAGGGGGCCTCTGCCCACTCCCTACAGGGCTGGCTTTTGTGTGCTCGGAGGAAAGGGAGCCCCAAGCACAGGGACAAGGTGTGGCTGATGGGGCCCGATAAACCCCACACAAAAAGCCCACTGTAGTGCTGAAAGGGTCTCCAATGTAGCCCTTTAATTTCCTCGCTTAGAAATGTTTCTCCTCTTTTCATCCCCGGCCTTTATCTTAACTTCTAATCGGAGCAAAGCGGCAGCCTTTCAAATTGAACAAATAGGCTCTTCTGCCTGTGACAAGATGTACCTCATTTTCTCGGCAAGCCTTCAGCAAGGTCACACCTTTTTAATTTATTTTCTGTAAGAAAAATCTAGTTGCTGGCTAGAACAAGGACCAGAGCTCGCTAGAGGTCATTTCTCGAGCTAGTCATAAAGTAGAATGGGATTAGAGCCGCGTAATATCCTCGGCCTCACCTTGCTGCCCACACCAGCACCCCGGGAGCGGACAGGGCCTGGGCGAGGGGACAGGGACGGTCAGCGTGGATTGTTCTGTCTTCTCATTGTGCGGCCGATCTTTTCCCGGGGATTTATTTGTATTTCAGATATGATTTTGACTCTCGCAGACAGGCGTGTGAAAAAATGTCAATGGAAGAGCATCGTGGGGGGGTGTGTTTAACATTATCTGACACAAACAGGGGAAAGGACACGGTGTCGTCTGCTTATAGGGTAGTTGGGCTATCCGCGAATGTACCCCGCCCACTGCCACAACCTTCCCATTTTTCCCATCCAGTGCCCTTTCCGCTCATTCCAAAATTGAGGCGACTGACGTCCCTCTGAAATCAAGGCAAAGTTGTCCTTCCCTAAGTTTCAGGCTGTGGCTCATTGGCGAAAATGCCTAGCCAGCCCTTTTTATGCTCCCTGAATTCTGTCTCGTTTTGTAGTAACTAACCTTGGTCGTTGTGAAAGTAGTTACCGTGTTTGTTCATACGTTATAAACACATAGAGGGATGTCTGCAAGGACATATATTAAATTTAACAGTAGTTCCTCTTGGAGAGGCAAGTAGGGACAAGAGGTAAAGAGGGACACCAGATTTGAACCCATGACTTGAAAGCTTTACAGTAATAATGCGTTCATGTTAACATCGTTTAAAAAAGTAACAAAAATACTTTCCTTTCAATGGAAAAATCAAGAACATGAGAGAAAGGGTGGCATATAAATCAAAGTCACGTATAAGCTTAGCTTTCAGGAAAAATTGTTGATGACACTTTGCTGTATTTCTTCTCACCCTTTAATTCTGTATATTTCTCTACCCCCTCTTCCTCCCACTGCGTCATATTGTGAGCGTTTCTTCATTTTATTAAATATTCTTTTAAAAACAGTGTATTTAAGGGGCGCCTGGGTGGCTCAGACGGTTAAGTGGCCGACTTTGGCTCAGGTCATGATCTCACAGTTTGTGGGTTCAAGCCCCACGTTGGGTTCTGTGCTGACAGCTCAGAACCCGGAGCCTGCTTCGGATTCTGGGTCTCCCTCTCTCTCTGTCCCTCCCCTGCTTGCACCCTGTCTCTCTCTCACAAAAATAAGTAAACCTCAGGGACACCTGGGTGGCTCAGTCAGTTAAGCATCCGACTTCAGCTCAGGTTATGATCTCACGGTTCGTGGGTTCGAGCCCCACGTTGGGCTCTGTGCTGACAGCTGGGAGCCTGGAGCCTGGAGCCTGCTTCAGATTCTGTGTCTCCCTCTCTCTCTGCCCCTCCCCCGCTTGTGCTCTGTCTCTCTCTCAAAAATAAATAAACGTTAAAGCAAAATAAACCAAAAAAATTTAAAATTTAAAAATGAATAAACACTAAAAACTTAAAACAGTATATTCAATACCTGTGAGGTATTCCATCAGATTATGTATACCTAATGCATTCAAACATTTTAAATTTTTTTTTTTAATGTTTTTATTTTTGAGACACAGAGAGACAGAGCATGAGCAGGGGAGCGGCAGAGAGAGAGGGAGACACAGAATCTGAAGCAGGCTCCAGGCTCTGAGCTGTCAGCACAGAGCCCAACGCGGGGCTCGAACTCATGGACCGTGAGATCATGGCCTGAGCTGAAGTCAGACGCTTAACCGACTGAGCCACCCAGGCGCCCCTGCATTCAAACATTTTAAAACCTGCTTATTGTTTTCAGTTGTGGCTGTATTAACTAAAATGCTGTAATAAACAGCCATATATATATGTGTATATATATATATGTACATATATAAGTATATATATATGTACATGTACATAAGTACATATACATATATACATAAGTACATATATATGTATATGTATTATATACATATATACATTTATATATTGGTGTGTATATCATATATGTATACACACACACACACACACACACACACATATATCGCAGCGGACACCTCAGGTCATTTTCTTAGGCTGGAGAAAATTCCTAGCAGGGCAGTTACTAGTTCAAAATAGAGAACATATTCAAGACTCTTTTGCCAGATTAAAACTCTAAGAAGAGTGCATCCATTTATAATACCACCAGCAGTATTTCAAAGTGTCTATTACAATTTTTCTGTTTTGCTGACTCTTTGAATGACGAGAGAAATAGTAATTAATTGTCTTAATTTGTATTTTTAAAATTGCTAGCGATGTCAAACCCATCATTACTTTGCCATTTGTTGGTTTCTTCTCTTGTGAATCAGCTGTTTGGATTCTAAGTATTTGCTTACCAAGGTTTTCGCTTTGCTTACTGATTTGTAAACACTTTTTAGAGTTTAAGGGTATTAACCTTCTGTGCGTAAGATATTCTGCTTAATCTGATGTCTAACTTTTGATGTTTTTCTGCCTTTTTGATATTTGTAAGATATCATGATGTTTCTTCCATTGTTGTGCATTCAAACCTACCACTCTTGTCCATCATGGTATTTACATTTGCACTTAAGCTTAGAAAGGTCTTTTCCCCCCTAAAAACACATAACTACTTAATAGTCTACTCAGATACTTAGCCTTTCAGTTTTTACACAATTTGGTATTGATTTAGAAGTTATTTTTATCTAGTGTAAGATATGAATCAAATTTTATTTTTCTAAAGAGCTAACTGGTTTTTCTAAAACTGCTGATTGCAATCATTTTCTCAAGAATTTGAAATTCCAGAAAACTGACCTGTTCCATTGATGTCTTTGTGTATTCCTGGGTCAGTAACACATTGGCTTACTAATTACAGTTTTATGTTATGTTTTTCTATTCATCAGTTTATTATTTATTATTCTTTTTCACATCTTCAGTAGTCTTGCCCATTTAATTAGCAGAAGAATTTTTAAATTTCCTTGTCATTTAATACTTACCAACAAACATTTAGTACTTAAACCAATAATGGTTTTTTTTATTGTGCAAATGAATAATTACTTTGATTATAATTGAACTAAATGTGTAATTGGGAGTATTGACAACTGTGCAGCATTAACTTTCCCATCCATGGACATGGTATGCCTTTTCATTTGTTTTTTAAAAAATGCTGTATTCCTCAATAAGTTTATGGATTTTTTTTTTTACATAGGCCTCAAACGTTTTATGGTGCTGGTAGAGAATGAGAGAAATGAGTAGATTTGAGAGACTGACAAGATATATATACACAGGCTTTGCTGAGAGATCAGGCATGGGAAATTAGAGAGAAAGACCGACTCCTAGATTCTGGGCTTGGGAAACAGGAGAACTGATGATGCCATTCACTAAGATAAGGAACATCAGAAGAGAACCAGATTTGGGGAGGAAAGATCCATACTTTGGTTTTGGACATGTGAGTTTTGAGATGACTTTGTGATATCCAAGTAAACCCATGTAAGTCAGCAGTTGAATGTGTATATTTGAAGCTCTGAGGAAAGTGGTTAGCAAGAAATCCCCATTTACGAGTTATCTGCAAATGAGTGGTAATTAAGCTAGGTATTATCTAAAGCACAAGCATGGAGTGACCAGAAAAATATGCAGAGAACTGAGCCTAAATGTCTGGGTAGAATGTGTTGGGCCTGCAAAGTGGCTAGAGAGAGGCCCGAGTGAGTGTTATGTCACCAAAGCCGGGTCATGGAAGTGTCCCAATTAAATCTATGGCAAATTGATTTCCAACAAGAGTGTCTATTTGTGTCTACACACACACACACACACACACACACACACACAAAAGCCCAATGTGGGGCTCGGACCCATGAGCAGCAAGATCATGACCTGAGCCAAAGTCAGACACTTAACCGACTGAGCCACCCAGGCGCCCCACGGATGTTGCTATTTTCAACAATCCTGAGGAGAGCAGCCCAATGCTGACGCAGCCATGGTGCTCCATTCCTAGGTTCCTCAACCCATCCCTTTGGCCATCCCTAGCATACTGCATCCCATCTTCAATGTTGCCTCAACATCACAAGATGGCACCTACTGCGCCAGCTATCACAACATTTTAGGAAAGAAGGAGAATGGGGGAGGGAGGCAAAATGGCCCCCAACAGATGAGTCAGCAAGTTTTTAAGAAGTTTCTCAGAAACCCTGCCCAAAACTGTCCACTTACTTCTTGTTTCTACAATTTCGTTCCCTGCAAGGGTGACTGGGAAATAAAGTGTTTGATTGGCTGCCATGTTGGCTTTTGGCTCAGGTTTCCTATGGGAAGGAAGAAGAGATGGGATAATGAGCTGGTAACTAGCAGATGGTCTTACCAAATTTGCTTTCTTTGACGTTCCTCAGTTTCCACATTTACATTAACGATTCTCCCGCAGTTATACACTAGTCTGTTCCTTACCTTGAGAATTGTCCCTTTTGGTGACTTTGTTTATTCATCTAACTAATGTTTTTATTGAGGACCTTCTCTGTGCCAGCACCCGGAGCTATGGCACTGAACAAAATAAAACAGAAAGTCCCACTCTCCCGGAGCTTCATTTTAGTAAGGGAAAGGATGATAGAGAAGAAAAAAAAAATGACCAAAATAAATAGTGTGCCTAACGGTCACAAGTGCAAGGCAAAACAAAGCAAGCAGGGCAGTGACACATGAATGACCTGTTGGAGTGGCGGTTGTTGAAATTTTAGATGAAAGGACCAAAGAAGACTGCGTTGAGAAGGTGCTTTGGGGAATACAGACATAAAGAAATAAGGGAGCTAGCTCCAGGGAGAAGGAGTTGTAAGTGCAAAGGTCCTGTGGTAGGAGGGTTTTGGTACGTCTGAGGAACAGAAAGGAGGCCGATATGCTTAAAGCAGGCTGCAGGGGACACGAGAGGAGAGGAGTCAGAGTGAGACGCGGGAGCGGTCGTGCAGACCTTGGAGGCCATGGGCAGGATGCCAACTTCCTTTTTTTCACCTCGTGTCCCTCGTTGGAATCTCTACAAACCGATAAAGGCTCAGCGTTATTTTATTTCACTATTTGTTTAATGAAATATCAGGTTTGTGGCTGATTGCCAGCATCGGGGAAGTATTCATTATACCCACACACGTGCACACGTGCACACACACCCCCCCCCCACGCGTTTACACACATTTTCATTTTTCTTGTTTTAGAAAAGTAGCACTGCTACCCACCAGCTGGCTGTGCTGTGCACATTTTTACGTCCTCGGTTTTTTGGAGACGTGGGGCGATACCGCCTGATGCGGTTGACACGAACGGGTGAAATGCTGATGAAATATATTAAATATGAAGGCAATCCTTGTACAAAGGGATTTCCACCAATGAGTCTAAGGCTGGCAACCAACCCAGAGGCAGATGGAGTTAGTTAGGAGCAGTTAGAGAAAGAATTCAAAGTGCAAGCTGAAACACAAACCTGGATTAAACATCACCAATATGAAGGAATTTTCATTGTGAAGTTTCTTCTCATTATTTCTCTCTCTCTCTCTCTCTCTCTCTCTCTCTCTGTCTGCCTCCAAATCCCAGCCCCAAACTGTGTGTCTCAGATGAATAAGGAGCAGGTGTAATTAACTGAATAGATCAGTAAAAGGAGAATTATGGGATACGGAAAGCCTTTAAATATGATTCATGGGTTGGGCGCAATGGCAAACACGTGATAGATGCTCGGAAGAGGCCACGGGGAGACGGTGCTGAGCGCCTAGTGGGAAATGGCTAAAGCAGGCACCCGGATCTCGACAGTTCATATAATTATAAAGGACGAAATATTTTATAAAGATGGAACAAGTAAGACTTCACCAGCACCACACCTCATGCCCGCAAGGATTAAACAGAAACCAAGAAGGCATGCGCGTTTTTGTCCCTGGGGAGCAGGACGGCTGTTTCTTCCCTCTGGCAGTCAGCACTGGAGGGGCGCCGTGGGTTACCAGAGCGGGAGGTAGAAGGCAAGTGGTAAATCAAACTTGGGTAAATCAAAGTCCTTGGGTAAATCAAACTTGCATCAGAATTAGAAACTCTTCCCATTGGGGGAAAAAAAAACTGTTGGGGGAAAAAAAAACTGTTGGTGAAAATTAAAAACTAACCACAGACTGGGAGGAGATATTCGCAAAGTATGGGTTCATCTCCACAATATATAAAGAACTCCTATGAATCAATAACAACACTATGAACCAATTTTAAAATGGGCAAAACAAAACAAAACGAAGAGACAAAGAGGGCCGAAAGACTGGAGCTGGAACCTGGGAAGAGAAAATGTATGAACGGCCAACACGAATATGACAAGGTGCTCAATGTTATTATTCATCAGGGAAATACAAAGTAAAACCACAATGGGATACCACTAACACTCAGCAGAATGGCTCAACTTAAGTGTCGGAGGGGCACCTGTGTGGCTCAGTTAGGCGTCCAACCCTTGACTTCAGCTAAGGTCGTGATCTCATGGATCGTGAGTTTGAGCCCCGCGCCGTGAGCCTGCTTAGGATTCTCTCTCTCCTTCCCTCTCTCTGCCCCTTCCCGCTCACCTACGTTCTCTCTCTCTCTCTCTCTCTCAAAATAAACAAATTCTAAAAAAATTGCAAAGACAGAAGTCTTTCCTCCAGTTCTTCCTTCCACTGTTGCAACGGCTTCCTTACTCCTTACTTGTTTGTCTGTTTTTCCTCGAGCTCCTCCCAGCCCATCCACATCGCCCCCCGGATAAACCCCACACCCCTAATTGTATTCCCCACGGCCCTGTACAGCCTGCCTCTCCACGTATTTTAAGTTGGTCACTCACTCTCTTCAGCCACAGGAAGGGCTTTGCTGCCTCCTGCCCCAGGGACTTTGCGTGTGCTACTCCTTTATCCAATGAACTCCTGCTCAGGCTTCTGATCTTGACCCTGTTTTCAGTCTGGGGAGCTGTCTCTTCTCTCCCAATCCTGGCCCTCATCTGGACTGATTTCGATCCTTCCGTTCTTGTCCTCGTGGCCCCATGGACCTCTCGTTCGCCGTGGATATCAAAGCTGTCGTTTTCTGTTGGCTTATTCGAGAATCCTCGACACGTACTAGGCCGTAGGCAGGGACAGCATCCGTTTTCCTGCCTCCTTGCCCAGTGCTTCCGGCAGCGCCTGGCTCCTAGCAGGTGCTCAGTAAACACGCGTGGAGGGCCAGGATGGCTCGGCATTGTGCTCAGACTCTGCCGTCAGACCGCCTGGCTCCAAATCCAGGGTCTGCCACTTGTCAGCCGTGTGACCTTCAGCCAGTCACTTGACCTCTCAGTGCCAGACGAGGACCAGAGTGAGGGAAGTTGCTAGGGTGTAGAATGTAGGGAGATACCCCAGGGCCTCCCCTTTGTCCTGGCCTTGTCTCGGGGCCTCAGTTTCCCTTATCTGGGATAACATCTATGCTTGTGTCATAGACTCCGCAAGATGAAGTGATTTCATGGATGCAAACACGGACCGATTCCGGGCGGGGAGTGAACGCTGTGGGAGCATGTATCATCATCCTGTGTCAAGGGGCTCAAGGCCCAGTTCAAGTCCTTTCTGCCACTGCTTCCTCCCTCCCGACTTGGGCCCCCTCCCCGGAAACCGCCACCCCCACCACCACCCCCACTGTCCGCACAATGGCACGAGTAGGAGGCCGGTGGTTCTCATAGCCATTCGACAAGAGCTCTTTGGGGACCTCTGACTCTGAACACCTCCCAGCTCCCAGCACAGAGGGTGCCCTTCCCCCAAAACTGGCTGAGCCAATATCTACTCATCCCTCTTGCTGAAAACCAGGGCCAAGAGACCCTGCGGATTGCAGGAGCGTGGGTAAAACCGACTCCCAGTTTAAGCTCCAGGAGTAGGAGGGAGGTAAAGAGTCAAGCAGCATTCATCCCTGGACTCAGGACCCCTCCCCCCTGCAATCTGCTGGTAAAATTAGGAGTCGGCAGCTCGCAGAAGAGCAGAGATGCTCCCAGAGGTAGACACCCCCAGAGGCAAATATTTTTGGTTGTTAAGGTACCATGGGGAAGTTTGTACATGGAGTGGCCAAGAAGCCCATCTAGATAGCTCACCTTTTGTTATTTTTTATTTGTGTGTGTGTGTGTGTGTGTGTGTGTGTGTGTGGTCTGAACTGCCTAGGGAACACTGCACACCGTCCTCCCTTGGGGGCTAAGGGGCCAATACGCCTCTCTTCTGCTTGTCACCCCTGGCCTCTGTCT
The DNA here is from genome assembly GCF_046562875.1 of Panthera onca. Lineage (NCBI taxonomy): Eukaryota > Metazoa > Chordata > Mammalia > Carnivora > Felidae > Panthera > Panthera onca. The sequence goes on along the minus strand of NC_138353.1, from coordinate 32,001,048 downwards.
CCCGCTCCCCGCCGTCCAGGCCTGCGCCCTGGGACCCCTGAGAGACCCCAGATCCCCGATCCCTCTGCCGGCCTCAGCCCTCCAGAAGCCAGTTAGTCACCCTCACGCTCAAATTCCCCGTCGTCCAGGCCCGGCCAGACTTCTCACAGACCCATGAGGCCGGTCATGAGGGAGCCGCCGTCCCCGGGGGAAGCAGATTTTCCAAGCCCCCGGGGGGTGCGTGTGCAGACTCGTGCCTGAGAACAGCCCGTCATCTGCAGAACCCAAGAACAGTGCGCGTCTTTGTGCTGAGCAGGATGAATCCATCAGAAGACCCACCTCTGGAGCTGATGCAGCCTCGTGCCCAAGCGCTGTTTATCTCGAACTTGGTGGGAAACTGGACACTCTCCAGTGTGAACCGACACGGCGTTTCTCCCGCGGCCGCCCCGCCTGCTCCTTTCTCTCCAACCAGGAGAAACTGAGGACAGGAGCCGTCCCGGAGCCGTTCTCACTGAATACCCGACAGGAGCTGTAGTTGAAGGGCTTGCGATTCCGCCAGCAAACCCGGCGCCCCAGGCAGCACGTGACGGCCTCACCCGCCTGGGCCGGGGCCCCACCCGGGGCTTGTTCTTGACCCCTTAATCCGCCTCCTGCCGTCCGGCGCCTGCAAGGGGGAGAAAGGCAAGCGATCCAGACTATGATCCAGAGACGGGGGAAGAGCCGCCTCCAGGGGCCGGAAATGGTACGCGGCCGAGGCGTCCGGGGCGATTATGATTTTATGCAACTCGATTCTTGCAAAGCCTGGAAATAGAGGTGGAGGGTCCCCGCGACGACACGCAGCAGGCCGCCGTGCGGCGCACCCCTCCGGTAAACACGCGGGGGTGTCTCTGCCGCAGGACCTGTTGTTGCTCCCGCAAAGTCAGCAGAAACGTGTGACGTACTGAACAACGCCCGCTGCATGCGTGTGGGCCATCTGTCCGTAGGCCAGCGATAGGAGTCGAACGCAGAGGTGCTTGGGGTTTGACCCGCGGTGGTGTTGCTGTTGTTTTCTGGGGTTTTTTTGTTTTGTTTTGTGTTAATGCTTTTTAACGTTTCATTATTTTTGAGTGAGAAAGAGACACACTGTGCGTGGGGGAGGAGCAGAGAGAGAGAGAGAGAGAGAGAGACAGAATCCCAAGCAGGCTCCAGGCTCCGAGCTGTCAGCACAGAGCCCGACGCGGGGCTCGAACTCACGGACCGTGAGATCATGACCTGAGCCGAAGTCAGAGCCTTAACCAACTGAGCCACCCAGGTGCCCCCTGTTTTTGTTGTTGTTGTTTTGTGTTTGTTTGTTTTCAGAATATCAATACAGGAGGCTGCTAAATCTGGTTATTTCCTGGGGATTAACATTACCCATATGTTTCCCCCCTGAACGAAATATAAGCCACTCAGGGACACCTCCACCCTACCTTTTCCCAGCCCTACCTGTCCAGGATTCTTGATGGTCTTAGCTTTCTCTTCAAAGGCCAGCCCGCTCTGAGGGATATCTTTGTTTCTTTACCGGGTCAGCCCCAGGACAACCGTCTGGATCGTCCTCCTGGGTAACTGCCCTTCCCATAGTCTCAGCCAATGTGGTTTGGGTAGTGTGGACTCCACTCCCAGACTGTGTTTTGATTTGGCCAATCAGATAACCTCATGTCTCTGGCCAAGGTGATTGGTTCAGAGATACGCATGTTACCGCATTTGGGCCAATGAGAGTCAGGCCTGGGGACTTCGTTTAAGCTGCTTGGGGAAAGGAAGCTTTCTCTTTCTGTCAAAGTTAGAGCTATGAAGAATGAATCTGGGGTGGCTGGGGACCCGTCACATGGAGAAAATCTACCTGCAAGTGAAGCCAACGTGGACGGAAATGTTAATTAAGAGGTGATGAGACGCTGAATCTTCATGACATTGTTTGAGCCACTGGATCAAGCCAGGCCTGAAGGTGGAACTCTTCATGTTTTAACTATGACAACACGCTTAAACATTATTAACTTGTTAAGCAGTTTGAGTTGTATTCCCTGTCACTCAACAACTGAAAAAACTTCTAACTGGGATGTCCTAAACCCCAGGAACGTATATACTCGGAGGGCTCTGGATCTGCTCTCGGCATGGTGAAGCTCATCTCACGCACCCGTGGGCTTCCCCTCACCCTGCTGGGTCTCTACTCCATGTAGCAGTGATGCCGTATGCTTCCTCACTAGGTCCAGGGCCTCGTCCTCTGCGGATTCAGCACGTAGGGCACTGCTTGGCACCGAGGAGATGCTTGATGTGTGACTTTAGGGGAAGCAATTCACTTCCTTGGGCCTCTGCCTCCTGGTCTGTAAAATGGGCCTCCAATGGAGCTGTTTACTAAGGCTCTGTATTCGACAGCAGGGGTGACGCCTAGGCAGCCTATGGCAGCTGGAGGAGACACCCCCCCCACCCCCCCCACCCCCACCCCGCGTCACCAACCAAGCCAGAGTGCCTTCCACTTGTGCGGCTTGGGCGGAGCTAAAACTTGCACTCTCATATCCTGACCCTCCTCCAGTACTATGGCCCCTTCCAGCATTTTCCATAAGAAAAACAGGCCTGCCTCCGCCCCCACTTCATCGAATTCCTTCCGGCAAGAACACTACCCCTTGACAACTTCTGTGTCCGTGAGTTTGTGTTAGTTCTGCAAGGATGGGAAGGGGGCTGGGCAGAGGGACTCCCTCTGGTTTGCTGCGTGTCACCGAGATGTCCTGGCTCTTAACAGCCGCAGCGCAGCCCGGAACTCGTGTGCCGTCCGTGCACGTCTGGAGCAAAATGAGTGTCTGAGTCCCCTCTTCGGGTGATGATCAAAATCACAGCAAAGAACTGCTCTGCTGTTTTGCTGTCTGTGCACCCCCCGCCCCCGCCGCGTCTCCGCTCTGAGCTATCAGCTTTCTTATTACCCCCTAATGCCATCTCGCCGCCACCCCGGGTTCAAAATGGCACCAGGCAATGAGCTTTAAGGTTGTGTCTCTGCTGTTGTAGGAGATGTAATGCTTGTCAAATAACACACGCGCCCCGTGCGCATCTCCCGCTGACTTCAGCCTGAAAGGACAGGTCAAGGGACGAGCGCTCTTTGCGGGGAGATATTTCGTCTGCTAAATGGTTTTCAGTGAAACAATCACAGCTGCCGCGTGCGGCTCCACGGGGCGGGCAGAGACGAAGCCGGGAAGGTGTTGGGGCTTGTGTTCAATCTGGCTTGGGTTACAGCTACTTGAAGGCAAACGTGAGGCTCCAGAAATGACGGTGAGGCTCCCGGTTTCGAAGGGGAAGGGGAAGGGGAAGGCGGGCTGGGCAGCAGGCAGAGCCCGGCCACACCGAGCTCAGCACCAGGGGACATCAGTCCTTTCGATGTGTTTAGTCCATCACCTGCCCCGGCTCCTAGTCACCCACGTGTGGTGGGTATCATCGTCCCGATCAAGGAAGTGCCACGAAGGCAGAGAAGTTTGGTCTGACTGTTTACCGTTGTTTCCCCCGTGTCTAGAGCAGTGCCTGGCACACGGCAGGTGCCCATCCATCTCTGGCGGATGAAAGAGTCACTCAGTTGACTGGCACAAGTGTGCTTTAGGTGCCTACGGTTTGGGGAAGGGAAACCAGAACGCCGCAAAAAAAGTGTAGGAACCCTTTGCGGCCACAGCGTTGGTTTCACGTGTAGATCTCAAGACTTGAAACTCCTGTCCCCATTGATCTGTGACGCGTTCACCGGCCGAAAGAACACGACCGCAACGGCCTGCGAGCCACATTCCATGTTCTGGTGACCCCTGGGCTCGGTCCCCGCAGTTCACATGCGTGTATGGATTGAGCCTGCATTACCATGAAAATGTAATGAAATCAGTTGGCAATATTGAGCATCTGGGAGATTTTCACACGATGTGTTTCTGGGTGTCCCTCAACAATGGAAGGCACCACCGTGCTGTGACCTCCAATTTGTCCTCGACCTTACCTGGGTCACCTCACTTGCTCTCGTAACCTATCTGCCCCTGAAGACTTTTGAGTGCACATCACGGAGACCTACGGTGTCCTACAGAGAGAATTTTGTATGAACTTTGAGGGGGAGACGGTCCAGGAAAATGTATCCTTAAGAACCATGATCGTTTGTAAAGAGGCAAACCTTTTTGGGGGGATTAGGAAAACAGCAACATGATATTAGGTACAGAGGACTTTAAAATTTCAAATCAACACGAGCAAGTTTGAAAACTTCAATAGGAATCTATGGCGTAAGAGTTGAGGGCAAATCTTTCTTGGGGCACCTTGAGGTCACAGCCATTGTCATCATCTTCCAGAGCAGTTTTAAAAGGCAAAGAAGCTCTTCCCCACCCCACCCCCAAAAACCAATGCCTTCTGAAACTTTGACTTGAATGTATTCTTAAAATACGTTTAGGGGCACCCCGGTGGCTCAGTCGGTTAACTGTCCGACTTCAGCTCAGGTCACGACCTCGCAATTCGTGAGTTCGAGCCCCGAGTCGGGCTCTGGGCTGACAGCTGGGAGCCTGGAGCCTGCTTCGAATTCTGTGTCTCCTTCTCTCCCTGCCCCTCCCCTGCTGAAACTCTGTCTCTCAAAACTAAATCAATGTTAGAAAAATGTTTCATGGCACTTTGCTTCTTTTTGGATGAGAATTTGGTCCGGCAGGTTGTGGTTTTGGCTGCCAAATGCTTTTTCCTGCCCTTGGGACTGTACCCCCCTGGGTCAGTGACCGGAGACGACACTGTGGGGTTTACTGTCCGATCGCAGAGATCAGATGGAAGGTGGTGCAGGAATTCGGTGATGGCTTGAGGTGGGAGTGGTCCCGATTCTGGAGGAGCTTCAGGGGAGCCAGGAAGCTGGGTCCTGAGTCGCCAGGACGACATGGGAGCGCCCATTTGGGGAAACTGGGGCTTCCAGACTCTCCGGCAGGTGACCCCGGCCAGGCAGTGTAGAATGGAATGACCTTGGGGGCTGAAGGGCCTCTTTGGAGCCACAATATAGGTTTCACGATCAACCTGAGCTTTCAGAGAATTCCTTCATAATTTTGGCGAGGGAGGGTGGGGGAGGGAGACTCTTTCCTGCATTCATTTGCATTTAGATTTGAAGTTGAAATTAAGGCTTTTAGAAACTTTTAATTTCTATTTAATTATAAGAATTTCACTGCAGGGTATCTATCTGATTTAAAAAGAATAATTAAAATTAAGTATAGCCGCAGTGATTTGCCACAGCGTACGTCTGTCCTTCAGAACGTTAGGCAACAGCAAATTATTTGTGGCTGGAGGTGTTCTATATGTAAATTCCCACAAGAATAGAATTTGGTGATAGAGAAATTCAGATTATGAACATCACACTGCAGGTTTGGACATCAGTGCCTAATAAACGCCTCAGTTGTTACCATTACTTCTCTTAATATCCTCAATTAAATGATTTAAAATAGAACAATAGATAAGCAAGATCAATTAATTTTATAAGATGATCAAAGGAATGTGGTTCGGCATTGTAAAAGCTGTAAATGTGATAATGGTTTTATCAGACAGGAAAAATAACTCGAAGTGGCTCAAACCTTATTCGTTTATGCTCAGAGGGGTTTTATTTGTGATTAATCACGTTGTCTTTTGTAATAAGGAGAGTTTTAAGATCTTGCCCATTAATTTTAGAAAAAAATAATTCAGACATTAAAATAGATGTTATTCTCGGATGGTTGTATGTCAACCATAATAAGTGATAACAAGCATCAGAGTATCTTGATCCTGTGACCTGTTGGAAGGAGGCTGTGGGAGGGGCTGGGGAGCTGCCAGTGGCAATAACATTGATCCTCCCGAGCACCCGAAGAGAGGCCCTAACTCAGCTTCTGTGTCTGAGGTCTAGGCTGGAGGCCAAATGCAAGGTACAGCATCAGTGGTTCTCTGCTCATATGAAGGATGTGCCATCGGGAATTTCAGAATGGCAGGGTGAAGGGAAGAATCATTTTTGAAAGGCTACATTTATCTGCAGTGTGTATTGGGGTTAAGAATGATTCAATTATTTATACTCCTCTGCTTTTCAAAAAGAAATTAGGTACCTTTCCCCCCAAAAAGGACAGAAACGGTAAAAGAACAGAAAAAGAACAATGCTGGGTAATAATGGGGTGATGGGTAATGATTATGGTGATTCAATCTAACTAGGGGAAAGCGTGTGCAAGGAAAAACAGATTTTGGTTTAGAGCTTCCTGGCAATGAAAGCAAAAAGGGAAGCATGATGAGTTATTACTTCTTACTATCCTATTTAAAATGAAAAAAAAGGATAACTTTCGATTTCTAAAAGGATTTTTTTTTTGCAAAAGTAAGAAGCACAGATTTTTTTTTTCTTTTAACGTTTATTTATTTTTGAGCCAGAGAGAGACGGAGCATGAACGGGGGAGGGTCAGAGAGAGAGGGAGACACAGAATCTGAAGCAGGCTCCAGGCTCTGAGCTGTCAGCACAGAGCCCGACGTGGGGCTTGAACTCACGGACCGCGAGATCATGACCTGAGCTGAAGTCGGCCACTCAACCGACTGAGCCACCCAGGCGCCCCCACAGATTTTTTTTTTCAAGGCAAGGAAATAGAATAGGAAACACAAAAAAATGGTGACTCTGTAAGTTACCATGTTATTTGAGCCAGAAGGTTGCTTTTTTTTTTAAAGTTTATTTATTTGTTTTGAGGGGCGCCTGGGTGGCTCAGTCGGTTAAGTGGCCAACTTCGGCTCAGGTCATGATCTCGAGGTCCGTGAGTTCGAGCCCCGCGTCGGGCTCTGTGCCGACCGCTCAGAGCCTGGAGCCTGTTTCAGATTCTGTGTCCCCTCTCTCTCTGACCCTCCCCCGTTCATGCTCTGTCTCTCTCTGTCTCAAAAATAAATAAACATTAAAAAAAAATTTATTTATTTGCTTTGAAAGAGAGAGAGAGCACGAGTAGAAGAGGGACACAGAGAATCCCAAGCAGGCTCTGCACTGTCAGAGCAGAGCCCGACACAGGGCTCGAACATACGAACTGCGAGATCACGACCCGAGCCGAAATCAAGAGTTGGACACTTAACCAACTGAGTCACCCAGGCACCCCCAGAAGGCTTCTTTCTAACAGGAGCAAGTTAGCAAGTTGTGAGAAAACATCTCCGTCATCACCCTCCATCACATGTCGGTTTTAAAGGCCAGAAATATCACCCCAAATCTAGTTTTTCATAGACAATGCAAGTTGGCGTGGTAGCTAATGACCCGTAAGCACGCCCTTGGCAGAATGGTTTGAGCGATCCCATAGTAGCTTCACAAGTTTTAAGGAGCAGCTGAGTGGTTCTGATGAGACAGAGTGACACATGGTGGCAGGCAGGGGATGGCGCTGTGACCAACAAGTGGCTTTCTGGCAGGTGGCTCGCTGCATGAGCCATGGTTGGATTTAGCCACCACTAAGAGGCTACAGCTCTGTGGCTAAGTGGCTCGTGGGTTATTGCCTGCCTTGCATTAGCACAGCTATTTGGGGCTTACTGGAAGTACCTTGGCATGCTTTCTGATTAACCGGGCCGCGGTGCCCTCCTCCTCCACTGAAATTCTCCAGGCTAATCTCCTATGGCTCTCGGGTCTGACGGCACAGAGGTGCAGACACTGCCATGGACCGACTCCCACTGGAAAATGAGCAGGGGAGCACGCTTTGGGACTCGGATGTTATCTGAGAGTCCTGGAGGGCAGACGGGCCAAGGAATTTTTCAGGCCGATGGTGATTCCTTCCCCAAGTCTCACGGCACTTCAAATACGGTTTCTGTGGGAACCTGTCATTTTTTTTTTTTACCTTACGTTCCATTATTTCGGGGTAGGATCCAAAGAGCTTCGGTCTGGGAGACAGATTTAGGTCCAAATCCCCTCTTGCCACTTAGCGGTAATGAGAACCTCGGTAGATTATCCAACTTTGTTGGGTCTGTTTTCTTATCTGAAAAAAGAAATCTCCAGGGGCACCTGGGGGGAGGGTGGGGGGGGGGGGCTCAGTCGATCAAGCGTCAGACTTCAGCTCAGGCCATGATCTTGCAGTTCATGAGTTCGAGCCTTGTGTCGGGCTCTGGGCTGACAGCTCAGAGCCCGGAGCCTGCTTTGGATTCTGTGTCTCCCTCTCTCTCTGCTCCTCCCCCCCCACGTCTCCTCTCTCTCTCTTTCTCAAAAATAAATAAAGACGTTGACAAAACAAATCTCTGTGAGCCAGTAAATATAAAGAATCAAGATCTGTCATTGTGCAGAGACAATTCTCTGGTTACAGTGCCCTTTATAAATATGCAATAGACCCTGTTCTAGGTGCTGAGCATACAGAGAATAAAATGCAATCCCTTGAAGAGTTCCAACAATACTGGGAAACACAAAGACGCTGTGAGGTGCTCCCTGATGGACGCCTATGTGGACAGCGCCACGAGAGGAGGGGCTCTAGCCTAGTGGATGTGCCCACCAAAGGATGGTGTTGATCTAAAGGCCGTGGCTGACATCAGAAGAGCCAGGCCCCAGCTCAAGCTACCAAGGGTATGACCCACAGCCAAAGGTATTCACTCATATTTTCGCTGCTTCCTCTGTAAAAGGAGAAAGGCTGAACTGAAAGCCTTTCGCGTTCCCTGCAGATCATTAGCAACAGGGAGGCTGGCCAGCACAGCGGACAGCGAGAGCAGTACAGAGCCCAAGCAGACTCGCTCAGTAGAATGTTTGCTCCGTCTACCCGGAGTTCAAGCTAGAAGTCTTCTATGAAAGCCAAGGCTCTTCCGTCAGCTCATCCCTGGGACCCCAAAAAATACAAAAAGGAGAACGCGTACAGAAGGTCGACCTGCTAAGCGGTCGTTGACTTTGCATTACGATCGTGTTTACAAGGTAACTGGAAGGCCATTCGTGTGAAGGATCCATCCAGCCCAGTGACCGTGATGTGGCTCAGGGGAGGCAAGACGTGGAGGTGCCCTGGGCTGCCTCAATGGCCAAGCGCGCGGAGTCAGGGTTGCTCAGCCAGCCTGCTGTGCCGATGCTTAAGCACTGAACTTCATCAGCAGTGTAATTCCATTTATGCTATTACATAATTAAATTGAGACTTGAGTTGTGCTTTTTAAAAGATTATGTGACCATATGTAGCTTGAACAAGGGCCAACTTTGAAAAAAAAAAAAGGTCTTTTCACAATTTCTTTCTATTGGGTTAGGACTTGGTTATTTCTTATTTCCTTTTTTTTTTCCCCTCATAAATTTGAATGGAACTCAGTCGGTACTTAATAAATTGATATGATTACAGTTTAAAGTATTCTTATTTTAGACTGTGCTTTCAATATGTTTTAAAACAAAAATAAAACCCTGTGGAACCGGATCATGTATCAGGCATGGAATATCAGTGCTCCCACACTCTGAGAGAACAATACGAACTAACATTTCAAATGGCTTTTCATCAAATCAGGTTTTAAACAGAAAGTTTAGAGTCGATACTGAGTAATTGAATTAGCAAAGGGTACACTTAATTCTTAAAGGAAGTCAGGGTAAGGAAAACAAAATGTTATGCCTAGCATAAAGTCACCATTTTTTATTTTTAAAAAATTTTTGCTAATATTTATTTTTGAGAGATAGAGACAGAGCGCGAGCAGGGGAGGGGCAGAGAGAGAGAGGGAGACACAGAATCCGAAGCAGGCTCCAGGCTCTGAGCCATCAGCACAGAGCCCGACGCAGGGCTCGAACCCATGAATGGTGACATCATGACCTGAGCTGAAGTCGGACGCTCAACCCACTGAGCCATCCGGGCACCCCAAAACCACCACATTTTAAAGAAATTATTTAACATTTGAGGGAATGCGTCTTTTATAGTCAGTAATATTCGGGAACTCAACTCAGACATATACATCGAACCAGCAGAGGATTTTAAATTTTATAGGCAAACAACAACAAAAAATACTAATAGTGTTCAATGAAATCCAGCCATTATTTTAAAGTACAGTCGTATGTGGGAAAACTAATAGGAAAAATAAGTTCTTGAAGCCTAAGGAGAATAGGGCCAGTTTTGCTTTTGTTTTTTAATCAGCATAAACTCTTCCTTGTAAAATCTGGACTACTCTATGCATATGCAACAGCTCTTTAGTAAGATGCATTAGAAAACCAAAGTGCCATTAGGTAATGAAACTGACCAGAGGTATTTCCTCGTGCTTCAATTAATACCCTGGTGGTTACACTATACTGACCAAATCCAACTGGAGTCAAGTTCAGATGTGAATTGTACTTAAGGACCTCAGAGTCACATCTTAGTGGATTGGTTTTGAAACACAAAAGCACTAAATTAAAATAATTGTTCTGTCTGAAAGGTTTTTTTTTTTTTTCACCGATAACCCCAATAGGTACTCCCTCAAACTCAAACATTATCACAGAGCACGGCACGGCATCAGCGCCTTCCGTCGTCGCCCCACGTCTGACGCATAATTGGTACTCAGTGAATATACTGTGTTCAGAAAATCAATAGGATCTCATCCAAGACACTGAGCTCTTTCCTTTGAGATCTCAAAGTCTGCAGGCTTGCCTAGACTTGAGTTTGTTGTGCTAAAATCAATGTGGGTTCTAATTTAAAAGCCTTGAAGGGCGGCGCACGATAATACTTTCCGTTTTGAGAAATTCTAAGTCACTTACATATTCAGTTATTTGATTCTCACCACATCCTTATCTCAGTTTCTTTTTTTTTTAAATCTTTAATGTTGATTTGTTTTTGAGAATCAGAGAGAGACAGAGCATGATTGGGGGAGGGGCAGACAGAGAGAGAGAGAGACACAGAATCCGAAGCAGGCTCCAGGCTCCGAGCTGTCGGCACAGAGCCTGAAGCGGGGCTCGAACCCACGAACCTTGAGATCATGACCTGAGCCCAAGTCAGACGCTCAACCGACTGAGCCACCCGGGTGCCCCTCTCAATTTCATGTAATGAGAAGAAATGATTTCCTGAAGCTTGAGAATCCAGTAGGTCGAGACCCCGGCTTGAACCAGTCAGCCGAGATCCGGGCACCATTCTCTCAGTCCACAGTCGGGGCCTACGGACTATGGCCCGGGGGCCGAGTTCACCTGCTTTTATAAAGAAAGATTTATTGGAACACAATCCCAGCCCACATACTCATTTGCATGTTGCCTATGGCTGTGTCCGTGCTACAATCACAGGAATGAGCAGTTGTAACAGAGACCAGATAGCTTTAAAGCCTAAAGTTCTGTCTGACCCTTTAAGAAAAAGGTTGCTAACCTCTGTTCTGCACCACTGGCTTAGGAATAAAGAAGAGTCCAAGTGCCAGCTCAGATGAAGTTCACGTCCACAAAACTTTCCATCAAGGTCCACCAGAATCCACCATCGGAAATAACGGTGTCGGAAGTGAGACCACCTCAAACTAAAAAAGCTTTTGCACGACAAAACAAAAAGTCAACTTCGTGAATGGGAGAAGGTATTTACAAACAATATATCCAAGAAGGGGTTACTGTCCAAAATATGTTTTAAAAAAAGCTCATACAACTCAACACCAAAACAAAGCCCAAACGATCCGATGAAAAAATGAGCAGAGGGTCTGAATAGACGTTTTTCCAAAGAAGACATCCAGATGGCCAACAGACACATGCAAAGATGCTCAACGTCACTCATCATCGGGGAAATGCAAATCAAAACCATAATGAGATATCACCTCAAAAGTGTCCAGAAAGTATCACAAGTATCACAAGGACAAGAAGTAACAAGTATCGGGGAGGATGTAGATAAAAGGGAACCCTGGTGGGAATGTAGACAGGTGCAGCCACTCTGGAAAAGAATAGGAAGTCCCTCAAAAAAGTGAAAAATAGAATTACTATATAATCCAGCAATCCCACTTCTGGGTCTTTAGCTGAAGAAAACAAAAACACGGTCAAGGGTCTGACTCTTGATTTCAGCGCAGGTCATGATCTCATAGTTCATGAGCTCAAGCCCTGCATCAGGCTCTGTGCTGACAGTGTGGACCCTGCTTGGGATTCTCTCTCTCCTATCTCTACCCCTCCCCTGTTTGTCCTCTCTCTCTCTCTCTCCATCTCTCTCCCTCTCCAAATAAATAAATACACTTAAAAAGAAAACAAAAACACGAATTCAAAAAGATGTATGTGCCCCTATGTTCATTGCAGATTATTTACAAAAGGCGAGATGTGGAAACACCCTAAGCGTCCGTCGACAGATGAATGGAAGAAGAAGGAGGGGTGTGTGTACACAGCAGAATATTACTGAGCCATAAAAAAGAGTGAGCTCTTGCCATTTGGGTCAACATGGACGAACCTAAAGGGATTATGCTAAGAAAAGTAAGTCAGACAGGGAAACACAAATACTATATGATTTCACTTACACGTGGAGCCTAAAACGAAACCAAACAAATGAGCGAACAAAATAGAAACAGACTCCGAAATGCAGGGGACCCATTAGTGGTTGCCAGAGACGAGGGAGGTCCGGTAGTGGGCAAAATAGGCAAAAGGGACCAAGAGATCCAAACTTCCAGTTATAAAATAACTGTGGGCTCTACAGCGTGGAGTGTAGGGCCGATAATATCGTAATAACATTTTATGGTGACAGATGGTAACTCCACTTACGGTGAGTATTTCATAACGTAGATAGATATCTAATCACAATGCAGTACACCTAAAACCCATGGAATATCGTATGTCAACTATATTTTAATTAAAAAAAAAACAAGGAAAAAGAAATCATATCTGTCAACCAATTCAAGGCAGGGTGGGATGGTGGACAGAGCATAAGGCTTCGAGGCCACTCCGGGTCTAATATTAACTTGTGTCTTTTCTCTGAGTCCTGATTTTCCATCTGTAAAGCTGGGCTATTTATACCTCCCTTGCTGGGTTGTTTTAGGCGATTAAATAAGATAAATTATGTTGAAGTCTTAATGCAATGCCTGGCACATAGTAGAAGATCAATAAATAGTAATGAAAATAACAGGAATTTATCATTGTGTATCTTTTTTGTCTATATCTATCTGCATTCGTGTATTTGCTATCAATAAGCTGCTGTTGTTCCAGAGTGTTGGTGGGAACTGGGAACGTCTAGAGGAGGTGTCAACCACATCAGAAAGTTCTTCTTTCCAATGGACTCTGCAGGGGATTCATGGCCTGGCCTTCTGGTCTTTGCCCTGGGGAGGCATCTTCTAGAAGATTGTGTCTTTAGCCAAGGTTGAGCAAAACAGAATCCATTCCACGCCCCCCTCGCCCCCCTTGATGTGGCTACCTCGTGTGAATATACCTCATCTCCACATGCTTGTGCTAAAGCCTACCCTGAAATAATGTGATTTCTCACCAGAGTGTTCTCAGGGGCAACAGGCGGCATTTGAGAGGCTTGAATTCCTGCCATCCCTGGGCTTTGGGGGAAGATGATGCTGTGGAAGCTTGGGGTTGCTCTCCTTGGCCGCCTCACCTGCCTGAGCACCACCATCTATCAGCCAATGGACTTCAGTAGCCTCTTAACTGGGCTTCCGGCTTCCACCCAAGCGCCCTATGGTGTGCACCTGGTACAGCGACCAGAGAACTTTAACAACGTGTGTCAGGTCGTGTCACTCCTCAGCTCAAAACCCTTCCATAGCTCCGCATACCTCTCCAAGTAAAAGCCAGTTCCTTCCAAGGGTGTACGAGGCCCAACATCAACTGGGATCCTCCTTATTACTTCTCCAGCTTCGTCTGTTACTCTGTCCTGTGCTCACTTCATTCTAGTCCTAATGGCCTTCTTGATGTCTCCTGAATGAGCCAGGACACTCAGACACTTTGTGCTTCCTGTTCCTTCTTTTCATAACACTGTTGCTGACTCCCTCATCTCCTACAGGTCTCTTGACTCAAGTCTTTACACCTTCTCCGCGAGGCGCCCTGATCCTTCTCTTCCAGACATGCCCCTCTGCCTTAAGCAATGCCCATATACTCATAAACATTCCCTGTCCCGTCTCCTGCTTTATTTTTCTTCTAAGCATCGACCACCACCTAATATTAGCACCCTGAAGGCCAGGCACTTGTGACTGTTTTATTCACAGCTGCATCCCTAGCATTTAGAACTCTGCCTGGCACATAGTAAGTGATCAATAAATATTTGCTATGTGAATGAATGTAGATTAAAATTATAGGCTGAAGCACTGAGTGGAAGACCCCAGCCTTCATCCTTCTAAGGATGGCATTTCCAGGAAGACGCGTGAAGTACGAAGTCTTACGAACAGAAAAATGGTGGAAAGTTTTCTGGACTCCCAAGAAAATAGCAAGGTCCTGTTTGTTCTACACTAGGGATAATGGAATTTTTTTTTAAATTTCTACTTTCGACACTCTTTTACTTCTTTGTTTTTCTTATTTTATTACACTTAATAGGACCTCCAGAATTATGTTGAATAAAAATGGTAATAGAGATCATTTTTGCCTCATTACTGACTTCAAATGTAATGCTTCTCAACTTTGACCACCATAGAGAGTGTTTGCTGAGTTTTTGGTAGATGCTGGTTATCAAGGTAAAGGCATTCCCTGCAATTTCTGGCTTGCCACGACTTTTATCATGAATAAGAGTTGAGCTGAATTGGAATTTTCTTTCTGCATTTATTGTTATGATCATGCTCTTTCTTGAATCTTTTAATACAGAGAATTGCACTAATGCGTTTTTCTAATCTTAAACTGCCCTTGAGGGGATCAATCCTACCTGCTTATGAATGTTTTCCTTGCTAGATTTTTTAAAGGATTTTCACATCTATATTCCTAAGTAAGCCAATAATTTTATTTTCAGTAGTGTCCTTGTTTTGATGTCAAGATTAACTTTTAGTTTCATAAAATGGAAAATTTTCTACCTTTTTTTTGTTCTGTGGTAGAGATTGTATGAAACTGAGGTCATCGATTCTTAGATGATTGGACAAAACTCACCCAAAAAGCCGTCTGAGCCTGATGTTTGTGGAAAGGGGTTTGGGGACCATTGATGACATGGACTTAACGTACTACTTAGCTTTTCTATTTCTTCACCAGTCAATTTTTATTTCTATATCTTTCTAGATGTTTCCTACGCCCTCTGAGTTTTAAAATTTATTCACATAAAGCTGTTCACGGTATGCTCATGATTTTGAAAAGTCCTACTGTATTTACGGTCATGTCCCTTTATTTCCTTGATTAATCTTGCCAGAGTTTTGTCCATTCATCTGTTCAAAGAAGTAGCTTTTAATTTTGCTCATCAAACTATTTTATTTTCCACGTTATTCGTTTTGGTTCTTTGTTACTTCTTTTTCCTATTATCCTTAGGATATTTCTCTCATTAAGTCTTTCATAAGGTGTGACTTCGGGGCTACAATTATTTCACTTTGTATTGTTTTATCTTTGCAGCGTGAGTTTTGATAACCATTCTATCAGCATTCAGTCCTAACTGCTTTACTATTTTCATTACAGTTTCTTTTGTGACCTATCTCTATGTAGAAGATTTTGGTTGTTTTCGTTGTCGTTGCCTAATTTCCAAATACAGGCTAAGATTGGTTCTCTCTTTATAACGTAATCGTATTATGGTCGTAGAATGTGGTCTGTAGAAAGTTTACCAGTTTTACTCCTTATGCTTCCAGATTCGGTTCCTTCCTTCTCTACATCATCTTCTAGTAGCAAGGACCTTTGAGTAGTAAACGCCATCAGTCTTTATCTGAAAACTTTTCTCTGATTTTCACTTTTAAATAATTAATATCTGTCCTTGGGAAAGTATTGTCCTTCAACAACATGAAGATATTACCCTATTGGTTACTAGCCTTGATTGTTTTTTTTCAAATTTTTTTGGTCATTTTTAATTTTATTTTTCGAGAGAGAGAGAGCGAGAAAGTGGGAAGGGAGATACAGAATCCGAAGCAGGCTCCAGGCTCTGAGCTGTCCGCACAAAGCCTGACATGGGGCTCCAAGTCACAAACCTTGAGATCATGACCCCAGCCGAAGTCGCTTAACCAACTTAGCCACCCAGGCGCCCCCTAGCCTTGATTGTTTTTTAATCAGCCCATTGTCATTCCAACTCCAGTCCTTTTCCCTTGATTTGCTTTTAAGGATTTTCTCCTTGTCTTTGGTATTCTGGACTTGCGTTACTATATGTAGGAGTATGGATTTCTTTAATTTATTCTCCTCAATATTTAATATGCTTCTTTTGAGGTCTTGTGACAATTCAATTCTAGGAAACTGTCAGCCTTCATCTACAATTTACACATAATTTCCCTCCCATCCTCCCTACACTTATCTCCAGAACTCCTTTGAGATGTGTTTGGATCTTCTGATTCCATGCTGTGTGTCCCCTAATCTCTCTTTCATCTGATTCATCTTTTTACGCCTCCATTCTGCATTCTGAGTAAGTTTCTCAGATCTATCTTGTGGTTCCCCAATTCTCTCCACTGCTATATTTAATTTGCTGTTTAACTAGCCCTTCAAAATTTAAACGTCAATGAGTACATTTTTCACAAATATGAAGTTGTTAATCGGAGCCTCATTTTTAATTTGAAATTTTAGAAGCTGCCTGAAAATCCAACCATTATAAACTAAGTGATGATAAACTGAATTATGAATTATAGTGCATCTATTTGATAGATAATTATGCAGCCATTAAAATTACAATAACAAAAAGCATGAGGGGCCTCTGGGTGGTTCAGTCGGTTAAGCATCTGGCTCTTGGTTTTGGCTCAGGTCATGATCTCACGGTGCTAATTCAGGCCCCACATTGGGCTTTGCACTGGGCATGGAGCCCGCTTAAGATTCTCCCTCTCCCCCTGCCCCTCCCCACTCACTTGTGCACGCATTCTCTGTCTCTCAAAAAAAAAAAAAAAAAAAAAAAAAAGCATGAAGCAAACAGTAAAAAAAAAAAAAGGTATTAAAGCAAAAAGTATAAAATCACGTATATGCAGGGCACCTGGGTGGCTCAGTCGGTTAAGCGTCTGACTTCAGCTCAGGTCGTGATCTCGCAGTTCATGGGTTCGAGCCCGCGTCGGGCTCTGTGCTGACAGCTCAGAACCTGGGGCCTGCTTCGGATTCTGTGTCTCCCTCTCTCTCTGCTCCGCTCCTGTCATGCTCTGTCTCTTAAAAATAAATAAAATATTTAAAAAGATTAAAATAAAATAAAATAAAATAAAATAAAATAAAATAATGTATATGCTATCCCATGAACATATGTGAAAGTAACATGAATAAACAAACTAATAACACCGTAGTTATAGTAGGGTGATTTCATTGCCCATGACCTTTCTCCTCTTCCAACCCTTCTATAATGATGTGGCGTTATTTTTTACTATTTAAAATAGTTCCTTAAAACACATTTACTTTGCCAATAGAGCATCTGGGTACAGATGCGAAATCCGAGGTGAGAATTAGCACTTGCTTATATATGTCCCTACTGTTGAGTACCTCTTACAAGCAGAAATCCATTTCTGGATACCAGCTGATATTCGACATCCCGTTAGTCATTTGAATCCCATACATGCACTTCTGGCCCGGAGCTGAGTTCAGAAAACTGAAATCCATGTGCTAATGTCACGACTGAGATGCCACAGGACTTGTTTCTTACTTTTCTGTCAAACATAATTAAGAGCTTGGCTTTGAATATTGTAGATTGGGAACTGCAAAAGGCTTTTCCATTCTGCAAATTGTGCGTGTGTGTGTGTGTGTGTGTGTGTGTTTTAAACCAGGTGAGAAAGCTCGGGCCACATTTAAATTAACTGAAGACTTTTTTAAAGCTCTGACTTTTGCCAAATCAAAGACAAATCTGCGTTTCTTCCTAAAGACCTTAACGACGGTGTATTTGTTACTCATAGTAATTTCTTGCATAACAAAATAAGGTTTTTCCTTACCTTAGTTGGGCGAGAACTTGGTGTTTGGAGAAACTACACAGAGCAAGCTCTGGGGACATCGGCAACATAAACGTGTCTTTTGATCTGGTCAGTTTCCTTCCTTCCCTCTTCCTAGTGTTTCGGGCTGTGTTTTCTTTGCAGATTCTACAAGTTATGTTATGTGTCCCGCCCCAGCACTCTGTCACCTGATTAAACTACAGAACCGTGGGGACGATAGGTACTGATGAAAGGGAAACCTGTCCAAAATTTCAAAATTTTTGACTCTCAGTGGGCTGGCCTGGGTTCTCGTTTCCAAGGTGCTCCTTGAGTTTGTGAATCCTTCGGTCAGATGCCGATTCTCAGCGTGATCATCATAAATGCTCTTCTGTTTCCATTTACTCTGAAAGGTCAAAAGATGCGGCTGGTTTATGAGTTTATTCTGCCATGTATCACTATAGGCGGGTCAGCGGGCCAGCGGATGGATGGGCAGTGCTCACCTCCCCATTTATTACTCTTGTCAACTCAGAAGGGATTTTTTTTTTTTTTTTACCTTGTGAAAGGCCCATCAGCAATGAATCAGTGAAGTGAAGACGACAGTTGATTTGTGAATTTAGATTCTATAAAGTGACTCTGCTTTGGCGGGCTGTGTAGATAAAGCAACTGTCATGATAACGTGGCAAGTGCAATTCCACAAAACCAAATTTATTGCACATTTGAGGAAATCATCCTATTTTAAAATGCCATAAATTCTAAATTGAATATTACTTATTCCTATGAATTTTGATTTATATTTTGAATATTTTTAATGGGATGCTAAATAGCCTAGGTTTGAAGTTATGAGTTTATGCATTTCTTCTCGCGGGCTATTGTGACTTGGCTCAGAATATATTGGCCATTCTTAGGATTTTATTTGTGTGGATGGCAGTGGGGGTGGGAGAATGGATTCGTGCACCTGCTGAAGGCACCCGGTGGGGAAGGATACGGATGCTGGCTATAAAGAAAGGGGGGAGCTGGCTGCCACCTTCCTTCCTCCGAGCTGTCTCACAAGGCTGCCACAAAGCTCAGGGAGGGACTTTGTGCACCAGCTCAGACAAGGTCGAAAGAGCCATGGAAGGGAACACGGAATCCTGGCCCCCCAGGGGGGGTCTGATCCCCATCACCCGCCCTCAGAGTGCATTTCCCTGTGACGCTTATGGCCACAGTAATTAACCATTTCAGCCGTTACTTATTCGCCGGCTGTCTCCACCAACAATCCACATGCCAGCCGCTAGCCTGGCAAGCAGGAGACCCTCCGATAACGAAGACAAGAACCCCCCATTTCCCAGAATGCTTTAGACCGTCGTCTTCTCTGGGTAATTCAGCTCTCTCTTTAACCGTTAAAAAGCAAACCCTTTTAATTTCCATCCTGGAGCTTAAAGCGTTTAAGAAAGGGTACACCCAATTACCTTCCTCCAAGGAGCAAGACCGGGAAAGATCCCTCCAACGCGTAACTGAAAATTGAGTGCCTCTGCTAGACGGTGGCCTCCGGTAGCGTTTACCGGACCCGTGGTGGAAGGAGAGCTCGGGTGGGAAACCCATGAAGGCCAACGCCATGGCCTCCTCCTTCCTCCACCCACACCTCTCCCAGCACCTGCCCAGGTGTGGAGCAGGTTGGGAAACTATGAGAGGCCACGGTCAGGATTTCCCCAGCTCACACTGGTGCTGCTTTGTCACTGATCCTCTAGGGGAGTGGCTGCTCTTGAGTCCAGAGAAACTTCCTGCCAGTTGACGAGATTCAGCGGAGCAGACCAGCTAAGCCCATGAGTGCCTAGTGGACCCCTGGAGCTCTCCGACTCCTTTTGAGATACTTTTAATCACTGCTGTGTTTGGAGCACTGGTGGATTTTGCGTGGTACCTGCTCGAAAGGTTTTAAAACCTCTGTGTAAGGGGATATCTTAGAACTTTCTGGATCTGAGCCCTCTTCGGTCCCAAAGCCCCCCCAAAAATGTGTGCCCTTCTCTGCATTTTTCCTGTGCTTCTCTTCCCACAGGACCTAGTGAAGAAGAGAAACGCACAAGTAGACATTTTTTTTAAAAGATACGCGAATTCTCTGGCATACCCTACTCCCCATCTCTGACCATCACAACCACCGGGCTATGTAGCCAAATATGGGCAGCTTAAGCGCGCTGATAATGTAATTCCACATGTGACTGTATTGGCTGAGAACCGAGCTGGGTCCAGCTGCGAAACCCTCCATGTGGCTTCTCCAGGTGGTCTGGGCTTCCTTATAACATGGCGGCTGCCTTCCAAACGTGCTCATCCAGAGCAAGGGAAAGAGACAGCAAGAAACAGACACACACACACACACACACACACACACACACACAGGGAGACACATAGAGAGGGAGATAGAGAGGGACAGGGAGAGACAGAGACAGAGAGAACAAAGCAGAAGCTGTGTCCTTTTTCTGACCCCAGAAGCCACACAGAATCTATTTTGTCGCATTCTTTTTATTCATTAGGATCAAGTCACCGAATCTGACCCACATCCAAGGGGCAGGAAATAAGCCTCCACCTTTTGAAGGCGCAGACCTATGTTAAAACCACCACGTAAGGTCATTGTGGGGAGCAAGCTTGCTCCACCCCTGGTGAGATCTGCTTCCGGGTGGAGCCCAAGACCCTGCCAAACTCAGCTGGCAGCTTTTGTGAAGCCAGCCAAGGGCAGTGGAGCCTGGCAGGCCACCCTCCCACATGCCCAGGTACTCAGCATCTCCTGTGGTGCCATTTTCTTGGTTATCGGGACTTCGAGAGAGAAGTTCACAAGCAAGTCTGAAGTCTTCTCCAGCATTCAAAATGCCATGTCATTCTTTCTGGAACATTACTCCAGGGGAGAAGTAGAGGTAGCTGGGCCACCTTTTCACTTGCAGTGACCCTGTCCCTTTTTTTGTGCGTGCTTGGCAGGCTCTATCCACCCTTTAAAGCCCATCTCCTTTGGGAAAATATTCCAGGGTGCCCCCAGGTAGAGTTGATTCCCTTGGCTCTCTGTTTACCCACAGCCTATGATTCTTATGTCCACCAAGGCACCAAAGTGTCCATCCTCTTACCTTCTAGATGGTGGGTTCCCCTAGGGTGGGAATCTTGCTCTATCCCCAGTCACAAACATAGCACCTGGAATGTGCGAGGTGGGTAGGGTCCATAAATGTGGGCTGAGAAGAAGTTAGAAAAGCAAGCAATTGTTCTGGGCTAGAGTTTTCTAGAATGGGATGTGCACAAGCTTCACTTCAAGAGATCCTATAAAAGGATCCTATAAAATGATCATTTGTGCCAAATGAATTTGAAAAAACTCAACTCTTCCTCATTTGCCCCTTGGAAATTCATAAAGCATATCAACACTCAAATGGTGTTGAGTGTGGTTGAAGAGCTTAAAAAAAATGTGACCTCTGGGGTCAGCCTGGATTTGAATTCTGGCCACATCTTTGTGCCTAAACACATGTGCCTCGTTTCCTTTGACTACAAAATGGGAATGATCGAATTATTCCCCACCACCTGAAGATATTGTTGCTGAGAAAATTAACTAAAATGATTCATGAAAGGCACCTGAATGTGTTAGGAATCCAGGAACTATTGAGTAATATTGTCACCAAAGGCTCTGAGAAGTCCTGCATCAAACGATCACAATATTTCCCAAACTTATTTGAGAGTACTGTCATTTTTTTCAGATCACACTTACTAATTCACACCCACATTTTGGGAAATGATGGCAGTAGATTTGATAATATTGGAAATTAGTCTCTGCAAGTTACATGATGCTTTGAAGCTAGAAAAACTTCAAGCGAGCATAATTCTTGAGGGGTTGTTCAAGGGACGAAGTTGGAATTCCCGGCCAATGAATGAGCAGCTGACACATCTTTCTCATTCCATCTCTTTAACTGATGGCTTCTGTCCTTTTAGGAATTTTATTGTATTTTTTATTTTTTTTGCTTTTGGAAATCTTTCTCTCTGTTTATAATATACTTTGTTGTCGAATCGGCTTCCATACAACACCCAGTGCTCATCCCAACAGGCCTTCCTCCATGCCCATCACCTACTTTCCCCTCGCCCCCGCTCCCCATCATCCCTCAGTTTGTTGGTATTTCAGATGGGTTTGACCACATTTTTTCAATAGCCAGCATTGCAAAACAGGAAACACAAGCACAGCGAACAGTGATCTTGCCGAGCATGGTTGGATGCCCTTTTTGCAAATGCCCAACCCTGGCTTGTAACATCCTTAGATATGTGTTTGGGGAGAGATGCGATCAATGCTTCGCGTCTGTCTTTCGTGGGGAGCTGCGGATACTGTGGACAGAAATATAGTGCCTTATTTACTGCGGGCCAGGGCGCTTGTGAGTCTCCCAGATCCTCACGGGGGACTGAGGGTGTCGGGGGCTGCCTGGATTCCTGGGGAGGACTGGGCTCCTGGTGACTCATCAAGGTGGATGACTGAGTCCCGAGCTGAATCCAGTGAGGTGGCTTTAACTGCCCACAGCCATCTCCTCTCTTTCTGGTAATGCCTCATCTCCATCTTCCTCCGGGAAACCACCCCTTCCCACTCTCAGGGATGCTGAGAGAGGACCAACTCTGCCCCCGGCTGCAGAGGTGGGCACACGACCCAAATCTGGCCATTCAGAACCTCCCGTTCCCCTGCTTTGGAGTGGACGTGTGACCTGAGCGGGGTCAATGAGGGTCCCCGGTTGGAATTACTGGAAGACAGCCAGGCTGGTCAGACCCGGGGACAGTGCAGGGGAGGTGGCAAGCAACGTCATTGTCCAAGTAAACTCAGCCCTTAGACTTGCTGAAACCTCCTCTGTGATAAAAAGTGGAGAAGAAGAACATTTGCAGTTACACACCTCACACGCCCTCTCAAGAATAATACTTAATATTATCATGATTGTATTTTATTGAGCATTTACTATGTGCCAACTCCTGTGCGTCCTCCATTGTCACGTACATACACCATGTCCCGTCTGAACATCTCTGAAGTCATCGTGCGCCTTTTAATTGATGGCTTCTTACGATTGCTTCCAGCCAAGCAGGGGTCACGACCTGGTTGTCCTTGCCTTAACCGATATATCCCACATTCATTTTTCATGAATGCCAAGGGTGATATATGGTGAAAATCTGTGTCTAAGTAAAACCCCTGGGGCACGTGGGTGGCTCAGTCGTTAAGCGTCCAACTTTGGCTCATGATCTTGGAGTTCGTGGGTTCAGGCCCCACGTCGGGCTCTGTGCCGACAGCTCAGAGCCTGGAGCCTGCTTTGGATTCTGTCCCTCTCTCTCTCTCTCTCAAAAATAAATAAGCATTAAAAAAATTTTTTTTTAAATAAAACTCCCAACCACTTCTTCAACAAAAATTCCAAATGACAAGAGCGTTTTGGGATACGGTTTAAACACCAGTGTCTTCCTTTCTCGGAGAGACATAAGGCAATGTTGTTCTTGGAACTGAGGGCATCTCAGCGTCTAGGAAACACAGGATTTCCTTATTTAGCATTGGGGTGGGGACGGTTTAACACTTAACAGACCAATCCGTGGGGACGTTGGCTAATTCCTCAGACCCACCACCAAGCACCAAGCGCCGGACCGGTGTGCAGAAAGCACATAAAACGAGGCCAGACGAGATCAGTTCGAAACCCAAATCATAAACAGACTTTGCCTTCTGGGCTAGGATTTCAAATTTGCGGTCCCAGGCAGAGATCATCTTTTCTTATTCCTTTCTTGGAAAAAAAAAAAAAAAATCTCTTTTCTGTCCTCTCCCAAATCCAAACTTTCCCCCCCAGTGTTGCCGCATCAGATAACGCCATGTCGGTGTGGTAGCGTTCCTGAAAACGTTACTTGTAATCTACAGGATTAGGCCCAAAGCTACGTTCCCGGTCTGCCGTTTCTCTACCAGAAAATTGTTACCAGGGACTGAAAAAGACCAGTGAGCTTGTTTAAACCGGCCAAGGACCCAGTTGAAATGATGTGGCAACAATTAGAATATGCTTTCCTTTGGGAAGACGTCACTCAGCCTCTTTCAGCCAAATGTCCCAGTCGTCACGGATAATTTTTCTGCACAACACTGCCCCCCCCCTCAAATTTTTATAAATTAGAACCATCCAATTTGGCTTCAGGAGTTTTCTTGGCAGTAGGGAGGAGAGTTTCATGCTGGAATAAATTGTACCGAGGAAAGAAGGGTCTTAGGGCAGACACAGCTTGCTGATGGAGTGTAGGCAAATGGGGGCATGGTGAGGCTTTCCTTCAGAGGCTGCTTTGAAAACTGGCTTTCATGTGAATATCAGACGCTTTATTGCCTTGACTCGGGTGACCTCATCTACCAGAATGAAGTCATCCATTCTGCCGGGGAAGACAAACCTTCGTTCCAGAGAATCAATCAGGCCCATCAAGGGCCCTGCTCACCCCCTTATCTGCAGCCAAGGAGGGAGCTCGCAGTTATAAACCTGACAGGCCCCAGAGAGCCCCCGTTCTGCACGTTCCACTAAATCAAAAGGGAACCCAAAGCCTCAAGGAGCACCAACTTGCTAGTCGGTAAGCACAGCTTGACACATTTCTGACTTGGGGGATTGTTTGGAATCGAGGGATTTCTGGAGAACGAAAGCACGGCATGCCGGTGAACTTCGGGGGTTTCTCCTTCTTGTGATTAAACTATTAACTCCTGCCAGATAGGAATGCCAGGCACATAATTGCTCGCCCTAGCCTTTTCATCCCGGGCTATTGCACATCCCATAAACAGTCCAATTAGGAAACCAATTAAAATGAGAAAGAGGCTTCCTGAATTACCTAGCAGTGGAGGCAGCCCTGCCTTTTCGTTGTCAACCAGTGAAAGGTTTTTATTCTTCATCTGCTGAAGAGGCCAACGACGGAAGGGAACCCGGGCTGCCCACAGGCCGAGCTGTGCTGAGGGGGACAGACTGCAATGCTCTGTGGGACTTCTCGGAGGGTGTCAGAGGAGGAGGAAGCTTTGCCTTGCTTATCTTCTTGCAAGCCAGAAAAGTACAAATACAAATGGAGAACCCTATGGGGCGCCCGGGTGGCTCAGTCGGTGAAGCATCCGACTTCGGCTCAGGTCACGATCTCGCGGTCCGTGAGGTCAGGCCCCGCGTGGGGCTCTGCGCGGACAGCACGGATTCTGTGTCTCCCTCTCTCTCTGCCCCTCCCCCACTGGCGTTCTGTCTCTGTCTCTCAGAAATAAATAAACGTTAAAAAAAAATGGAGAACTGTACCATGAAGTGTATTTTCTTATTGCCACGGGAGATCCGGTGAATGTGTAGCCTGTCAGAGAGTAGATTCTTCGCTTAGGAAATGGGCCACCTGCCTCCTGGAAGCCTCTCCCATACATTCGGTCACTAGATCCTTCCGCAGGGCGTCCCTGTGTGGTTGTAGGATCCCTCATGCCAGCAGGGAAGAAGCTGACCTTGGCCAAGGTCACAGACTTCTCCATTCGTCTGTTCAAGAGACATGTATGGCTGGCCAACTCTGTGTGGCAAGACTTTGCTAGTCCCTGGGGATCCGAAGGGCAAAGAGGACAAGAGTCCTGCCTCCGGCGACCATGCAACTCGGAGATGCACTCAGTCACTTCCCCTCGCCCTGGGCTTCCACAGCACCTCACACGCCCCCCTAGTTTAAACCTCCGGCTTTAAAACGAATCCCAGCGCATGGCACACGGGCAGGTGCTCCAACGGGAAGTGTCCAGACTCAGGCCTCTGCTCCTCCCACCTGACCATCGGGATCCCGAGTCCTGGAAGCCAAGGGGGGCTTACCGATTCCTTTCCCTGATGTGCATGTGTGCGCCCTGTGGATGCACGCGCGTGCGTGGGCATGTGTTTGCAGAAGAGATAGTTAAATGTTTTTAATTTTTTTTAACGTTTATTTTTGACACAGAGAGAGACAGAGCATGAATGGGGGGAGGGTCAGAGAGAGAGGGAGACACAGAATCGGGAGCAGGCTCCAGGCTCCGAGCTGTCAGCACAGAGCCCGACGCGGGGCTCGAACTTGTGAACCCCGAGATCATGACCTGAGCCGAAATCGGACACTTAACCGACTGAGCCACCCAGGCGCCCCGAGAGATAGTAAATGGCGCGTTCCCGGTTCTCCGGGGCCTCTATGGAGGGTGGAGGCCTTTTGGGACTCCGCGTCTAACGTTGGCTTTGTCTCTTGCTGCTTACAGAATTAAAAGGAGGAACCCAGATCTGGCGCGCTGCAAATGGCTGGAAGGCTGAGAGGCAGAGCCCTAGGAGAGAAGCCCCGTCGCCTCCTGTCGTGGCACCGACCACTCCTCTCTTCGTCCTGAGAGCCTTTGCCGTGCCTTCTCTCCCCCTGTCTGGATTCCGAGCTCCTTAAAAATAAGCTGCTTTGCCGCTTACAGCCCTCACGACCCTGGCCCAGGGTGGCCCCTCCCCGCATCCCCGACAGGTGAACACCCCTTTCTCGAGTATCTCTGACCTTCTCCACCAGGAGCGGCTTTTTTTTTTTTTTTTTTTTTTTTTTTTGCACCTATAATGCCTGGGCCTGTTTCGTTGAAATTTTAAACCAGGCGGCGGCTTCAGGACCGGGATTTGAGCCTGTAACGTCAGCATCGTCGTATAAAACCCCGAGGCTCATCCATCACATTTCTTCCAGTAGAATCAGGTGGGCAAGTCGCTTCATCTTCTCTAGCTTCTGTTTCCCCACCTGGGAGCCTTAAGTGACAACAGTACCTGAGTGGGGTTTGGGGGAGTTAATGTCCACCGTGTGCTTAGGACGGGGCCTGGCATATGGGCAGGTGCCACGCCACGTAAGCCGCTCCCGTTCCTGTGCGGTGACGCTTGTCCAAGCCGTTTGCTTTGTCCGCTCGGCGCGGCGCGGGGCTGTCGCGCCTCTTTGGGGGATGCTGATGACAGCACCAGTTGGGAAGGGCCTCGAGAGACTCCCAGTGCTCTCAGCATCCTTGCTGGACCACCCCCCCCCCCCCCCCCGAAAGGTTGGTTTCTATGGACGGGGCGTTTGGTATGTAGCAGGTGCTATACGTTGTGTTTTCATGTGTCCTATCTCAGTAAAATGAGCAGCCTTGGCTTAAATTTCTGGGGGCCGGAAGCCCACTACATCCTAAGGTTTCTACAAAGAGGCAGCACAGCAGAGGGGTTCGGAGGATGGACAAATCATATCTGAATCCCAGCTCTGCCGGCTGGGTGAACTATGTAAACTCCCTCTGCCTCGTTTTCTCCATCCATAAAACAGGGATAACAGTGGTGCCTGCCTGCCAGGGTTTTATGAGGATTAAGTGAGGGAATGTCGACAAAGCTTCTTTCAAAAATGTTTCTTTTACTTATTTTGAGAGAGGGAAAGAGAGAGCACACGAGCGGAGGGTGGTCGGAGACACGGGGAGAGGATCCAAGCGGGCCCTGCGCCGTCAGCCCAGAGCCCGATGCGGGACTCGATCTCCCGAACCCGCGAGATGATGACCTGAGCCAAAATCAAAAGTGGGACGCTTAACCAACTGAGCCACCCAGTCGCCTCAGGAAAGCTTCTCGAAGCGTCCCTGACATGTACACGCCCCGTGCAAGACTCGAAGGAGGAAATTTCACTTTTATGGCGACACGGTGTCAGAAAGTTCTCTCTCTGATGTAAAATCCATTCTTCCTCCTCTGTGGAGTCAAGCAAGGGTCCTGCATTTGGCAAGTCCTCAGTCTTGTGCCTGTTGTCCTCTCGGTGGATTTCCTAGCCGTGCTGCCTTGCAAAGTGACTTCTGTTATCTGAGCTTGTATTTCCTCATCTATTAAATGGGTGCTGTCACCACGGTGTAGCTAAGCTTCCAGAAACTCACCTTGAACCCAGCGGTGACAACTCTTCGGGCCAGGCTTACGCTAACCAACACCCTAATTCACACTGACGAGGACACGTGCATCAGGCATCATCCCAACATGTCACTTCACGAGGATCAGGGTCACTGGCAAGAGGCCTGGAAACTTTAGGGTGATCCAGAACAGCCAGGACGATCTTTCCAAAGCACAGATTTGATGACGTCTGTCCCCGGCCTAAATTGCTTGTCATGAGTTGTTCCCTTGTCCTTTCCTGCCACATTCTCCGTCGTTCCCTGCTCTCCCAGCCCCACCCGGACCCAAATTTCCGTGTTCTGTCTGGAGCATTGCTTCTCAAATGGGGGTGAATGCGCCCCCCCCCAACCCAGGAGCATTTAATAATGTCTAGAAACATTTTGGGTTGTCACACCTCAGGGAGGGAGTGGCACTGACCCCTGATGGGTAGAGGCCAGGGGTGCGGCTAAACCTGCATGAGAGAAGTATGGCGGCCAAATATCAATAATGCCACGGTTGAGACACTCTGGGCTGTTTTCTACTTTTCCACAGAATAGTTTCCACCAGCCATCCACTCACCTGTGCCTACTTGTATCAGTCAGGATAGACTAGGTTATAGTGTGTAACACATACTCCCATATCTTAGTGGCTTAACCCCACGATGCTCATTCCATACTAAGGCCCCACTCCAGTCTGTATCCTCCTCGCTCTGGGACCTGAGCCAAGGGCACAGGCACCCTTGGAATGTTGCAGACTGCAGTGGCAGAGGGAGAGCACACGGCAAATGGCTCACTGGGGTCACTTTGGCTCACGTTTTATTGGCCGGTGCAAATCACATGGCCACGCCCAACCTCAAAGAGGGTGAGGGAAGAAAAGAGAGGGGAAAAGCTCCTTGACGTTGGTCTTGGCAATGATTTTTTTTTTTTTTTTTTTGGATAGGGCCTCAGAAGCACAAGCACCAAAGGCAAAAAAGAGACAAGTGCGACTGCGTTAAACTAAAAAGCTGCTGTGCGGCAAAGAAAACCATCAACAAAACGAAAAGGCAACGCACAGGATGGCAGAAGGCCTTTGCAAGCCATCTATCTGATAAAAGGTTAATAACTAAAACATATAAGGAACTCATGCAACTGAATAGCAGAAAAAAAAAAAGATCTGATTAGAAAAACGGACCAAGGAACTGTAGAGACCTTTTTTTCCCCCAAAAAGACATACACGTGGCCAACAGGTACATGAAAAAGTGCCCAACTCCATTAACCATCAGCGACGTCCAAATCAAAACCACAATGAGATACCACTCCACATCCGTTAGAATGGCCATTGTCAAAAGGACAAGAGGTAACAAGTGTTGGGGAGGATGTGGAGAATAGGGAAACCTGGGGGACTCTTGGTAGGAATGTAATTGGTGCGACCAATATGGAAAACAGTATGGACGTTCTCCCCCACAAAATTAAAAATAAAGCTACCTTATGAGCCAACCATTCTACTCCAGGGTATTTATCTAAGGAAATGAAACCACTCTCTCGAAGATATAGCCGCACCCCATGCTCATTGCAGCGTTATTCACAATAGCCAAGAGAGAAAAACAACATACGTGCCCATTGCCAGATGAATGGATAGAGAAAATGTGAAGACAGCCCAGTGCCCACGTCCCCTTTGCAAGCTGCACCTGCAAGGATATCAGAAGTCTGTAGTTGGTGGGACAGGCCCATCATCTTCTCTAGACCCAGCCCATTCTGCCTCCTCCTATCAGTGCTTCCCAAGTTCCAAGCTGACCTCCCTCCTTTGATGGATCCGTTCCGTGTTAGAGGTGCTTATAATACTGAATGATGTGCATCAAACCCAGTTCTTCCTACCCCCTACCCAACTGTGGTGAGATCTGCTTTCTAAGGCAACATTTTCCAAACTTCTGTCATGTACTTAAGACTTTCCCAATCTGGGACATAGCTTTGTCCCACTTCCCCTATAATTTAATGGATACATCTTTTTTTTTTTTTTTTAACTAAACTCATATGTTCACCTAGATAAATTTCTCTACAAACAAGGACACTTTGGTCGTGGATAGATCGATGGATGATAGATAGATAGTTACAGATCAGTCATTGAGTCATCGGTCCCTTTGGGAGATTCTAGGGAACCACGTAAATATTTGCAAAAACTGATAAATCAAGCATCTATCTTGCCTTTTCTATATGACCTGTATCTCAGGGTAGCCATATAGTTGATGAAGAAAAGCTTTTCCTTATAGAGTTTTCTAGCTAATAGGTGAAGAAGGAATGTTTGGAAGTAGACCATCGCTATGTTGTAAGACTTAATAAATCAATGGATCTAGGCAATGGTCATCAGTCAGTAGTAACGTCATGGAAAGAGAGACGGCAGACATCATATACTTCTTAATGAAAGAACACAACCCCATCAACGAAACGACCTTGCAAAAACATACTGAACTTGAATCTGATCAAGCTTCTAGACCTAACTACCACTTTACAGGATCCACAAGGGACAGCGGAACTTACCCACAAGATGCAATCAGCAAATCTAAATTGTGGAAGGTTCTACACAACAAATGACCTAGCTTCTTTAACACAACCATACCCTCCCCCTCCAAAAAAAAAAAAAAAAAAAAACCTGCAAGTTAAAAAAGAGAAAGAGATAGAAGAAAAACCCCAAAGGTCAAGAGAGCCCGATATGACATAGGAAATTACAAGTCTCTTTTGGATCCTGATTCCAACAAATCAGGTAAATGTGAACACTGGCCTGGTGATGTCATGATATTGATACTAATTATTGTTAATTTTTCAGATATTGTTAATTGTTTTAGGTGTGATAGTTTTTGAGATGTGATTATATTTTTAGAAGTCCTTCTATTTTGGAGAAAGACCCCAAAATACTTTCAGATGGAAGGACGCGATGTTCCACTTGGCATGAATAGGAGGTAGGCAGTGGGCAGAAGAGGAGAAAACAGTGGCCAAGTATCAGGGATGTCGAAGCGGAGTCTCGTTCTGTTATTCCCCTTATTTTTGAATATGCTTAAAAATTTCTACAATAAATTGAAAACAAAGACCAAAAAAAAAAAAACCCAACAACACCAGGAGGAGCTGCTGGGTGGCTCAGTCGGTTAATCGTCCGACTTCGGCTCAGGTCATGATCTCCCAGTGCATGGGTTCGAGCCCCTCATCGGGCTCTCTGCTGTCGGAGATCCCCGGCCCCCTCTCTCTCTCTGCACTGTCAAAAATAAATAAATAAACTTTAAAAAAATAAAATCAAAAAATAAAAATAATTTAAAAAATAAGTGAAAACCAGGATGAGGTAATAGAATGATGGACAGCATCAGTGACAGGGAGGTGATCAGGGAAGCCTGAGAAAATAAATGCATGCAGAAATGAATGACGACGAGCCAGGTACAGGAGGGGACAGGGGAGGAGTATTCCAGGCGGAGGGATGTGCAACGCCACCAAGATTCCTCGACACTGTCTGAGAAACAACCTTGTAGAACCTGGTAAAATGCCACTTATCCATTTTCTAAATTGTGCGATCAGCCAAGATGTCTAATTAGCAACTGAAAATATCGCCGCTTCGAAAACGATGCTTATTTTCACCAGGGCTCCTTCCCTCCAAATGGAGATGTGTGTAGAAACCTTATGCTTTGGATTAAGATTTCAAGTGGGTTTTTTTTTTCTTCAAAACTTTGATTAAAATTATTTTAATTAAAAAAATTTTAATTGCCTTATTGTCATTGCCTGCCGTCTGATTCCACCACTGGGATTCATCCCTCCACCTGCTGGAGCTCCACAAGCTACCAGTTCAACGGCCACATGTCAGCAGAGAAAAGGAAAATACCAGTTTTTATATTTGTGAAATATTGCACCAATGCATGTAGTGTAAAATAGCCCAGTGTGGTCCCAGCTGAATAGTAAGAGGGTGATTTATTCCCAAGGCTCTGTTTCCATTTTTGCTGTTTATGATAGCATATCAACGGAGCTTTTTGATTGAATTACCACCTTGTATTCAGGCTGGGACCATGCATTATTACATATGTAAGTATAAATGTTAATGCAAATGAGCTTTCCTAATGAAATGAGAGGCAGTTTATTTTTCCTTGCATAATGGGTGGTTCTGAGGAGCAGATTTATTTTCTAAGAGTGACTACAAGCTTATTTTTCAATTTGTCTTAGCACGAGCCCCCCAATAATTCAGATCCACAGATCTTTAAGCTTCCACATGTTAATGCGGAATTTTTTTTTTCATTTTTAAACTGAAATCAATTTCAGTGTGATTTATCATCAGAGAATTGCCTTATGTAAAATGCTTAAGTGAATGAAGTAATAACTTTCGGCCTATCGGTTAGAGAGAGCAATTTTCAGTTTCTCAGTTCTAAATAAATGGGGAGATCCCGGGTCACGTTTTCATTTTATTCATTGCACTGTGTGCTTTAGTTATTACTGAGTTTTGGAATGTCTAGAAGCTTCCAATGAGCCGAATTACTTTTAAATATTGCTGAATTTTATCTTATACAATTTGAGTTACTTGGCATGATGTTGCTTGCTATTATTCTGTTATCCCCTCACCTGAACCAGCTGGCCACGTCTGGAGTGTATTTCACTCTTCATAAATTAGGACACTGATGCTGCGCCATGGGCCTCTCTTGGCATGCGAAATTAACCGCAGCTTCCTTGCTTTGGAAGTCGATGGAGGTTTTGCTTAGTAAATACTCGCCTGGTAACTGCAGAGGGGGAACCAGGCTCAAGGAAGAGCGGTGTGGGAGCCTTTCTCTCCCATCTTCGAGGCGCCGGAGGCTCGGGTGAGTGGATCCCCAGGACAGAGTTTGCCCCCCAAGCCTTCTACACAAATTGTGGGTTTGGAGATTAATCGGATGGCGCCCTCTGAGAGCACGATGGGCGTGTAGGAACAATATGACAACAGTAATCAGAAGAATAGTCATAATAATCCTGTTTACTGTACTTGTATGTAAATAATATATCATAAACATATGTGTTATACTAATGTATAGGATATATACACTAACAACAATAGTAATAGTAATAATCCTGTTTATTATACTCATATGCAAATAAGATATAATAATAAATATATGTAATAATAATCCTGTTCATTTATTATACTCATGTAAATAACATAATAAATATATGTATTATACTAATACATAAGATATATATATACTAATAATAATGGTAATAGTAATAATCCTGTTTATTTTTATTTTTATTTTTTTATTTTAGAGAGAGAGAGAGCATAAGCAGGGGAGAGGGGCAGAGGGGTAACTCAGCACAGAGCCTGATGCGAGGCTTGATCCCCGTGTGGAATCATGGAATCATGAATCAGGTCATGGAATCACGACCTGAGCTGAAATCAAGAGTCAGACACTCGGGGCGCCTGGGTGGCTCGGTCGGTTAAGCGTCCGACTTCGGCTCAGGTCATGAGCTCACCGTCCGTGAGTTCGAGCCCCGTGTCGGGCTCTGTGCTGACAGCTCAGAGCCTGGAGCCTGCTTCGGATTCTGTGTCTCCCTCACTCTCTGCTCCTCCCCTGTTCATGCTCTGTCTCTTTCTGTCTCAAAAATAAATAACGTTAAAAAAAAAAAAAAGAGTCAGACACTCAACTGACAGAGCCACCCAGGCACCCCTGGTGTTTCTTATACTCAGATGTCAATGAGATATAATAATAAATGTATGTATTATATTAATATATAGGATATATGTACTACTACTAATAGTAATAATAATATGCTGTTTATTATATAATAAGGATATATGTACTACTATTATATAGACTATATACTACTAATGGTAATAATAACCTTGTTGCTTTATTATACTTGTATATAAATAGTATATAATAATAAAAATATGTATTATAATGATATATAGGTTATACATCCTAATAATAATACACAAACTTTTATTGAGCACTTACTATGCCCGGGCACCATGGTAAGTATCTAACTTGCATTCGCTCATTTAATCTCTACAACAACCCTCCAAGGTAAGAACCACTGTCATTTCCATTATGCAAACAAAGAAACGGAAGCTCCGAGAAACTAAGTAATTTGGCCAGGGTCACCCAGCTAAGCATAAGTGGAGGAACAGAGATTGAAAACCAGTCTGGCAAGCATTCTCCTCTAGCGAGATTTCCACCTGTAGAGGAACGCTTCTTTGCGCCGCGCTTGTGAAAAATCCCCTCATCTCCCGTTCCGCAGGAGAGAAAGGAGATCGTGTCAGCCACGTGGTAAGTTACAGGTCAAACTTTAAAAGTCAGACACATCTGGTCACGCTCCAACTCTGGGGCTGTCACTTAAGCTGCGTGGCCTGGCGTAAGTTGCTTCGCCGCTGGCTGCCTCAGTCTCCCCGTCTGCAGTATGGAGGTGCTCGTGATAATATTGCTGTTATGAAGAACTGATGAAACAATACCATGGTCAACGGATCAGGATCTCTTGGAAGCAAGCAATCCTGAAACTAAAATCTTACACCAGATTTACTCAGGTGGGAGCTGGCTCTGGCGCTATTTTAAAAGAGCTTATCAATTTGCATTTCTAATTACCCTCTCACTACCTGCCTGGCCAGTCCTCTGAGGACTTGCTCGGCAATTGATGTGATACCACTTAGAAATTTCTTTGAGTTCTTCAGAAGAAAGGTTTTCTGTACAATCCAGCTGGTGGTGTTACCATTTAGAGGAATCTGAAAACCTAACTGTACTGCTGATATGCTCATAGGGAGTTGAAAGGGGGATTATCTTTTAAGACTTGAGAATGTTGATGTTTGCAAATATTTTCTTGCTGCCTCTCCTAATACTGCAAATTGACCGCTGAGCTAATGGGCAGGAGATGACATCACGCGAAGCAGCAGCCTTTTAAGTGCAAGAACGAGATGAGCCACTTAAAGTAATTAGGAAATCCTTAAACAAGTGTTTGCAAAGTATTGGCTAACCCTGAATGTTTGCTTTTTTTTTTTTTTTTTTTTTCCCCTGGCATCCAACTCTAAAAATCTGACCTTGAATAATTATCTACCCACTGGCTTTCAGCACCAGGAGCAGAAAGGCTCTGGGCGGCCATCTGGTTGCGTGTGGACAACACCCCTGAACCTAAGTGCAGTTAAGAAGCAAGGAGCTGGTTGGAGGAAATGCTCCCACGCTGTGCGTAGAGTGAGGCCTCTGCTAAACGCTCCAGCAAAAAGTCAGTTTTCTTGCCTCTCGTTTCCACTTTCAAAATGGCTCTCCAGCTCTTTTGAAAGTCTGCTAAATGGACTTTCAGTATAAATAGGCATAGGGGCGCCTGGGGGGCTCAGTCGGTTGGGCGGCCGACTTCGGCTCAGGTCACGATCTCACGGTCCGTGAGTTTGAGCCCCGCATCGGGCTCTGCGCTGACAGCTCGGATCCTGGAGCCTGCTTCGGATTCTGTGCCTTCCTCTCTCTCTGCCCCTCCCCAGCTCTCTCTCTCTCTCTCTCAAAAATAATGCACAAAGATTAAAATACATTTAAAAAAAAGAATTTCTGGGGCACCTGCGTGGCTCAGTCGGTTGAGCGTCTGATTTCGGCTCAGGTCATGATCTCATAGTTCATGGGTTCGAGCCCCGCATCAGGCTCTATGCTGCCACGTGCTCAGAGCCTGCAGACTGCTTCGGATTCTGTGTCTCCCTCTTTCTCTGCCTCTCCCCCACTTGCACTCTGTCTCTCTCTCTCTCTCTCTTAAAAATGAGTAAACATTAAAAAAAATGTTTTTTTGAACTGGCCTGGATTCCACCAGTCATCATGGCCACCGGTGATGGAGAAAAGCTGGCTTTCTCCGGAGGATTCGTTGGCCTATTTAGTAGCGTAGGTAGAATGATCTGAACTCCTGTCTTTTGGACCCAAGTCTATAGCGAGATGTGGTGAGAGGCGGCAGCCTAAGCCTGGGGCTGATGTTCAATCATTTGGTATCAGATCAATGTATGGTATCTTCTGGAAACCAATTTTCTCGCCTTAAAGAAAACCATAGATCGATCGATCGATAAATAGATAGAGATAGAAATAGATAGAAAATGCTCATCTATTTATAAAAGCAATGTGACTCCTTTGTAGAAAAGCCAGAAATTATAAAAATGTAAAATAAGTCAGGGGGGAAATGTTCATGATCCTACCTCCCAGTGCAAATCTCGAGGGTCTTTTTTTTTTTCCTGTGCATTTCTACATAATGGAGACAACCCTATGTAGAAAATTTGGTATTCAGCAATTTTCAGACCATTATTGGCATTTCCCCAAGCTTTGGCTAATGATAGCATTATATTCCCCCACAGGGCTATGCCGTCACGTGCATAACCATCCCCCTAGCTGTGGGCATTCAGGCTCTTTTCAGTGTTTGGTTATTATAAACGATGCCAGGTTGGACATCTTGCCTCCAACCTCTCCAACTCTTCACCAAGTTCGGCCCATGTAGCGAACCAGCAGGTGTAGGAAACTTCCTAGGTTACTCATTATATGTATGTATGTGCATATATATATATATATATATATATATATATATAATACTATTTCAGCAGGTGAGGATTATGACTGCCTGAATTATTTTAGATTCCAACACGGGGCTTTTCAGATACTGGCTAGGAAAGAGGAAATAAAAGCCACATGTTGTCTTGTGACCCCGTAACCATCTCTTTGCGAGTCCCTTGGTTTAAGGACAATGGATTAAGCCAATGAGCCAAAGCAGAAGGTGATACTCCGAAAACCTGATTTCCCAGACTTCCTCGATCTTGTAAAATGATCGCTTTGTGTCTGCTGCAAATCTTCAGCAGGGAGCCGGGATGACAAGTGCATTGTAAACAGGTCTTTTCCCCAAGCGAAAAGAAGAGTGGGCCTTCCCATCGCCGGATCCGAGGGCTCTGTTCAGGCAAATGGAGACTTGAGTTGTGCCAAGTAGGTCCTTAGGTCATCAGACATGTATCAGGATGTGGTGTTTGAGGAAATGCAGACCAGGTATACAGATGTTTGCAGGGTGCTGGGTGCCCAGGGCTGTGCTCGTGGAGGACTAGGCAGTCCTCCCAATGGAGAACTTGGCAGTCCTCCCAATGGAGGACTCGGGCTCACACGGATTGTTGAGGCCCTGGAAGGTGGTAGTCCCCATTGTAGTCTCCCTTTCTACCCCCTCTACATCCCAGGGCTCTTTTCTTTCTGTATCAGGGTCCTTTCCTCCCCGCCCCCCGCCCCCCCCCCCATACCTGTCACAGAGTGCTCCGGGAAGCCAGCAGGGAAAACAATGATCTGGGGCATAAGCCCCTTATCTGAGCATGCCCACAGATGAGTCAAACCTCTCCGCTGTCACTCCTTCTCTAGTCTTCTCTTTCTGTTCTCCCTTCTACTCTTCCAACCCCCCTTTTCTCTCTTGCCTGAGTATTAGGCCTGACTGTTTCACGGCCAGGAGCAGTTTTAACTCCATGGGTGTTACCCCCTGGGCTGGAGACCCAGAAACCCAGTCTTCAGTTCTGCCCATCACAAGAGCTGCTTGAGAACAGGGGTTCCCTCGGGGCAGCTGGGTGGCTCAGTGGGTGGCGAAGCGTGGACTCTTGGTTTCCGCTCAGGTCATGATCTCATGATTGGTGAGACGGAACCCCACATCTGGGTTCCTGCTGACAGTATGGAGCCTGCTCGGGCTTCTCTGTCTCCCTCTCTCTCTCTGCCCCAACCCCACCCGAGGCTGTCTCTGTCTCTCTCAAAGTAAATGAATAAACTTAAAAAAAAAAAAAAAAAAAAAACAGGGCCCCCCCCCCAATCACTAATTCCTCAGGGGCAAGTCTTAATCCTCAGAAAGCAATAATGAGGTTTAATGGGGCTCAACGGAAGAGAAGCACCAATTGTCTTTTCAGATGCAAAACTATTGAAATCCCCAAAGAAACCAAATGCATGCAAAGATGGGGGAGAACATTTCCCAGGAGTTTTCGAGCACAGAGATTCGGATCTTCTCTTATTATTATTATTTTTTTTAATGATGTTCAAGTTTCACACCGTCATTTCCAGATACTGTGTCTTATGCTTGTATTTATTCCTCAAGCTCCTAGTAAAATGCTCTGTGCAGATTTAGTTCATTCACACATTATGTCCTCAACTGTTCTTTTTTTTAAGATTTTTTTTAATGCTGATTTATTTTGAAAGAGAGAGAGAGAGAGAGAGAGCGCTTGTGCGTACGCGAGCAGGGGAGGGCAGAGAGAGAGGGAGACAGAGGATCCCAAGTGGGCTCTGTGCGGACAGCAGAGAGCCCAACGCGGGGTTCAAACTCACGAACCGTGAGATCATGACCTGAGCCAAAGTTGGGTGCTTAACCAACTGAGCCACCCGGGTGCCCCGTGTCCTCTAAGTGCTTATTGAGTTGCTCATTTGCCAAGAATGCGTGAATTATAACTTGGTAAATGTGGTGAAGGGAAAGTGCAGGGTGTACCCGGAATACTGATGTGCACGGAGGCGGGAGAGGGTGGTACAAGGCGAGTCGACAAAGGAGGCTTCCTTAAGAAATGGTTTTCCGGCTGATGCCTGAAGGATATGTTTGGAACATATGCAGGACACGAGCAAGAGCAAAAGCTTGCCAGGCAAGCAAGAACGTACGCAAGGACACTCGGAAGGAAAGACGTTGGCCAGAAGAAGGAACTCTCTAGCTGAAGTGGCGGGAGATGGGGTCACATAGCAGGAGCCAGATTAGCGACATCTTGCCAGCCCAAAGGAAGGCACTGGAACATGATCCCTAAGGACAAAGAGGTTGTTTTATACTTAATTTACTTTTCTTTTAAAATAGTGAAGCGACATGATCACACTTGTTTTTCAAGATCTCTTGGGTTCCGCTGTGAAGAAGGGGTCAAACGCGCGGGGAGACCAGATTGGCTGAAGTCCACATGAAAAATGGCGGAGTCTCGGTGGAAGGCACCGGAAGTGGCTAATGGAGAGACTGATGGGGAGGGAAAGTCTTTTCAGGGAGAATGGACGAGTCTTTAAGTGCGGGGCTGACAGGGGAGAGAAAGATAGGAAGGATGAATCCTGGATATCTGCCTTCATGCAGCCCTTTGCACAGAAGGAAAAACCTGGAGGCCAGCAAACTCAGAGGCGGAAAATAAACAGAAGTGAATGAATCATCGCAGCGATTACTTTAGTGCTACTTAAGACCCCTGACTTGCTAAGTATTTCTTTTAAAGGACTTATTGACATGACTTGAGAAGAAATGACGTTCAATGACTTCTTGAAATGACTGGGAGAACAAGACGATATTCCACTTAGATGGTCAGTTCTTGGTCCCAGGAGTTTACAATGCTAGAGAGCCCAGGTATTATTACAAACATTATTTGTCATGTTAACAAATTACAAATCACATCCTATTTTGTAACACGCGCTATTCTGCATGCCCCCCCCCCCCTTTGGTGAGGGCCCTAACCGTATTCGCCTCCAAGTCTCTATACCATTCAATGGCTTTTGATCATTAATACAAATTGTCTGACCACTCGCAACCACCAATGGGGGCATTTCTCTGTTTTTCAACCCGAACTCAGCTCTGATCCACATCGTTCTGGTAACCACGGGGTATGCAATTCTTAAGAGATATTTTAGCACGGTTTCTCAAGTCATTTCAATAAGTTCTTTAAAAGAAACGGTGTATTTTTTTTTTTTTTTTTTTTTTTTCAGAAAGTAAACGATGGCCTGTGCGCCATCCATTGTAAATCGTGATGGATTTCCACATTCTCTACCATAAAGAACCTTTTTTTTCTCTCTCTTAGAAAGGAAAATTAAGGTTGCCGTGCTATGGGATCACTTTCATTATCTTTAGCATACCAATGATCGCTGAAAAAGATTTTCTTCCTCTACATAGGTACAATATCAGTGATGTAATTTACATCGCATCCTTCATATTAACACTGTGATCCATCATCACTAACAATGCAGGGTCTTTGTGCGCGGGGCTGTCGGACAAATGTTTTAGCTGGCGAGAAGAAAATTGTTAGCATTTGAATAGAGAATGGTACAGGAAGGATTAATAGCCTACTTTGACGGATTAGAATGTAGGGAAATTGCTCAATATTAATATGAAAATGTTTGTGAATTGGTTGCAAAGTGGCGTCAATGGAAAATGATTATGTCTCCAAGGCCTTATCAGTTGAGACTTGACTCTTAGCAAAGACTTTCACACAAAAGACGGATGAGAGGTGGGGAGGATGGCTGGCTTCGGGGCGCTGGGACAAAAACCCACCGTGCAACCACGGGAGTCCTCCCGTCACTTTGGGTATCCTTCCCGCCCTACCATGGTCTTCCTGTTAGCACATCTGGGTATGGATTTACAAGAGAAGAGAAAGGGAAGTGTGGGTGATGTTGCTATTTCTATACTTCTGAGCCTTTCCGTCTTGGAAAACCCCATCAGAAACAACAGGGTGCTGCTGGATAAATAATCACCTCCCTCCAGCTGAAATTTTTGTCTGTGTGCAATGGCTTCCAAGATGGCAACTTGCAAGGATGGCCAACAGTTCAGAAACCGTGACGTGGAAATCATCGTTTAATCCTGGGCTCCACAACCCCAATCGGAGCCAGCCTTGTTTTAGAATGCCGTGGGAGAGGTTTGGTGTGTGTGTGGGGGGGGGGGGGGGGCGCGTCAAAAGGTTACACTTGCCACCTTGCACTCTGGCGCTTTGAAAAAAATCTTAAGCCTCACTTTACCTCTGCCGATCAATCTCCTACTGAAAGTTTAAATTAATAACACAGTGGAGACTAACAGAGCTTTGTTGTTTCTACCAAAGCGCCAGACAATAGCAGGCTCTCTTTGCCCCTCGGGTGCAGGACCCCACCCCCCCCACCCCCCACCCCAGCACTGGTCTGCCTCACCCTGCGGCCGCGGTCATGCTGTCATTCGCTCTCGCTGACTGTCAGAATAGAGATGGCAAGCCAAGCAGCTGGAAACGCTGTTCTTAAAATCAAGCCACTGTCTCTTCCAAGAACGGAGGAGTGCCCTCAGTAGGGCCCTTAGAGTGTATTTTTTTCCCCACTTGGGTTTCATATGTAATGCTAGAACAGGCTTTCTCAACCTCGGCATCACGGGCGTCGTGGGCAAAATAATCCTTTGTTGTGGGAGCTTTCCAGGGCGTGACAGACACTTAGCAGCATCTCTGGCCTCCACCCACTAGATGCCAGTAGCAAAAGCATCCCCCCAGTTGTGGCTACCAAAAATGTCTCCAGACGTGACAATGTCCCCTGGGGGACGAACCTCCCTCCCAGCCGATAACAACTGAACTCCAGAAACGAAAAGCGATCATGAGTTCTGTAGGAATATTATTGTTGGCATGAAAAACACACATAAGGTCCAATCATTTGCTCCTTAAAAGATGAGATCCCATGATGTTTATTCCCCTATTTTTTAAAAAGTGATAATCCCAGCTACCATCTATGGAACGCTAGCCATTTCCCCGGCATCGAATGCTTGAATAGATATCGTTATGCAGTCCTCAGGAAAGCCTGGAGAATTGGGTCAAATGACTCCCACTTAACAGACGAGGAAGCTGAGGTTTGCAGATGTTAAACCACTTGCCCCCAGCCCATCTGTTAATATGGCACAAAGGCGACCCAAGTCTGGGGGATTATGACAACGGTGCTTTGCACGCACGACAGCGCGTTCCTGGGAGTGAGGTCTTTGCTGCGAACACCTGTATCGTGCCCTTTACAGTTCCCCGTGTTTGATGAATCTCAGCCTCCAACTAGAGCCCCTAAAACGAGCTCTGAGAATCTGCCTCCTCTCCCGGCTGTTCAAGGGTCACCAGGCAACACAGCCGTGGGGGTGGGTTTGGGGTGGAGGGTGGAGGGTGTTGTGAATCCCAGGGCAAAGCATCGCTGAGCTCTCCAGACTGCCTTGCCTCTCTCCTGTCTTAGGCAGACGTCCCCGCCTCTCCAGGTGGCTGCTGCATGGGTTTACTCCCGCAGGATGCAGAAAGCTGAAAGAACAGTGCTGGGAATTATCTAGAAGCCCCTGGACCCCAACAATGCTTGCCCTTTCTTTAGTCTCTATTAAGTGGATGGCATAACATGGCGACATCACTCTATCCTGGCCTGGTATCCAATGCTTTCAGTCTGGTGCTTTGGGTCACGAACCCCAGCCCTCTGCACAGCTAAGTGCCGAACCTCCGCAAAGTAAATGCACGTCCACAAACATATGCAGGTTTCCATAGATTTTCAGGGGGGTTCAAAGAACCCACCGAGACCTCCCTCCATAGATCCCACATTAGGAATCCAGCTCCAGGCGAATTTTGCGAGCTCTCCAAGAATTTTGGCGAAACGCAGAACAGCACCTTCTTTACCACAGAAGAAACCCGTATTGAGACATAACGGGGCCGAATTTGTGGGAATGAGCAAGGACAATAAGCAGTGAGGGTGCGCCAGGGAGAGCAGGTGACATCTTCCCCTGGCCTGGCAACGTGCATTTAAGAAAGCTGACAGCTTGCGAGACCAGCCTGTGGCAGATGCGTCCCCAGCGTGCCCCTGGGACTGGCAGCTTCATTATTGCTGTTGTCAGTGTTTGTGGAGTGCGGACCCTGGGCGCCAGCCAGGCCTTTCCCAGGTAGAGATGTTCATTGTAACCTATTAATTCCCAGACGAAGACAGAGTCAAGATAGAGAGCTGGCGGCTCTTAATCCGGCCGCTGCACTTTCTGCTTTCACGCCTCCTTGTTTGTGGCTAAAGAGTGCCGACCTCTGTCCTGTCTGTTGTCATCTTAGCCCAGATTCTCCCTTCTCTTTTCGAATTAAAAACCTTCCCTTGAAGTCACGCATGTTCCTCGTTCTAAGAAGAATTCTGTGAGGCTCCCCCTTGCCTCCCCGGTTCCTATCCACGCACCCTAGTCCTGCTCTCTAGAGGTGACCTTCAGTCCTTTCCGACATATGTTTGGGAACGTATTTCCTTGTTTCTAAACAAGATGTTTGGAAGGCTTTTGTTTTTAGTTTTAAATCTCGGTATTGTCTGTTAACTTCCTACAGTAGAATGTGAGGTGTTCTGGGTCTTCATGCGTTTCTCACCGCTGCCCGCCTCCAACACATATGCCTGGTAACATCAGGCTCACTTCCTGTCACCTTCCTCCCAATAGAGTTAGGTCACAATTTGATTTAGTTCAATATTCAGCCTTTTACCTTGTTATGATCATGTCAGTATTACCCTCAGCTGAGCCATTGATTATAATTACATCTCCTTCTTACAGAGCTTTTTGTTTTCCCTGGAGTTGCTAAGAGCCTTGTTTTCTAGCCACCTTTCAAGTAATTCACCTGCAGCCTCTCTATCACAACTGTGACTCTTCTGTCAGCATTTAAAAATATGTCTGCTCTTTGACCAGT
The DNA here is from genome assembly GCF_046562875.1 of Panthera onca. Taxonomy (NCBI): domain Eukaryota; kingdom Metazoa; phylum Chordata; class Mammalia; order Carnivora; family Felidae; genus Panthera; species Panthera onca. The sequence continues at coordinate 31,958,176 of NC_138353.1, read as the reverse complement.
CTGGGATTCTTCTAGAATCTAGGAATTCTTAGATTCTTCTTTTGGACTCTAGCACCACCCCATTCTCCTACTCGGTCTGGACCGAGTCCACTAGATTGACTTCTTGGTATCTTTCTTCAACATCATCCCAGGAATCCCTTTACTGTTTTGTTAGGTTGGATGTCTGTTTCCTGGAGCTCTGTGCCTATCTTTTGGTGGCGTCATCTAGTAACTTCTGACTGTGGATTCATGAGATGCCTATTCCTTGAATCTGAAAATGCCTTTTTCCTAATCTCACCATCAAATGTTAAGGCTGCGAGCGAGCCCTTTCCAGAACATCATAAAAATCTCTTGTGGTTTCCCCTACCTTGTTGCTCCAGGGTATGTCCATATGCATAACAGGGAGAAGCATGTTTTTGGAGTCACTAACTTTTTCAGATTCTCGGGAGCATGGAGTATGCCTTCACAATCTATCTCTCACTATCCACTCAGAATTAACAACGACGTACCTTGTACAGCCCTTTACGATTTATCAAGTGTTTTCGTGGTCATATCTCATGGTGGCAGACAAGTAGACACCACGAATCCTGTATCCGAGGAAGCTGAGGTTAACTCAGAACCACACTGTTCATGAATGCCTAGGACACAGCGTTCTGACTACTGGTGAGTGCAAGATGGCTCAAAGAACCAGCAAAGCATGTGGCTTACGGCACCAGGAAAACAGAGACACCACAGAAATTTAAGTTTTGATGAGCTTAGCTGGAAATTTGCATTAAGAAATTTTTCCAATGAGCCATTTGTCGATCAGCATATAAGTTTTGTATTCTATGATTTTATAAGTTTTTGAACTCTCTATGGTAGGTCAGGGGAGCACCATAATATTTTCAAGGTTTAGGAAACTCTAAAGGTCTCCGTCCAGTTTGTTTCAAGGTAGGTGATTTGCTCCCCCCACCAATCTCCCACCCACTCTACCTTGATTAAATGAAGTTAATTTCTATAATTATGCTACAATTTGGTCCATCGCAGGAAACTAACTCCTAGGCATTGATCAAAAATTTTGCAATAATGTTCTGTTGACTCAAGAGTTTCTCAGTCGGAAAGGAAGGAAAGGGTTTGATATCCAAATCACTAGGGGAGACTTTTCAGCCTATTCTCTCTCTCTCTCTCTCTCTCTGACAATTCCTCCTCATCCTTATTCCATTACCTTCTACCAATTTAGGGAGCCAGTGTTACTGATGTGGGAGGTGGAGAAAGAAAAATCAGAACAAGATTACATTGACCATGATCAGAGCATATGAACAATTTCTGTTTTCCAGGCAGAGGAAATAGCAAGTACCAAGGTCCTGTGGCCCCTCGGAGGCTCCCATTCCCTCCATGCTCTGCTTTCCCAGGTAAGCACTTGCCAATTTTTAAAGGTAATCTCTGATAAAGTACTGTGGATTAATGTGGCTTAAACATAGCTTGAAAATATGTTTTAGAGTCTATACCTTAATCCAAAGAGAGAAGAGAAGTAATCGGATTTCTGATATTGGCAGGCAGGGGACTTCTGTATTTTTCAACATGTTGAAACCCCCACCTGGAAAAGCAGCAAAATACAACGGAAACAGGAAACGATCTTTCCTTAAACACAGCCTGCGTAAAATTAAATGTATACAAGTGCACGTATGGGCCAGGGCTTTGGATTGCAAACACAGAAGGGGACACTATCTGCTGAAGTAGGAAAGGGAATGTATTCGGTGTTTACCAGAGTGCATAGAATTGATATTCAAAATGGTAACTCACAGGACAGACCCCTGTCCAATCAAAAGGGAGTCCCTGGTGGCCCCCTGCTGTTCTGAGAGTTGACCCTTAGGTTTCTGGGCGATGGGGACCCGTGAGCAGACTCCAAGGCGGCCCGGAGATGCAACTGAGAAGCTTGGGGCTGTGGGCCCCCCACTGAAGGAGCGGAAGGTCTTTAACCTAACCAAGGACAAACAGGCTTTAGATGCTGGTATCTAGTGTTCGCTAGAACGAATGTCTAATGTTGAGGCAAAGATGCTTCTCTGTAAGCGGGTCTCTCCGTTTCTCCTCCTCTCCCTCCTCTAGAGACTAACTCTGCAAACAAGCCGTTGCCGGCGCCGCCGTCGTCGTCACCAAAAAAGACCTTGAAAAACCACTAGGTGATCGGCGATGTGTTGCCCAGCCCAAGGTCACCTTGGATTTTCATCACGACTGCCATGCTTTTCTTCTCATTAAAATATTTGACAAGAAGTCTTTGCATGGATGAGCAGGTCCAAGCACCCCAGCCCCACACTGTTCTCACAAAGATGTTGTACTGTCATAGTAACTAATTGTGCTGCCACCTGCAAATCAATATCTGTGTTACACACACATTGATACCGAAATCTGGGGTCTGTACAGGTACCATGCTGAAGATACTGCATGACTTCTTGATGAAATAACGTACATTTCCTTCCCTTTAGGGTACTTACGAGTGACTTAAAAAGTAGGGTTTATGTCTTTATTTATTTCTGGGTCTCCGCCGCACCTGGCCAAGAGCTGTTTGATCACAGCGGATAGTTGAAGATGCTTATTGGATCGGACAGTGGTGTTGGAAATGCAAGAAGATGAATAGGTCCCAAGTCTAAGAAGTTGTATACAGGAGGAGGTTAGTGTTACAGGTGAGAAAACGAATGGCCCGGGTATGCCTGGGACTGAGGCGGTGCCCAGGGCACAGGACTTCCAGGACCAAAACTACGAAGTCACACGCTGGGACACGAGACGACATCCTAGAGTCGAATCCCGGTTCCATCACTTATCAACTACAGGACCCCGTTTTTAATTTGCGAAAGGCAAATAACAACATACTTGTTCCAACGGGCTTTGGAAATCAATATGCTAATACGTATAAAGCACTTAGGACTATCCAAGATCATAGAATACACACTGGGTATATACGGGTACAAAACTATCTATTAATTATTACAATGATGCCTCACCAGAACGTCTCCTACCAGAGCCCAGAAGATGCTTCTGTGAATATTTTTTCTCAGCATTTATAAGCCTTTTCAAAATACTGCATCTTACAAAACTTACCACAGTACAGCTTTTGTTCCAAAGCAATATTTGGAAACAGAACGCACTAACCTTTGCAGATATGAGCAAATAACAAGTCAAATTGGAAATCCCTTTGTATAATGTTACAACGTAACAGACTGAAACATTTGTAGGTAGAGGGAAGTGTTTTGAGATGAGCTATGTGATTCTACTTTTTAGACAGCTGTTGTAGTATCTGACCCTCTCCCTCCAAACACACACACACGCGCGCACACACACACACACACACACACACACACACCCCAACAGGGTAACACACTATCAATTGTTTTTGTACTAGGAACTTGAGGATTCCCCAAAATCATCCAAGGGAAAGGGGGGAGGTGCTGGAAGAAGCTCTTCTACCTCAATAGGTACCATCGAAAGGCCACTGCAGCGCCGAACTCTTTGTTTCTCCCTTCTCTCGATGGAAGTGTTCCTTACCCCCAACTTCACGGACAAGCTTAAATCAACATGTAAATATTTTGCCCTCACTGGGACCGGATTTCTTCATCCGAGTATCCAGAAGTCTTTGGTCCGCACGTGAAAGACCACAGAGGCCTTATCATCTTACACGAAAACCAGGGCATGTCCGGGAAACTACCCCATGAAGGAATCATCAGGGTCTGTCGAGCAAAGGCTGGCGGGATCTCGGGCCTAGCGTTTCCCCGAGCCGCTGTGGCCCACGGGCTGTGAGCCTGGACTAGCCTTTAAGTGGGTCGCAGCTACGTGAGCTCAGACCACTGGGATGAAAAGAAGAAATGGTCAGTGACCTGGCTGTTTTGCCTGTGTTGTCAAGCACGTGGGTGTTGGAGGGTGTCTGTGTGACTGAGTTCTGACCTGTTATACAGCCTGAGCCCTTTTTCTTCTTCCTCGGGCCATCAGATCCACTCAGGGTGAGTTACACGCCGAACCGTAAGGGAGCTGTAGGGTTTTCATTCAAGGGTAGAAGGATGGGCGGAAAAAGCAAAGACCCGTGCCGGGCGCCTCACCCTGGGAGGGTGTTGTCTAACGAGACGACGACCTAAGTCTTTAAATTCTTTCCACTGTGCAGCTAAAGGTGATCGCAAACTTGCTTATAACATCCGGAAAAGACTACAACAAAGGGATACCATCCAAGGTTGCGTAGCATAGACGACGGTGTCGGTTCTCGAACTTGGCGACAGCCCAGGAGGCTTTGAAAAATCCCGTTGTCCAGGCCGCATCCCGGACCAACTAAATCAGAACCTCCAGAGATGGGATCCGGGCCACAGTTAGCAGCAAAGCTCCCCAGGCGACTCCTAAGTGCAACCAAGCTTGAGAGCTATTGGCACAGAGCAGTGCTTGGCAAACTGTGAGGGCACAAACACAGCCCGTGGGGAGCTTGCTGGAAGGCCAGTTCGAATTCAGACAGTCTGTGCCGGCGCCTCAGCTACTGCCTTTCTTACTGGCTCCCGAGCGAGGCTGATGTCACTGGTCCAGGGACCAGCGAGAGCGTAATGTGTAGAGAAGAAAACTTGACGTGAGGAAATCTCCAAATGTTTGCTCTGGTGTCTTTTAGCTGTAGGATTATCAACCAGCCTCGTGTTCGGGGGCTCTCCCGGGTTTGGCGTTTGAAAGTCCCATGTCCTGGCCGAACCGAGACCGTACGTGCGTGATCCTGGGAAGTCCGATAAAGCCTTTGAGCCTGGTAAGGTCGCTGTGCAAAGTGATGTGTGTGCGGATGTCTGCCGAAGTAACCCGGCACAGAGGAGGAGTCCAAAAAGTGTCTGATAGTTGAAAGATAAGATAATCGTTTGCAAACTCGAAAGGTGAGCTACCCCTTTATATCAGAATGGCTAATCAGAAAATGCCAGCGTTGTCCAGAATGTGGAGAAGTGGGGACTCTCACACACTGTGGAGAGAGGTCCAATTGGTGGAACCACTTAGAAAAAACGGCTCAGCACAATGTACTCACCCCAAGCATATGTACCCCCTATGGCCCAGACGTTTCCATCCTAGGCCTTATGTACCCAAGAGAAATGCATGAATGATGTTCACCAAAAGATACAGGGAGCAGCTTTATTTATGATAGTAAGAAATTAGAAACAACTCCAAATTCTGTCAGTTAGTTGGCTATAGAAACGGTAGTATAGTCATAAAATGGAACATAGCGATAAAAATCAATGAATTATCGTTACCCCCCGCAATACGGACGAATCTCACAAACGACAGAAGCAAAAGAAGTTAATACAAAAGATGTTCTGTAGAATTTCATTTGTATAAAGTGAATAGAGGATTTCACACAGCTATCCAAAAATTCATATAGGGTTTCATTTAAATAAAGTTAAAAAAAAACAAAAACAAGCCCAACCTATTCTATCATATTAGAAGTCAGAATAATGGTTTCTACTGGGTCTCTGAGGTCCCGGCAATGTTCTATGGGCCGCAGGTGTTGGTTACATCAGGCTGTTCACTTCGGGGAAAATTCACCTAACCGTACGATATGATCTGTGCCAACGTTTCTGTATAAATAGCAAACTTTACAACACAAAGTTTCAAAAAGACCAAAAGGTAGGAAAACAAACATACGGGATTTATTAGCCTTAACAGATGACACTACCTGGAAGCTTCAATGGAGCCCAAAAGATTGCAGACAAACTGCAAATGAGACGCCTTAATGGTTTCTGGGAGACGAGGAGCCTAAGCATTTCAGTGGGCATCTTTCTCCTCTGAGCCGTCTCCACCGGATTTCCGTCCCAAACGTGCAGCGGGCCGGACTGTCTGCAAGGCTAACGGGTGTTACAGTCCCTTTGTCCTACACTTCTAACTAGGGGACCTTCTCTTCTTCTCGTCTCTGCAAAGAAAGTCCAAACCTGACCCAGCACAGAGTGAGGTAACGAAATCAGGCGGAGTCATTTACAATATCGAATGAGGCTAACACATCCAGAACCTGCCGGGCCCTCGGTCCTGTTTCTTTGAAAGGCTCGGCAGAGAAAAGGCACCCATACTGCATTGGAGGAGCATCCGATTTTTCAGATAAGAGCCGGGCAGCCCCCCTTGGCGGGTTGGCTCTGGGAGGATCCCCCCGCGATCCTTACAACGAGTTTACAACGCCCTTGCTTTCTCAACTGCGGAACTGAAATGTAGACATCGTCAGTCAATAACAGCCAGAGCTGCTGGGCATTCAACACAGCGGCCACCACAAGCCCTGCACAAAGTAAGTCACATCCGCTCTCCCACTTCCCTCAGAGGCAAATCCCGAGTCTTCCCCGGGGTGCCCCCGGGGCCCCTCCTGATCTCCTCTCTTGCCTCGCCCCTCACATCTCCCAATTCTTGTCCTCTCTTGTCCAGCCACCTTGTCCAGCCAGCCATTCTTGTCCAGCCACCTTGGTCCCCTTGCTGCGGAAACTCCAGGCACGCTCCTACCTTGGGGGCTCCGCGCTGCCTGCCCCCCCTTCTTGGAATACCCCCCACTCCACCATATCCTATTGGCTTCACTCACCGCACCCTCCAAATTTGGGCTTACGTGCCCCCCACTACCGCTGCTCTTGAAATCCCCTCCGCCCTGACCTGCTTTCTTTTCTCCATACCGCTTCTCCCTAACTTCCGTGGGACTGTCTCATTCTTTTGGGCACGGCCTCTTTCCGCCCGAGAATATTAGGTCTAGGAGGTCGAAGGTTCTGCCGTCGTTCCGTCTTGTTCGCCAGTGTGTCCCACCCACCCAAGCTGGTCTGGTGCCTCCCAGGTGCTCACCAAAGCATCTTTGAATATCCAACGGCGAAAATGTGTTGGGTGCCGAGTACGCGTTCACATTAGGCCGAACACGGTAGTACTTGCCCATCGGTGAGAAAGCTAGATTGCTGACCCCATTCACAAGGGAAACTGAGGCAGAGACAGGTGGATTAGCCCGTCCAGGGTCGCACAGCTAGTCAGCGATGAAGCCAAGAGTCAAACCCAAGCGCTCAAGTCCCGGAACCACACTAACGACACCAAAACAAGGGATCGTCAAGGATGGGGCGGGGTGGGGGGGGGGGGGTACGCTCTCAGCAGGCAAGTTTCGCCCACGGTAGACAGCAACCTGCCGCTGCCACGTGCGTTCTGCTCTGGGCAACTGCACCCCAAGTCCCTCCACGGAATCGTTCCCTCTTCTACCTTGCAGTCCGTGGGACTCGGTTCTTGAGCAAGGGTGAAGCGCGTGAGGCCAGAAAGCCGATCGGCAGGCGGTGTGCCTTGGGTCTTGGTGATTGGCTCGGGGGTGGTCACGTGACCCGACCCGCGCGGAGAAGGCTGGGCCAGGACGGTTTCACCCCGCAGGACGGCGAGGCTGGGAAGCCGTTGGCACCGCCTCCGGAGCTTGCGGGGGACGAGGCTGTGCAGGAAGAGGGTTACCGCTAAGGGTGTTGAGTCGGTGAACAGTGGGAGAGGCTGCCCACTAGGCTTGTCTGAGGCCTTGAGATGCTCGTTCCTTCGCTCCACCATGGCCTGTGGGTAATGGCCCTCCTTCCGTGGTGACCCAGTGAGTAAAACACGTCCCCTTCCTTTGACGTTCTTTTCTTTTCCCTTTCTCTCTCTCTCTCCCTTTTTCTCTTTCCTTCTTTCTTTCCTTTTGGCCTCACCTCTCTTTCTTTTTCTTTCCTCTTTCCTTCCTAGCTCTCTTTCCCCTGTTCTTTCTTTTCTGTCTTCCAACCTGTCTCCCTTTTCCTCCCTTTCTTTTCTTTTCTCTTCCTTCTCTCTCCTCTCCTCTGTCCTTTCCTCCTCTCTTCGCGTTTCTTTTTTCTTCTTTTCCTCCCACTCCCTCTTTCCCTGCCTGCCTTCCCTCCCTCACATTAACTGCATGGTGGCACTAGGGACCCAAAACGATCCTACACTGAAATATTGTCGCCCATTTTATTTTTACAGCAACCGTATTAGGTGGAAATCTCCCATATTCCCATTCACAGGCCGGGAAGCACGCCCAGGGTCGCCCCGTAGGTAAATGACAGAGCCAGGTTTCAAACCCAGGCATTCTGACCCCAGCCCGTCAACTCTTAATGACCAGGGGTACACTGCCTCCCTTCTGGAGCACAGGGTTATGTGTTGGGCGGGCCCGAGTGGACAGAAGAAAGGGTGACCGCAAAGTCAGCCAAGTGTGAATGCAGGTAGCCGAGCAAGGCGCAGACCAGCACCGTTTTTAAGAACAAAGCTTTGCGTGCAGGTCCCTTCCGGTTTGAGTTCTGCCTCTTCCATAGACCAGTCGTGTGAACTTGGCGCGTTCATTCACCTCTCTGAGCTCTTGGAGTGTCGTCAGTGTAGATCAGTGCCTATAGCCGTCTTGAAATCGTGTTGTTTGGTTTCACTGAAAAAGTGGATGCCAAATGTTACTCTACAGTTTGGCACACAAGTGAAAGCTGCTACGATCCTAACGGATTGTATATAATCACTATGAATATTCTCCTTACTAGGGACCCCAGACACCGTCCGCCTTAGCCGCGGTTGCCCCGAAGACAGACGGCAAGAGTGTTTTCTCCCTTGTGACCTTAGCCGGCAGTCCCCAGTCGAGCTTCCCTTTTGGAACTGAGGACTGCTTATATGCTACTGAAAAAAAAAATCCATTTAAACGAGGCCAATCGAATTTTGTCAACTTCGGAAGAAACAAGGACGACGCGCAGCCTTCAGGATGTGACTGTGTTTAAAGAGATGTTCTCCGACCTACAGACATATGCCCCAATGAGGGGTGAATTAGTCTGAGTCTTTCCTGGGTGGTATCAAGCAGACAGTTCTTTCAGAATTAGCCATCTGGCCTCCTCAAGCGCCGGTGTTGTGCCACAGGGTGTAGACCTTCGCAAGCAGGGGTGTAGCGTACAAATAGGAAACGTCTCCCGGATCGCGCATTAACACAGCCACGGAAAATGGCATTTTAATAAATGTGTTCTCCAAATGCAGGCAGTTGGAGTGCAGACTTTTTTTTCTACCCTTGAGAGAAACAGAATGTTTTGGCTACGTACAAACCACGCCGGGAATACTTCCTAAATACGCATGTTTTCGGCGTGTCAGTTTCACTGCATGTTGCAGATCATTTTCGAGACTCCTTGGGGATAATAGCTCCAAAAAAACATGATTCTCTTCAACTTGAGCGAGCAGAAGTCACGATACCTGTTTCACATTTGGGGGTTTGCGGCCGGTCTCTCCCTTCCCCACCCCCCCACCCCGTTTCTTCCCGACTTCCCAGAACTGTTCAGTTGTATTTACTTGCCGGGAACAGCAATAGTTCTGTGCATCAGCACTGACCAGAAGATATTTGAAGTTAAAGCGCTTTGCCAGTTTCTATTTTCTTCACAGCATTCCTTCCCACTTCTACTTTGACTGAAAAAAAGAAGAAAAGCCCTGACTTAAGAAAACTTGATCTGTTTAGAACAGACTGGCTCCAGCTACTCCTTCCTGTGCTCCCGGAGACAGAAGGAGGAGTGGAGACGAGAGGGCCTAGAAGATTCCAGGAGGTGCGGGGGGGTGGGGGGTGGGGGTGCCAGGAGAGGGCAAGGGCGAATGGGGCCTTCCCCGCGGGGAACATTCAATAACTCTCTTACCTTTTATGCTGTAGGACAGGAGCTCATTTGCTCGATTTGGGGTGACAGCAGCCGGTTTTGTTACCGCGTAGCTGGAGTTTTAACTAAGTGCCGCTCGCAGAGGCCGAAGGCAGCATCCGTTATCTTAGCCGTGGGAGGGCATGGAAATCGGAGGCGGTTTGGCAAGGCAGCATAAATCCAGTGTTTGTGAGGGCCGACCCAGCCAGGGAGGAAGGAATGCACAGTTTCCCTTTGACGGTGTGATTTCCTGCTTCTCGTTGGAGAGCTTGTCTGGACTCCGTGCAGAAGCAAAATCCGCATCAATTACTTGAAAGGAAACCAACCCTACTCCTGAAGGTTTGGCAGCAGAAATCTTCATTGTTGAGAAAGGGGAAGAAAAAAAAAAAAAAGCCTAATGAACTCCCCTCTCTTCGGTATTTTCAAAGGCCTCTTATGTTTGGTGGCTGCCTCTATTTTTTTTCTTTTTTCCACAGAGTTCTTAGGGACGCTCATTAGCCCCTCAATAAATGCTACTTTAAGGGCTTGTAACTTTGTCGTTAAATCTTCACTCCGAGATGAATTAAGGTTGTAGCCGAGAAATGCCCTCCCCACACCCCCCAGCAAGCTGCTTTACGATTACCAAAAAGGCAGGAAAATAGATTTGCGGAGGATTTTCGGTACTCATTTACGTGCCTCGCTGTCACATAGTGATTAATTCGGGGCCACTTAAGTTTTTCTAACTTTCATCCATAATGGGCACGTTGACATTTTTATTTGAATCTCTTTACGCCATCCAAAATAATCTCCTTCAGCAACAGAAACTGCCGGTTAATTGCCACGGACCAGCTGTTACCGCCTCCCAGCCGACAGCCCCTTTCAGGATGGTTCTGAGCTCGGTGCCCGTGGAACGCGCAGGCCGGCGACAGTAGCGTGTCAGGTGGATTGATTGAATGGCCCCCTTGTTCCTGACTGGCTGTGTCTACACCGGTATCGGGGCCAAACAAAGCCCTTCACGTCTAAATATAGCATTTTCTTTGGCCCTGGGCCCTCACTGTCTTGTTTTTCCATTCTTCCCTGCTCTAAAACAAACACAAGAGAGCCCCCACTTGAACATGACTTATTTTTACCCAGATTTGCATATTCCACGGGTCAGCCTGTGTCCTGGAAATAGAACTTCATGCACAATTAATTTGATTTTCTGGTTAATTGAAGGCTAACCAGAAAAAAAAAAACTGCTTTGGAAATTCATCCCTGCTGCAGAGTCTTCTGCAAACGTGGCCAGAGGCTTTCGGAGAAGGAGAATCTCAGAAGTAAGAGAGGAGTGGGCATCGGTGTGCACACATCCTTAGTCGGTGGAAGGCGGTGTCGACAGATCCGGCCGCGCTCTCCAGAATTGACATCTTGCACAGCAACCCCTTCCAGTTTTGAACGGTTTTTCAAAATTGTTCTTTAGGTGTTTCCTCCTCGTGTTTCCTGCCTTGATATTTAGTGAATGTTTTTTTTTTTTTTTCCTTGATCATGGCCTCCAGGACCCCACATTGGCCATTGGCCTGTGGCTGTGGGGTTCCTGGGCCACGGACGTGTGCAGGTGACTGTCTCAGAACCATGGGTCTTCGGCAGACATCACAGATTCTCCAAACTGGTTTCTTATCTTCGGTTCCTCTCCAAGGGTGGCCTGAGTGAAACAGTTCCAGATATTTGGAATTGAGTTAGATAAGGTTCTTCATCAGTTCTGTGTCTTAGGGCACTGGGAGACTAGCCCTTACAGAACGTTGATATGACTCGAAGCCAAAAAAAAAAAAAAAAAGAAAGAAAGAAAGAAAACCAGGAAAGGAAGAAAGAAAAATGACTAATTTAAAATGATCTAGGGCGCCTGGGTGGCTCAGCCGGTTAAGCATCTAACTTGTGGTTTCAGCTCAGGCCATGATCTCGCCTTTCGTAGGTTCGATCCCCACGTCGGGCTCTGTGCTGACCGTTGGAGCCTGCTAGGGATTCGCTGTCTCCCTCTCTCTCTCTCTGCCCCTCCCCTGCTCACCTGCTCTGTCTCTCTCTCTCTCCCAAAAATAAATAAACTTAAAAAAAAAAATGATCTAGCTGCCAAATTTTGATCATCAAAGTAATATGTGCTATATAGTAAGTTTAACCAATACGGAAAAGTAAAAGAAAGTGGAAGCCCCTCAAAAGTCTTGCAGAAATAAATATTTTACCATTAAAAAAAAAAAAAAAAGCATGTGGCTCAGGCCCACGTGGAGGGCAGTATGGCTCTGAATCGAGATGTGATTACTGGGCAGGCTTCTGCAGCGTAGGCCTCTTAGTTCAACCTGCCACCCGCTTCCTCTGACTTCAAGCATCGACAGAAATGCCACCCAGCCTTCCAGTTCTTCTGGAAGACCCAATGGTGAACAAGGTCATTCAGGGACATCTAAGGAGAATGCTAGCCATACCCTGTCTAGCCCCAGAGCTCTGTCTTTGGACCACGCGGACACCAGAAAGCGGCTCATTTGTGCTGTTTATTTAGCCCACGGTAAGGAGCGACATAGCATGCCCGGTCAATCATCTGCCTTCTTTGTCCAGCCTCCGTGCGGCCTTGAATTCTTCTCACGACGAGGTTCTGCAAACTCGCCACCGAACTACCCGAGCAGGCACTAGGCAGGCACCCGCCGGCCCCACTTTTTTACTCTGGCTCTGGGAATTTTGCAACTGTGCTTGCTCTCGTGTGAACCTTGAACTTCTCGGTTCTCGTTGCCCCCTTTCGAAGGGCCCTGAGCATAAAGCTTATTTTCAGATGAAGCATCTGGAAAATGTTTCTCCCCTCTGGAGAACTGCGTGTTCCAGGGAAGTGAGGCGGTGTCGTTGGCCATCATTCCCCTTTCACTCTTGCTGCCGGGAGGCTCTGAGTCTGAGATCTGGAAGTTCAGCGATAGCAAATACAATGGGCCTTATAATTGCCCCATTTGCAACCTTCTTTTTTCTTGGTCAGAGTTGTTGCCAGCACGTGTGTGTTTCGTTGTGAACCGTGTCCTACCAAAGAGGCAGAGGAAGAAATAAACAAACACCCAAATTAAAAACTCACGCAGCCAATCTAGTGTCTTCTAAATCCAAGCCACCAGTCTGAGAGCTCTTTCTGTTTTCCTTCCGCTTAAAAACTTAATGCCCATGCCTTTGCACTCTAGGAAGAAAAAGTGGCTGCCAGGACAATGTAATTGGACATATAATTGGAAAGAAGAAATAAAATCGGCTTGATGGCCTGGATACAGGAGGTCTTTATTTTCGGCCCTTTGTGAAGGTGGCTGTGGCCCATTTTACAGACAAGCAAGGGCAGACGTGAAGGAGGACCCAGCTCCTAGGGGCCACCAGAGTACGCCTGAGTGGCTCGTCACTCCAGAGTCCTGCCTCCGGGCCACTGTGGCTTGTCATCACAAGTGCTTCTGTACTCCCTGGTCATCTCCAATGCCGCCGATGAGCGAGCTCTATTTTCTGCCACGTTTCCCACTCCGAGTGGCCCCGACTTTAGGAAAAGCATGAGATCTCTAGACGAAGGAAGGAACCTCAGACACTTGGCTTCCGAAGGGCACCTCCCCCCCCCACCCCAATATGGAGGAGCCATCCGAATACACAAAATTCGAAAAGCATACACAGAATGGTTGTTTAAAATTCACAGCTGTCAACATCAAGTGTTCGGTGTGAGAGAAAGAATGTACGAAACATCAGGTTAACAAAATAGCCGCGGACTGATGGGGTTCGTGGCTGGGACCAGGCTGGCATTGTCTGCGCCGGGTCGCAGAGGCTCATTTGCATTTCAGAACAAAGGTTCCCTGTTGGAGACCCTTTCTCTCCAGCCTCCTCCCCAAAAAGGCGCCTCACCATCCGCAGTGAGGATCGCCGGCCTCGTCCCCTCACCCGAAACCTACAGGAACGAACACAAATCTGTTATTTTAACACAACGTGGGCACAAAGTGATGTTTTCACTCCGAATAAAGCCCGGGGAAGCCAAAGAATGGGGCCTTTTATTTGCAGGAGATACTCAAAGGAAGCGGGATTGAACTGCAGGCCAGGGGAGATGAATAAAGTTGTTAGAGATTTTGCAGCCTGTGGTCTGGGAGCCCCACTGTAAGTCCCCCCCCACCCCAGACTGGCAGCTTGAAGCACTTTGCATCAGAATGCATAATTGCGTCTGTTAATGACATTGTTAGCTTAGCTCTCCAACATACAATGCATTCACTTCTCCCCCCACCCCTACCCCGCCCCGACTTTTCCTACTGCCTGGGAGAGGACTTTTTTTTTTTTTTAATTTAATAAACGTGATTGACAACAGAACATGTAGGTTTGCTTTCTTTCCTTACGACTGTAGTTTTGAGCGCAGAACGCGCGCATGCCTCTTGCTGCTGCTGCTTGTGGCCGCCAGTTAACAATTGCGTTCGTTCCACAAATCCTGAAGGCCCTATCTTCCGAGACTCTCGGAAGGAGTAGCTGGAAAGCGGCACGAAGACACGTTCAAAAATACACCGAGACTTAAGGACGTTTTAAGCACTGTGTGTGCCAGGGCAGAAATGGCATTTCGATGGGAAAGGCCAGCCGCCCACGCCGGGGGCCCCCGGAAAGAGCCACCTCTGGGGCTCTGAGGCTCCCATCACTGGGCCGCATCTTAAGGGGCTTGAGCTTGACACGCCTTCATCTTTTATCACTGCCTTTGAACCGGGAGCCCTTCCGGGTTCAGATTTGCCAATACCTGGCTGGGCAGCCATTCTGCCCGCTGCCCAAGGTCACAAAGACTGTGAGTGAGGGCACTGATTGGAGCCAGCACCCTGACCGACCTGGGATTATGGGAGGCGCCTGGGGGACCGATCCCCTCCAGATGTCTCCCTCCCTCCCTTCGCCCTCCCTCCCTGCGTTCCAGGGCTCCCCAGAAGAAAGGGTAAGGGTCCACCTTTCCCGTACGGATTGAGGGGGAACAGCACAGGAAAGATCCTTTCACGGAGGCCGAGACGCCCAGTGGACATTGTGATTTCCGAGGCCCTGGCATGAGGCGCCGTGAGTCTGGGGGTGGCGACTATCCAGCCTGGCTCCAAAGAGTGGCCCCATGATGTAACTGAGGGCCGTGACACCAGCTCTTTAAATCAGGGGCTTCTCTAGGGACTCCCCACCGCCGTGGTTTCTAATGGCCTTAATCCCAGGCCTGAGGGGCAAGCTAAATCATTTTTCTTTTTTTAGCCACCAAAGAAACCCTCATGTTTGAGTAGAAGGGAGGGGGAGAAGGAAAGAAAGAAAGAAAGAAAGAAAGAAAGAAAGAAAGAAAGAAAAAAGGAAAACAAGAAATCTCCCAGAGCATACATAATCTCCTCTTGCTCTGGTCTCTTGGGCCCCTGGTTTGCAAAGCTAAGCCTTCAGGAGGGTTCCTGGAAGATGAGTGTGAGAATCTCCCTGCTTGGGTGTGGCAGAGCATGCTGGGGGGAGGGGGCGTGGGGCTCTAAGGACCTGCTGGTGGCCGCCAGCTGTTGGAGACACCTGTGTGAAACGCGGCAGGCCGGTCTGTGCCACGCGCGCACGCGGGCCTTGCCTTGGTGTCTGTGGTCGTAGATCTGTGTCCAGATGAGAGGTCACATGAGATCATCGGGGCGAAAGAGCTCTGTAAACCATACAGCCCTGGACAAATGTCAGTCTGTTTTCATTCGTAGCCAGGAGCACCGTCTCCCTCCTGCCAAGGAGACTATTACATTTCTGGAGGCGTCTGAGTATTTTTGTAATTGTTAACTAATATTTATCGAGAGCTTACCACTGGCCAGGCACTGTAAACGCATGAATCAGATCCTGTCACTGCCCTACTTAAAACACTCCACAGCTGCTTATCACAACATTCAGCATCTCCCGGTTGGCAAGGCTGCCTGGGACCAGGGCCTAGGGCCTTTCCCTCTTCATTTCCCTCCACCGCCCCCTTTCCCCTTCTGCCCCCACCCCCCCCCCCCGACCCCGACCAGGATGCCTTCCCTGCTGCTCGTAGAACAGGTCAACTGCATTTTCACCTTCGGCCTTCTCAAATGCTGCCCAATCTGCCCAGAAAACTCTCCTTCATCCACTTGCCCCTCCCATTCGATGATCATTTCCTGAAAGACGTTGTCCTTGACCACACTCTGTAAGCCAACCCCCCAACCCCGACACCTGATACTCTCCCCTCTTACCTGGCTTTCAGCTTCTTCTTAGCCCCCATCATAACCCGAAACTGTCAAAGATCTGTGTAAGAGTGTGTAAGAGTGTGTGTGTGTGTGTGTGTGTGTGTGTGCGCGCGCGCGCGTGTGGGTTCATTGCCTGTCTCCTCCGCTACAGCACATGTTCCAGTGGGTGCATTTTGCCTATGGCCGTATGCCCATAGTACCCAGCCCATAGTAGGTGCTCAATAAATATTTGTGGGGTGAATGCGTAGCCCCGAGGATCCAAAGATGAGAAGAAATCAAGGGGCTTACAGTCCTGTTCTTCATCTGATGGGATTCAGCTTAGAAGGGAAGCAAGAATTGGAAAACGCACTGTTTACTTTGTGACTTAGTACGAAAGACTCAGACACCTCAAGTTCTTTTTCATAAGACTCGTCCAAAATTGGGGATCTGGTTTCTAAGGTCTTCTTTGAGCTGGGAGGTTAAGAGACTTCAGGGGCGGACACATCGAGAGGACCACACACCTCTGGTGACAAGACTGACATCACCCGGCCTCACTCCATCCTCCCTCTTTGTAAAGCAGTTGAAAACGACCTCCTCTCTGCCTCGCTGGTTGGTCAATGAGTCAGCGCCTCGCCCAAGCTGAGCCAATTACACTCTTTCAACTCCAGGCCAAGGGTGGCTGGGAGCCTGTAGCCAGTCCAGCTGGGCGCTCCCCTCAGGATTTTCCACCAGGAACTAGAGACGAAACCTTTGAATGTCCAGACACAAAGCTGTGAAGACGGGAGGCCAGGAACCACCATTAACGGAAGCACGAACTTCATGGCCACGGCCACAGGAAGAGATGTAGAGACGAGAAGCTATGGTGGAGCCAGATAGAGACCTTCTGGTACCACTCTCCCTCCCTCCCTCACCTACAGTCCTGAGCCACTAAATCCCCCCTTTCTGCCTAGGCTAGCTCACGCTGTCTATGTGTGTGTGTTTAATCAACCCAAAGTGGCCTGATAAGTATCTTTTTTATAAACTCGTTATTTCATTGCTCTAAAATAAACACATTTCGCTGAAAAAGTCAGACTCTCCAGGAGATCATAGATGAAAAGTGGTCTTCCTCTCTGTCCCCCACTCCTTCCTGTGCCTCAGAAACCCTCCCCCCCCCCCCCACCTCCCTGTTCATTCCCTGGAGGTAACTGGCAACCACTTGTTAAACTGATTATCCTTCTTGCTGTCATTTGACCAACTTCTGGCAAGCATTTTGAAAAGCAGCAGAAAATCCTTTGTAATTTTGATTTATCTGATTGTAATATATATTACTCTTGTAGATTTCCAAACAATGGGTTATTCAACCATTTATTTCAGTCAGCTTTGTCTGCATTAGTAAATGTTTTGACATTAGCCATTTATTTCGGAGATGAATGATTCATTTGGGTATTTCTCAACAACATAAAATAATACTCTGGGTGAGGGCATGGCTGACTTTTTGGCAGGGGCTGAGTTACTCCTTTTCACATTCTTTACACTGATCACTGTGCTTTGCGCAGCGTAGACGCACCGTATGTGTCGAAACGGATGGAGAATTTGGTGAAAAGAAGCCCGGGACAGAAGGGGAAAGAATGCAACTTCATTGAGTGCTTTCAACGTACCATGAACTTGGCATGCTTTATCTCTTTAGTTGTGGCTGTAATTCTGAGAAGCTCCTTCTCGTTCCTTCCCCAGCTGAGTCTTTGCCTTCTACATTCTTTGTCTCTCCAATAAATTTTTTCTGCTTAGGTTAGCCAGCACCGGGGTGCTCGTCACTGTTGCTTGCAACTCACGAACCCTAACAGACCCAGAAATCTGGGTGGGGCGGGAAGAGACAGATACACGCCATTTACAAACGAAGAAAATGAAGGCACAGACCCATTAAGTGCTTTGCTTCAGGCCACATAGCCGGGGAGTGGCCCAACAGGAATTAACTCAGGCCTGTCAGGGTACAAAAGTTTTTCTTTTTCCGCCACTCTGCAGCCAGGTGCCAAGGAACAAATTATTTCTAGAGGCCAAAGAAAGCATGACTGAACTTGCTTGGTTCTTGCCAGAAGTCGGTCTGCATTAGTTTTGCAGAAGATGGCCACTTCCAGAAGTCTGTAGAATTTTCCCGATTTTTGTTGATGCCGTGGCCGGTCTTAGACGCTTAGAAAACAACGTGTAGATGAGACGCGTCATAAAAGAAGACGCGTGACTATCCTCTTCTGCTGCTGTCATTACGTAGCTAAAAAGAGAAGAAGAGGGACTTACCATCTGTGGGGAATATTGATCATTTGCTTGTTTAAGGTATGATTCTTTATCTTACGCAATATCGCCAAGTGGTCAAAAACAGGGGCCCTAGAGCCAGATTTCCTGGGCTTGAATCCCACGTCTCCTTTTTGTCTTGCAATTTGGTTGCATCTGACGTATTACTATCACTGTGCCTCTGTTTTCTCATCTGTAGAATGGGTAGCATCATAAAGCCTCATGTTTCTCGGGATTGTTAGGATTAAAAAGTTGAGTAAGACACTTAGAACAGGGTCTGGCACGTAGTAGGTGCTGAGTTTGCCATCGATAGTCTTCCTGAACTTCCTACTGAAAATTTTTAATTAACTCCTTAATTTCCAGGTCCTGGGGAACCTGAGCAAATGAAATGGTTTGAATTCTGCAAGTACACGTGGGTGAATTTTCCAGTTCAGAACAGTGGCTCAAAGTGGGTGATGAAGGCACAGGTCTCAAAGTAACAAATCACTTGTAGCAGCAGGAGTATAAATAGAATCCTCCTTCATGGGTATTCTAATTATTCTTTTCCTTTTTGACACGACTCCGTGTTTAGCTGCATAACATTAAGCAATACTTAACACAGTTTGAGAAAGGGCAACTTAGAAAGATCAGACCCAGTGATCTTAAAGCCGTGATGTATGGTTCAGTGAAATCATCAGTAGGTCAAATACCTCTAACAGAATTAGCTGAAATTATGCAAGCTATTATATTGGATATCACTGTTGGAACGTTTTGTATAAATTGCAGTAACACACATTCGTCTTTATAGGATGAATCAAGACTTAAAAACTAATTCTGGCGAATCAAGAATTGTATTTTCCAGGAATTAACTACCACAATTTGACTGCAGCTGTAAAAATTTTATTAGGCAATACATCTGACCTCAAATTGGAAATTTGTGTTGGAACCAGTTTAGGAAATAATTATTGCCGTGTTGTTAATTTTATATTTGCCTAATAAAACACAGCAGGAGCAACAGGGTTGGGTGAATGTAACAAAAGAAAGCCCTCGGACATGCTTGAAACCAGTGTGTTCAACCCAGTTGGGACCCCGCCTAGGAATGTATGTATGGCTGACGGCGGGACCGTGGAAAGAACAGTTCCTGGCCATCAGACTGTTGAAGAGAAGCACGCGGATGTCTCTGTGTCCTTCACACCGGCCAATAACGAGTGGCAACCGTGTGCATGCCTCGGACTGTTTGCTTTGGTAACGTTTAACTTCACAGGAACACACACCTATGCACACGTGCGTGTTGACATGGACACTTGACCTACCCACTTGTTCCTGTTTGTCCAGGTTGCGTTGCGAAGGGTATTAGCAGAGAAAGACCAATGTCTCTTGGAAGCAAAAAGCAGGTGTCTTTGTTATGGCTGTCAGGGATGCTGCTGTTGGCGTTGAGAGCAGGCTAATTATTTCATGCAACTGTGTGGGCGGGTATTATGCTTCCTCAAGCTCGTGTCGTCTTCTAGGATCTTCGAGGAGCATCTCGTACCTTCTCGTGTCTTCTAGCTGCATCTCAAAGAACAGAATTCGAGGCTGTAAACTGAGTCGTAGCAAGTTGCTACTGGTTGCTGTGGAGCAGCGTTCTCTCCAAAGGTTGGGATGCTAATTGCCTTTTGGGTGGGGTATTAAATGACACAGATTTGCACGGTGAGAAAGTTACTACCTGAACAGTCCTCTCAAGATCCTTCTGGTTGTAGCAACCTGGAGGTCTCAGTTTGCTAGTAAGGCGTCCTTAACACCTTTTAAACACTTCTCCGTCATCATTTTTACCAAAGAGCGGGAAGGACTCAGGCTCAGGGACTTCACAGGCAATGGCGACCGCCTAGAGTTAATGATACTAAATTTTCTGCTCGCTCTGCTTTTTTTTTTAAATGTTTATATTTGATTTAGAGGCAGTGAACACGTTTTTTTCATCTAGAGGATAGGGATTGAATATATGCTTTAAAAAGAAAATAAATATAAAATAAATGAATCGATTTTAAGAACAATACTAGGTAAATGCTCCTATAAGTAGTCCTCAGGTGAGGCAAAATCAAGAAGGTCGTTGCAGGGGCCCGGGTGGCTCAGTTGGTTTGGCATCCGACTCTTGATTTCGACTCAGGTCATGATCTCATGGTTCCTGAGATCGAGCCTCACGTCGGGCTCTGAGCTGACAGCGTAGAGCCTGCTTTGGGTTCTCTCCCTCCCTCTCTCTCTCTCTCTCTGCTCCTCCCCTGCTCTTGCTCTGTCTTTCTCTCAAAAATAAAGAAACAAGCCCAACAACGCCGTGCTAAAAACCCTTCCATTAATTGGGCTATGTGTGCTCTTGAGGAGATTGTGCTTTAAGTGGAGAAGCAAGAGGCAAGAGCCGGGTCCGATGATTCTGACCTGCTGTGAAACTGGTGGACGGGAGGCACAAAGGATTCGCTTCTAAATATTCAGCAAACTTTTGATAATAATAATGAATAACAAACTCTACTTCCCCGAGTCAAGCCTTAAGATTCAACGCCAGCAAACAGCTAGTTTGGCAAACACGTATTTGGCACACCGAAGCAGGCTCTTGACGTCTTCGTGTACCGAACAGGCCAGAATGTGGGGCTCGGTGGGGAGAGGTGGGTTTGCGGATGTGATGGGTTTGCAGATGGGGTCAGATTATAAAGCGTTTTGAAGGCCAAGCCAAAGAATGTCGATGCAAGATTCTGAAGTGCTTTTTCGACGTTGAATCTTTCAACGAGAAGGAGTAGAGCCTTTTCAGCGTCCCGGCTCTTAAAATCAAGAGATGGGTGTTACAGCCTTGCTTTCATGGGGCTCACGGTCAGCCGTGCAGGTTGCTGATTGCTGAATGGTGTGGTGAAGGCCACGGCAGGGGGACCATGGAACAGAGAAGGCACCTAACTCATGGCGGGTTGGACGGGCTTCTGGAAGAGGGGGTCCCTGACTGAGACATAAGAGAAGGATGGTTGTTGATTCGGCAAAAAAAACAGGGGAAAGGTGCTGCAGGCAGACAGTCGCGTGTGCAAACATCCAGAGGTTAGAGGGCATGACTGTCAAGAAACAGTCGAGAAACATCTTCCAAAGATGAGCCACACGTGCGATTTAGGTAGCACGGCACAGAAAGCCAGTCAAACTAGTGGAAAATACGCGGTTATTGTAAGGGCACCAAGGTGTCCTGCCATCCAAGGACAGTGCAGCCAGATTTCAGGGGATTTGTGACTATCAAGGGCCAGTCAATACTCTTCATCTCTCTCTGTCGTGAGCGTAATTTCCTATCTCTGCTTTTACTTGCCCTATCTATTTCCGTCTCTCCCCCTCCTCCTCGACTTCCACTGACTCAACATGGCCGCCAGCCACAACGTCACATAACCTGTCTGCATAACCGTAACTAATTTAGCACCTCAGCCCATCTGCCCAGGAGGAGAATCTGACTGACACCCCTCACCTCGAATTAGGCGGAACTCTTGGTAATGCCAAGAGTTGGTGTGCCATAGAACTCTCTAGAGACGTATCGTCTTTGGGTCAGAACCTCTGGTTCAGTCAGCTCTGGCTGGGAGGGAGGGGAACAAGGTCACAGAATCCATGCCACCTCATGTGCACCCGTGGGTCTTCATGCCCAGACCCCAAAAAGTTCCAGGGCGCCACGAAACTGTAAGCTGTAGAGAAATCCAGGAATGAGTGGAGAACCAGCCCTAGGCTGACAATATGGTGCCCTGGAAAAGCCTGTCTCCTCCTCCCCCTCCTCACCACCCCAATCCAATCTAAGTGTAATGACCTGAGAGCCACTTGCTTGATTGACATTCTTGGCAAGATCCACTCATTCAGGGCCCGCACTGTTAATTTCATTTGGAACAGCAAAGAAATAAATAATTCAATTAGGCATTTTTCTGCTGTACCTATGGAGAGAACTAAGTGATAGGAATCTCTCCATCAAGTTGTCAGTTTTATCTTAAGCACTCAGGGACCGAAAATGGTGGCAAATAACAATTTGTGGTTGAGAGAAAGTATAAAGTGCAACCCTCCAGTCAGAATGTTAATTCTTAGGATTTTGTGTTTGTCTCGATGGCCCTGCTTCCTTTATTTTATTAAAAGTTTATGACTTTCTCTGACTGAAACTATACTCATACATTCAGAAAAAATCCTCCCCCCCCCCCAATATTAAAATTTATTTCCCAGGAGAGAAAATAAATTTCCATGAAACGAGCGAAAGAACGAATAGTCATTTTCTGAATAACCGTTTCTTTTTCTTGCCAAGAATGTGCTTTCAGGCAAATACATTTGTGTGCCTCTTGAGGTACGTGACGTCTGCTGCTGTAAGACAATAGCCATTAAAAAATTAAACAATTAAAAAAGAAAAAAGTTCGTCATCAATTTTAATGTTATGTTATGTGAATTAATATTTCTTCTTCTAATGCAATATTCGGCAATTTACCATGCAGACACAGTCCTCACGTCCGCGTTGTAGATAATTAGTTTACATTACTCTACAGAAATGAATTGTCGCTGGTGATCTCAAGTGCCTGCTAACAAATCACTCCTGTTGGAGGGTTCATTGAGATTCTACTCAGGCCTTAACTACAGCAATATATGATGCTGTCCTTAAATGTTAAATATCGGACTAATTTAAAACAAAAACAAAAGCATAAACTAGATTCCTAGTCCAAGATGGCTAGGAACCTACTTTTGTGGCAAATCAGCACTCTGTCCGCTAACTTCTCAAAAAGGATTTATGCTCTCAAGTGTAATTCTCATTACCAATTTTTCTGTCCCCCACCCCCACCCGGCCACCCACAATCCCTCCACTAAACAAACGAGGCAGGTCAGTGAAGAGAGGTTTAGGACTCCCCAGGGCTGTTAATGAGACAAAATTACTCACGAGCCTTTGTGCACTTCTCCTCTGAAACCCGATCGCGCCATAAAATACTCATGGAAAAGAAAACTGACCTTAAGATCTAATTCCAGATCCCGGTAATTGTCATGTGTGTGAGCGCCGTATAATGGATCAATTTCATCACGGGAGGAAACAAAAATTGCATCGTCAGATCATGTCTGGTGAGCTGATTGCAGGGCTGATCGGTCTCACTGAAGTCCTCAAGGGCAATATAGAGAAAACAGCCTGGGTGCATGGGGAACTTGGCAGCAAGGATGTATGACCTCCAAAAGTCTCTCCTCTGTGAGTTTCAGAGAGAAGTCGATAATTTCTGACAATTTGATTCCCTGTCATCTAGAGAATCTTAACAAGAGAGTACTCTAGAAGTTTCAGAAAAACATCAGCCCTGCTTGCTAAGGGTTCCAAACCTTTGATTAGGGTGATGAGCGTTGATTGAATGACGATTACGGGCCCCATAGTTGTGTGTTCTTAGATAGGAGTATTAAGAAGGACGAGTCTGGGGGCACCTGAGTGGCTCAGTTGGTTGAGCACCTGACTTCGGCTCAGGTCATGATCTCACGTTTCATGACGTTGAGCCCCGCATCGGGCTCTGTGCTGACAGCTCAGAGCCTGGGAGCCTGTTTCGGATTCTGTCGCCCTCTCCCTCGGCCCTTCCCCCACTCCCACTCTGTCTCTCCCTGTCTCTCAAAAATAAATGTGAAAAATTAAACAAAAAAAAAGTACGAGTCTAGCCTCTGCATTTGAGGGGTTTATAGTCTAGTTGGAGAAGACATGGTGAGTGTAGGACAGGAAGAAATAAAATAAAAGGGCGTAAGTATCGATTGTTGGTTAATTTAGCATTTCCCCAAGTTCTAGTGGCACTCAAACACTTTTAAGTGGTACGTGTGCACAGCATTCATTAATGAATTAATGAGAAAATTAGTTCATTTCAATCCCTTCTCAGCTTTTCCATAACGACGAGAGAAAGTCTAAATTTTGCGCCAGTATGCCTTTAATACCTTGCGACATCTTGCCAGCTTCCCTTTTAACATGAAAAGGGCGAGTTTCAGGGTACAACCTTCGGCACTAACTTAGCGAGCCCTCGATAACACTATTTTTGTATCTCTATTTACATTCTATTTATGCCAGAACCCTCTGGCTTTCGGTTTACTCTTACAAAATACCATTTTCTTTTACAATTGGAAAAGTCGTGAATCTACTTAAAGGAACTCATTAAATAATGAGTAGCCCCGGTGGTAGGTGGCTGTAGCAGGAAAAAAAAAAAAAAATGAAGGTGACACATACAGGAGTGAAGTTTGGGAAACTCAGGATTACGAGAATCAAACATGAAACCCAGATGGCAGATGACCACCGGGGACAGGTCAGAGGAAGGGCACAGAAGGGTGGGGCGACAGGAAAAAAGAGTTGAGGAATCCAGCCTGGGAGAGAAGCGACAGCAGGGCACCATTGGGCCGCGTGGCTTGTGGCAATGAAGGCAGAAACCCCGGGCAGTAAGTCTGAGCGTGCGTGAGCTCCTCAACGAAGCCACTTTAAAACCCCAACACCTGCACACATACACTGACGCCTGCCCCTGTCTTCCACGGGGACAACAAGACCCAAGACATTTACGTCCTCCTTTCAGCAAGGGTTCAGAGACAAGGGCACACTTCTCCCCCAAGCTCTAGCAGAAGACTCGAGATGCCCCTGATAGGGAACCACTGTGCTATGCCAAACTGGCTGGCCTGGGTCACCTCTCTACCCTACAGCGGGGGAGGTGGGGCTGTGTGATTCTTGGCGGCCTTGGTAGACCTGTGTAAATGCTCTTGGAAAAAAGACCCTGGGGGCACCTGGGTGGCTCAGTGGGTTAAGTATCTGACTTTCCATTTTGGTTCAGGTCATGATCTCACGGTTCGTGAGATTGAGCCCCAGTGAGCGCAGAGCCTCCTTGGGATTCTTCTTCTCCCTCTCTCTCTATTCTTTCTTTCTCTCAAAGTAGATAAATAAACTAAAAAAAACCAACAACAACAACAACGATGCTGAGCAGAAAGCAGAAGATAGCCACCACAAGTGGGTAAGATGCCAAGAGACAGGGACAGAGAAAAGGGCCATCAAAATCTCTTCTTAGTGCTTACTCTTGGCTCCCATCACAGCTTAGTGCCTGCCCCCCACCCCCCTCCCCACACTCGGAGTCTTCATTCTTCCCCGAGTCCCTGGGAGTCTTCCCCTAGACCTGCCCCAACAGCATTTTGAGCTTAACCAAACAGCCAAGGAGGAAGTCTATGCGAGAGGTAGTCGTGTTCTGGTACCACGTGGGGGTGTCGTGGAGAGACGAGAAGTCGTCCTGCCATGTGACTAACCCATCTGAGCTCCCAAATTATAGAGCTCATCATCTGCAATGGGAGTTGGCTTTCCAAGAAGAGTGAAACTGACTAAAAAGAAGGTCTCCGGGTTCTGCCGACCACCTCGATAGATTTGGGACTGCTCACAGTAGGCGTCTTGGGTCGGAGGGTGGGAACAGGAGTGGGCAAGAACTCAGAAATTCCCTGGGAGAGCACGTGAGGGGACGACAACAGGAAGCGGTTGGACGCTGGCCATGTGGAGTGACTCAGTTGCCAAAAGATCCCTCATGGCTGGGAGCATTGGGGAAGGATTTCCAAAAGTAGGGATGGCTGTTAGGAAGCCATTTGCACAGCTGTGATCCAAGTGTCTACCCATTCCTTCTCTTGTGTCATCCCAAGCCTTCAACAGCGTCTACTTTGCTAGGTATAGAAAGCAGTGTGTGTGTGTGTGTGTGTGTGTGTGTGTGTGTGTGTGTGTCTTAGTATTGCTTGTTGATAGCACAGACCTCCTCATGCTGTATTGTGCAAAGCCGTGGAGTGCAGGTGTCTCAAAGCAGCTCTTTGGATCCCTAGAGAAGGGACACTAGCCATTACTGTCTCAGAGCCTCACTCCTTACGTTCTGAATGTATAATCTCCCCAGAGCAGTGGCCTTGGAAATCACCTTCCTGCCCCACTCTTCTGTCCCCGCTTTGGTTGGGGTTTCTCCACCATTTGGAATAACCCCACCCCTGCCCCAGGTGCCGACAGGGTCGCAGAGGCACAGGAGGAGGTGATGAGGAAGGACAGAGGTTTTCTCTAGCCCATGGATGCTCCTCCAGGCCCCGGGGCTGTTTCCTCACCCATCCCCCTCCATCCCTGCGTCTGCCCCCACCCCACCCTGCCACACCTCTCCCTTAGGTAAAATGCCTAGGATTGGAGACCCTCCCACTGTGTTTTCTGGAATGCAGATCAGCCTGGTTTTAGGGTTCGGAGATGGGCACCCGAAGTCAGGTGTTTGGCACCTCGGTAGGCCTTTGGGAGATCCCGCAATAGGAAAAACCCTTCTTTTGTTTCCATCTGACCAGTTTTTCACAAAGCTTCTTACCAGTTTTCCTGTTTGCAAGAAGGAAAACCCCTTTAAGGCCTAAGAAGGGTGTGGCCATGTGCTTGCTGTAAGGACAGAAGGGTAAGAGAGAAGCTCTTTCCCCAGATGTCGCCCCAGCCTCATTAACTCACCACCTTCGGGGATTTCCTTCAACTTCACCTTCTCAGGGAAGCTCCCCTGGATGCCTTTTCTAGAACACTCTCTAGCTCCTATCTTTATCTGATCCCTAGAACTTATCACCTTCAAACATCCCATATATTTAACCTCTTGGTCTCATTTGACTGCCCCCTGCCCCCTTAGAACAGCGGCTTCCTGAGAGCAGTCTGTTTTGTTCACTTCTGTCTCCCTAACATCTCACTCTAGGGGATCAGTAAATCTCTGTTATTGAAAGACTGTGTCATCTGGGCTGGGCTGAGGGACCAGAACCCCAACTGGATAAGTAGGTATTAACTCTAGAATGAGATGCCAACTGTTGCCTCTGGGTCCTTACAAAGTTCTGCAATGACCAGACATTCAGGCCAGGACAAAGGATCATCGCTAGAGCCTGATTGCCTACAGCTCATAACCCCATTAGGCCCTGGAACCCAACTCCTGTTGTTCACTCTGCCTTTTGGAAGCCCCCTTTCCCACCCTGGGAACTAGGAAAATGGCTGGTTCTGGGTGAGAACTCCCTTTCTTCTGGGGGAGAGAGAGTCTGGGCTCAAGCATTACACTCATCAGGTCCCATAGGTTATTGGTTCAATTGGCATTTGGGGATTTGCTTGGGACACTCACCATTGGACTTTCTGTGGGAGGTAGGTCTGGCTTACCCTCAGCTTCCCAACCTCTGTCCCTTTGTGGGGTGGGATACGAGGGCTGCCATCGCCAGGATGCACCCGCTGGAAAGTGTTTCACCCACCCCAGCTGCTTCAAGCCTAATCTCTTTGCCTCACATGGGCGAAGAGTGCAAAGTTGAATCAGAAAGGACGCCATTCAATCTCATTTCCTCCTCCCTTTGATCTCTTCATTTCCGATTTCACTTCCTCTGACAATTTCCTCTTTCCATTCCCAGAACAAACAACTCTCACTATGGCACTTGGCCATTTAAATCATTTCCCAGACACTGAGTACCTCATTTGGACGCCATTCACCATGGCATGGTGGGTGATCAGTTAAAGATCGGGGGCAGCTGGTGAAGAGGCAGGGTTGGAGGTACCCCCACTTGTGCCCTGCGGACCCTCATGCCTGAAACTTGGGTGTAGTTGGGGAGAGAGGCCTGTGAAGTCCTGGGGTCCCCCAAAATGGGGGTAGCACAATTGATAACCATGCAGGAGAACATTTCACAGTGAGCGACGGTAGATTTCCACCCCTGGGGGCCTCAGAGGCACTGATGTGATGATTTTGGCCCCTTGTGTTTTCCTTCTCTAACTGAGCTCTTAGGTGAGAACCAAATATTCCATTAAAAAAAAAAAAAAAAAAAATCAAGGTCCAAAATGGTTCTAGAAACTTCTGTGTTTCTCTTTGATACCTGAGTCTCAATGTGAAATGGTTCCTGAACTAATCATATTAGTAAAACTGGCAAGATTAAAAGAGCCATAAACACACACACTTAGTGTTTCAACATCCATTAAAATGTATACTGCAGCCTCCTAGAATATTTAATAGGCTTATATGATGACTGAATGTGAATCCATTCATCTCAGTCAAGTTGGGTTATTAAGATACACATGCTAAGTGATTTGTCCTGTGTTTACCCTGTGCTGGGAAAATGGTATCTGATTTTGAAAAAAAAAAAAATTTTTTTTTTCAGAGCTGTTCTTTGCTGGAAGAAATGGGAGTCAGGACCCTACCCCACCCCCAGTTTCCACACCAGCTTTATCTCAAGCAAACTGCTCAGTCCCTGTGGGACTCAGTTGTCCATCTGAGAAATTAGGAAGATTGTCCAAATGATCTCTGCTATTTCTTGCAGCCCTAACCTCTTTCAATGTGGCAGGTGGGGTAGAGGTTATGAGTGTGGGCTCTGGCATCTGACCTTGACGGTTCAAACCCTGCCTCTGCTACTCAGTTTACCCATCTGTAAAATAGGGATTATAGTAGAAGGCAAAAGTGAGGTCATCAATGCGAATCACGGCTCCGACTGAAGGCTCAGTAAACGTTGCTGAACTTTAACATGGAATGTCAACATCTACTGGGCGCTTTGATGCATGGATTTCATTCTTGAAGGGAAAAATTTGGAACTTTAGATACATTATTTAACTTAATCCTCACCACAATCTTGCAAGGTGGATGGAGTTAACCCTGTTTTGCAGATAAGAAACTGAGACCCAGAGAGATTAACTGACTTGCCCAAGGTGACACAATTATTAAGAGACTAAGCTGGGGGGCGCCTGGGTGGCTCGGTCAGTTAAGCGTCCGACTTCGGCTCAGGTCATGATCTCACGGTCCGTGAGTTCAAGCCCCGCGTCGGGCTCTGTGCTGACAGCTCAGAGCCTGGAGCCTGTTTCAGATTCTGTGTCTCCCTCTCTCTCTGCCCCTCCCCCGTTCATGCTCTGTCTCCCTCTGTCTCAAAAATAAATACACGTTAAAAAGAGACTAAGCTGGGATTTAAACGCGGACCTGGACTGACGCCATTCTGGACTCTCCTCCCACGCAATGTATCTACCTACCATCTCTGGTTAATTTCTAGAGTATTCAGCATCCCCCGGGGGTTCTGAGTATAGCCGTAAGTATTCAGTCTCTGGCCATCAACTTCTCCACTTTGGGAAAATAAAAAGAGCTGGACAATCTCCCGATTGTGCCGGGCTCTCTGGCGTTTGGGACTGGCCAAGAGCCGCTTCTGCTCATGATTACTTTTTGTTTTAATTTGCTGAGACTCACACTCCATAGCATTGCAACTCCAGCATTAATGCATACCCCAGCCAAGCTGAGCCAGGGGGAAGACCAGTGTCGGGCCTGTGTCTCGTCTAGAGTTTCTCAACTTTGGCACTATTGATATTCGGGGCCCAGCAGTTCTGTGTTATGGAGGCCTGTCCCAAAACATCCTGTAGAACGTCGACAGCATCCCTACTCTCTACCTATCGGATGCCAGTAGCAACCCTTCTCTCTCCCCAGTATGACAATGAAAAATGCCTCTAGACCCTGCCAGTATCCCCTGGGAAGCAAAATCACCCTTGGTTGAGAATGACCCGACTAGCTGAAGGAGGAAAGGCTTGAGGTTAAGGAGGCTTTTCCTTCGGCATTGCTTTCTTCATCACATGGCTTTTGGAGTTATTTTGGTCCTAGTAAGCAGTTGTTTTATCTGGCAACACCCTAGCAGGCAAGACCGTTGGCCATCTTGAGATGCTTTCGGTCTGAAGGCAATTTTGCCCGGACAGAAAGAAATGTTTTTGTCTTAGTGGCTAGCAGGAGTGTTTTCTTTGGGGCAGTTAAGGCAGCCATTTTCAAAATGGTCTC
This sequence comes from Panthera onca, assembly GCF_046562875.1. NCBI lineage: Eukaryota > Metazoa > Chordata > Mammalia > Carnivora > Felidae > Panthera > Panthera onca. The sequence continues at coordinate 31,928,488 of NC_138353.1, read as the reverse complement.
CCCGACTTTCAATGGGGCCAGTGCCCTCTGCTGGAAAGTTTGTCAGCGTTGCCTCAGAGTAGGTTGGGACAAATGGTTTCCAAGTTTAGAAAACAGCAGAAGCACAAAAGAAAGGCCGATGAAACAATCCAATTGGTAGGCAACGTTTGCGGTGGCTTCCTTTAGAATTGTCTCTGCGAGCTTTCTGATTTCTCAGCAGAGTCGTTTGTTTGTTTGTTTTGATGGATTAACCAAAACGTTCTGTCCATCCTTCCATCTATACGCTCTCGGCGACCGTTATAATAACCACGTCAACGAAAAGTTACCTAATGTTTATTGAACGCCTACCACGTGTTGGGTCACCGTGCCCCACATGCCCCCACCTACTTTTGCCTTCTCAATCGCTCTGGGACTCAGGAGGCACCATTACTGCTGAGAGACAACCAAGCCTTGAGGAGGCCCAGTGAGCAGACCAAGATCACCCAGCTCAAAGTGGTGGAGAGAGGCCTCCAATCGACAGAGCCTGGTTTTCACCCTATGCTATAGTGCTGACGCTCATTTATTCATCTTTTTTTCACTCGATCCCAAAGTTCCCTTTCTAAATGTGACTCATTATTGATCCAATAAAGCGGTGTATGGATGTCTGGTGTCATTTTGAATTTGCTCCCATTTCGTTAAAGCATATTTTTTCACCTAATTATCCCTTTTAGCTTCTGAAACCCCAGGAAGATAAGTTGTTTCTCTCCAAATGGGGACCCTAGACGCAGAATTCTAATAGAGAACTAGACTCTTATGCATTCAAGGGCTCATAGATCTCTCTAAAAATATTATATACGAATAGCATTCATGTGCACCAGAATATATCAGAATATACCCCAGACATTGTAATTTATGGCCTTGCTTATTACTTTAAAAGCCTGGGATTCTTGTAGAATATGGTTTAGTGGGTCAAACATTCCCTTTCCTCTCATTTATCAGGCTTTTGATCTCACGTCAGTTCGGCACATTGGCATGGCTGGCCCGGAGCCGTGGGCTAGGGGATCACACACATAACAGACCCCCTTGCATTCTGAAAACTTTTGGGGGGGTGGGAATGCCGGTGCCGCAGCGGTGCCTGGGTAAGCAGAGGAGGGATAGAGTCCTCCCTCTCCCCCACCCCCATCCTCACTGCCCCTTTGTCTATTATTATTTTATAGTTTTGTTCTGCATTCTTTCCATTCAACCTCCAGTCCATAGAAGCCTGTTTCTTTATTAGTTACATATGTCTGCACCCTTTTACCCCAGCAGGGAAAGACAAAATATTCGGGAGGGCTTGGAGGCCTGGGATGGATCCTCACCTTGAACTAATCGACGGGCTGATGTGCTATTGTACGGGGCCCTGTTCTGTGCAGCTGAGCGGCGGGGTTTCAATTTGTAGGAGCATAAACAGATACTAAAGTTGGAAGAACGGCTCGGTCATTTGTTAGCGGAGTTCAGATCAAATTATCACAGCGGTCCCCTGCTGACAGCCTGAACAATTACCTCCTTTTTTTTCTTTCTTGATCTTTAAATGTTTTCTGTTTCACTCAAGCCTCAGTAAATAGTTGACTTCTCGTGGGCTTCGTTTATTGACACAGAGAGGCTTGATTTATTTAATTTTGTTTCTCTGCTGCCTTCCCAGAAAGCAGGGGTAATGTTTTGTTGAAATCTCACCCCCCTTCCCCCGCCCCGCTCCCCCCCCCCCCCGCCCCCGGCCTCCACCCCGAATGATAAGTCTATCGCGGTGGCTAAGGAAGCGGTTTAATGATGTGACTATAAATTATCTGGCTTTTTAATGAGAAGGGTAGGAGCCCGAATTCGAAAGCCGAGTTTTCAAAGCCTTAAACCAGAAGCCGGCAGGTTGGAACGCAACGGTCAGAACCCGGTATAAGGGGAGCTGGCCGAGGCTCTGGGATCGGAATCCATAATTGGATTATTCGAAACCCAGGAATCTGATTATTCTTTGAAAGAAAACGGAGGACATTGTGTCCGTTGTGTTGGTCTCCTCTCTCAGCGCACATTCATTGATGTTCTGCGCGAGCCCCCCGGAATTAGTTCCAACATTTGTTTTCACTCTTCCCCCCTTCCCCCCGTTTCAACCCTTGACTTTCGCTCTCCCATAGTTACATTTGTCTGCTTCTTACAGTCCTACTGGGACGGATTTATCATCATTTGCTAACATATCTGTCTCAAAATCTCAGCTTTGATCAGCTTGTATTTTATAACTTACATCTGTTCTACATTTAACCTTTTGTAATGCTGTTTTTCAAAAATATTACCTGATCTAACAAAAGAATTGTACCAGAGCAGGAGCTGCAGAGTGTCGATTTTAAACACACACACACCGAACATACCTGCCTACATGACCATACTTTTATTATTCTTCTGCAGTTTCCTTCCCATTAAATATATAAGTCCATCATTTCCCTTCGACTCACGAGGGGACCTCTGTGGATCCAGGGGCTTCCTGCTTCCCATCTTGACCCTGCCTGTGCCTGGAATTCATGCCAGGGCACGTGGCCACGGGCAGCGTGCTTTTGTACCTCGAGGTGAGCCGGCCCTCCTGCCCCATTGGCGTCCCAGGGGTCCCACGGGTCCCAGGTGACCACTGCAGCTCCAGCGGGTTCCTCTCCAGAAGGTTCTGCCTTCCAAGAGGCTTTCATTTCATTTGCTGGTTTCATTTCAATACGTTTATTTTTACCAATGAATTATGAAATATTTAAGACTGCCCCCAAAATATTTTTAAAAGTCACATGACAGACGCTCACGTACCCACCACCCAGCTTAAGAAATGGATTATTACAATACAGTAGGGAGACCTCCTCCGTGTCTCTCTCTTGCATTATATCCATCCATCCCTTCCTCGGAGAGAAGGCCTGCTCTGAGTGGAGGTTACTTGTTTCCAAGTTGAGGTTACTGATGGGAACGTAAAGGCAACACACAACACTTTTAAGTTGCAGCGGCGTGCTAACTAACGAAGCTGGGATGAAATCGTACAGCTTCCTTTGGAAGAGTGTGCAACTCTTGATCCGGGTCGCGAGTTCGAGTGCCGCGTCGGGTGTAGAGACTGTAAATAAATAAACTTTAAAAAAAGCAACATTGCTTATCACCGTGCATAGCACCTATTAACTCTTCTGTCAAGGGTTAGGGATTAGTATGATGATTAATCTTGTGATGATCCCCATTTTATAGATGAGGGATCAGGATCCGGAAACATACTAGCTCTAACAAGATAGGTCCAGAGAAACGTAAGCAGTGGAGGTGACCGTCGTGGGCAATAGCCTGTGACCCGTAGCTGACTTGTTGGAATCACCACCACCTGGAAAGACTATGGCAGCTAGGCTGGGGCTCCCATCTAGAACAACGCTTGCCATTGTCCTCATTGCTTTTGCACCTGCTCTGGGTCTAGACTCCACACAGGAATGTGAAGGTCATCGACTGGGCTCTCTCTTGCGGTTCATGGATTGGGGAGAGGACAGCTGGCCATCGGTTCATCCCTGTGACGGAGGAAGTCCCACCCAGGCGGCAGGGGTCTCCACCGAACCAACGAGGGGCAGACCTTACAAAGCACCCCCTCCCACCATCAAGCTAGAAGAAGGTACATTTTGGTAGACCCATATGAGTCATCCTGATGATTGACGATGAAGAGGAGGAAGAGGAGGAGGAGGAGGAGGAGGAGGAGGGGGAGGAGAAAGGCAAAAGAAGCCACATTTTCTGTTTGTTTTTGCTACCCGCGTTTTACTCCTACATGCTAAGCACCATGGGGACATCTTACATAGACTCTGCCTCTTTAGAGCTCATCTAACAGTATGATCTCCATTATATAGTCCCAGTAAGACTCAGGGACAGCCTGGCCTAGAGGGAAGAGAGTCAAGATAACCCGTTTTTACCTAAACCCTCTGCTTTTTTTCCAACCACTAGATGAGTTTTCTTCTAAAGAGTTAGCCCTGCACTCTGTAAACTAATCCCGTTTGGTTTCAAAGCCCCCAGGGTCCCCAGGACAAAAACAAGTTCACCATAAACTTGAAGCTTCATTTCTGGGTCCCCTGTCTTCTTTAAAGGCCTGTCTCCAGGGGTGGGGGGAGTCAGGTGCAGGCCTCAGCTCCCTATCTTAGCGCTTTGGGTTGAAGAAAGGAAACCGCGACCACTCTGAGGCTGAGATAGGACCATCCGTCTTTTTCCCTTTTGATTTCCAGAAGGCATGGGAATGGCGAAGGTCACCAAACATACCTCTCTTGACGGGGAAGAAATATCTTTTTTTCTCGGTGGGGTTGGAGGCGGGGGGGCGGGGAGGCTGGGTTTGTTGTGCCAAATTCTACCCTTTGAAAAACGCAGAAGCCCATTAAAGATTAAGACTACAAACAAGCTTGAAACCCAGTTTAACAGCATTCAGAAAGGTCCCAGGTGTAGGCGGGTCAACGTGATATCGTGTTCTCCTAAATATTTCAACAGATAGGCCAACTTTTGATTGCGCTATCCGTTCAAAAATGACTTTGAACTTTCCGCCAGCGCCACCCACTTGGGCTTTCTCGAACCCACAGAGGGCCAGCCAGCGGCAGATAAGGGGCCTGAGTGGTCCTGGACGGCCGGGGCCTTTCATCTCGCCCGGGCTGTGTACACGAGCCGTTTGCTTAGCTTGGCTCTGCTATCCTGAGGACCTTTTCAAAATCCTCCCATTTATTAGGCTCTAACACCCAGTCTGTAAACAAGCCAGGAGCAAATGGAGATTTCGACGGCAGTGGGAGTGCGGGTTACTCTCAGGCAGGCTGGTCTCTCCCTCAAAACCCAAAGAGATGGGCCGTATTTTTGATGGACGCTTCTTAAGTTCGGGCAGCAAGACATGGTAAAGCGTGGTGAGAACCTGGGCTCAAAACCAAACTGCCTGGGCTTGTCCTCTGGTTGGGGGGGAGGGGGGGGTCCCAGCTGTGTGACCTCAGGCCGTTCACATAACCTCTCTGTGCCTCAGTTTGCTCGTCAGTAACGTGGGGGCCGTAACGGCACCACCCCGTGGAGCTGACGTGGCGATTAAATGAGTTTGAATGGCACATGGCCTGTGGCACACATAAAGCCTTGGCCGGGACTATTATTATTATTATCGTTATCATTATTATTGACGTGCAGGGAGTTTTGAGGTTGTTTTCAGAGAGCTAGCAGTGCCTCTGAAAGTGGTTCTCCACCCTGTGGTCTGGGACAAATACCCCGGTGACAGGTACGCGGGTCCCTTCACGGACGGGATTTCCCACAGGTCGTGCCCGTGCCCTCGTCCCCTCAAGGATGGATGGAGGGAAAATTCAGTGCGTGCTATTGCTCTGCACTCCCAAAGGCCGGCTGTGCTGCCTCACCAAGCGTCTTCCATGCCCCCAGCATCCGGAGGATGGCAGGGCCGTGGGATGGCGATATTGCAAATGCGGGGGAACACTGTGTTTAGGCTCGTCAAAGCAGGCCCTGTCGGCAGGGTAGCAGATCAGGGGCTCGCATCACTGGCCAAGCCCCGTGCTCAGGAGAAGAGTCTTGAATACAGCCAGCTCCCCTGGACCAGAGGGGCAGGGCCGGCGGGGAAACAGAGCTTGGAGGTCCTCCTCCCTCTTTTCTGTACACCCTGGGCCTCCAGATTCTCCACCAGCCCCAGGGCAGTTTGGATGGAGGCTGAGGGACTCTGCCTCCCATATCTCATCTATGGTGCTATTAGAGGAAAGTTCTGTGCGTACTTCTCAGACATCCGGTGCCCGGAGGGGTAGCTGGCCCCAGATGCCGGGGCACCCAACGGAGAGCGTCTTCTCAGGACTCTTTGGAGCTCGTTCTGCTAGGGCAGGAGCAGCCCTGGAGAACAGACTGAGTCTGAAAAAAAGCAGCGCACATCCATCACTCCTCCCCTACAAGCAGAAACTGTGAATATCGGTTTTTTCCCCCTACATGCTCAAGCCTAGCTGGCTTTTTGAAAGGACCTATAGTGAAATGAGACTCATTTGGAATGTAATTCACAGCTCAGGTGATCAGAATCATAAGGATCTCTTTCTTTTTTTCTTTTTCTTTTTTTAGTGTTTATTTTTGAAAGAGAGAGACAGACAGAGTGTGAGCAGGGAGGGGCAGAGCGAGGGGGAGACCCAGAATCCCAAGCAGGCACCAGGCTCCGAGCTGTCAGCGCAGAGCCTGACGCGGGGCCCGAACCCACGAACCCTGAGACCATGACCTGAGCTGAAGTTGCACGCTCATCCGACTGAGCCGCCCAGGCGTCCCAGCATCATAAGGATGTCGTAAATGAGAGCTGCACGCTGCACGACACTCACCTGCAGTCTCCAAATGGGCTTCATGAGCCCCAGGCGAACGTGGGGCCAGAAGGGTGGCGGAGGGCATCTGTCACTGAGGAAAGAGCATCGTTGTCCCTGCAGACTCCCTGGCTCTGGTTAAGGTTTGCGGCGAGATCTGCACCCTGTCCACACGAAGCCCATGCTCTCCCTTGATCCCTCGGCCCAACTAGACTATATTACCCAGACTCCCTTGCAGCGGACTGTTGGCTACCCGCTTCCTTTTTGCCAATCAAACATCAGCCAAGCGATGTGTGCCACTTTCGAGTTCCGGGCTTTAACACATCAGGCGTGCCACTTTGGGCTGGCTGGAACCTGGTCTAGGTGGAGACTCAGCAGGCAAAGGCAATGCCCTGGGGCTGGGTCGGCAAACTCCACCCCAAATCCAGCCCCCGGAGGACCTGGCCACGCCCACCATTTGATTACTGCTCTTGCTTGGGAGTTGCAGAGTTGTAACAGAGCCCAGGTAAGTGGCAGAACCAAAGACACTTACGGTCTGCCCTTTACAAAATAAGTTTGCTGACCCCTTCCCTAGGGGTTGACAAGGCAACTGGAGAGGCAGCCGAGCTCCGATCCAGGCCACTCCTCAGGACTCTTGTCAGATGTTTGTATCTGTATGTGCTCTGTGCGCTGGGCCTCTGCATTGGCTAGTCTCCGTGACAGCAGCGGAGCCCCAGTGCCAGCTGCCATGAATTGCCTCGGAGGGGACCCTAAGGCCTGGCTCCCGTCCGCTCTTCCCCGAGGCCCCACAGGCCATTGGTCACTATGGCTGGAAACCATACTGGGACTTCGTAAGGAGAAGCCTGGCACAGAGCAGGCACTCTGTAAATATTGGGTGAGTGAGTGAGTGAGTGAGTGAATGAGCAGGACCGTAAAAGAAAGAAGTCGAGAGGGAGGAGAAAGACAACCCACCAGGGTGTTCTCCCCAAAGTAAAATGGCGGAGGTAGCATGAGTTGTGAATGCGGCAGAACCTAGTTCTGGCACACGCTAGCCGTGTGGCCTTGGGCGAATTACTTCACCTCTCTGAACTTCAGTTTCTTCATCGGTAAGAAGGGGATGGAAACATTTAACCATGCGGTGTTGCTATCACGATGTGAAAGACATGGCCGTGATTGTCGGCCATGGTGGTTGTCACCAATGTGGTGTTTTTTCCGCCATCAGTCATGAAGGAAGCCAAAGAAGCGGGTATCGTTGAGACCTTTGGCACCCAAGGCTCACTAGGTAAATACCACATATAGGAAATTATCTTCCTCTAGGTCACCATACTTCCCTCCAAGTTAACCTGCGCCCCCAGGCCTCAGATGGTAAGCAAGACAACGCAACCGAGAGCGCGGCCATGTTGATTGGGGAGGGGAGGGGGGGTGGTGACCCTTATGGTTCCTACATAAGAATAGGCTTGCTCTGGGCAACTGCTGAATCTGAAATCCCGTGATTCTGACAACTTGGTGGGTTCCTGCTTTGCCTCTCAAATGGAAGGAAATCGCTAGTATCGGGATAGCAAGTTCCAAGTGAGGAGGTAACAAAAAGTCCGTGGGAGTGCTAAGGGGACGGGGTATCTGGAGACGGTGTTGAAATGGAGGCAGGGTGAGTGGTTGGCTCAGGGTGATGAGCCAATGAACGGCTGCCCTGAGTTGGACGCTGACGTGTGCCAGCACTGGGCTGGGCACTGCGTTTTTCACCAGCTTATAAGGTAGGTACTGATTGTGGCCCGCTTTTGACCGATGAGGAAATTGAGGTGGTAACAGCGAAGCTGTTCGATTTGCAGCTCACCGCTGCTGAGGGTGGGGCCAGGATTCAAACCCCGGCTTCGCAGGACCCAAAGCCTCGTCTGAAACACGGTGTCTGCTGAGGCCGTCACTTTACTATAGACCAAAGCCACAAATGGTAGGCAATGGTGGATGCCCTCACGTATTTTTTCTTTTCTTCATTTCATGAGTTGCCTATATTCAAAAACTAGAAGACGTTATGTTAAATTCTAGACTTGAAGCTTATCGTGGCCAATCAGAAGACCCGTCAATGTAGTGGATGAACGGTCCCTCGACGATGATTCCTTAGAGCCAAGTAAAGGCTATTTGCTTCGGGAAAGACAGACCAGCTCCAACTGGCCACAGTCCCCACCATTCCCTACTGGTCAGCTTCTGCCAGCTTCGCCTACGTCCTTTCCATCCCAGGGTCCGCAGACGTTTGAATTCAAGATCCCTGCCCTGGCCTCTTAGAGACCCTCACTTTCAGGAGTACCTGGAGGAGGCAGTAAAAATACGACCTGGCCCTTTGGATCATGGTGAGACCAGGATTCGTGCCGGTGGTGAGTGGGGGAAGCAGCGGACTGTGACGTAAACTGCTTACGTTGTTCCAAGAGGCAGATGTCTTCCTTCGAGCGAGTGTCATCTTCCCCATCCCCCCAGAGCTCAAGAACCTCTGAAAGCAGGTTGCTATCCTCTTTGCTCTGCCTGGAGCCCTCAGCGCTTTCTACTGGACCCATTTTATTTGTTCTCCTCGATCTCCAAAGAGTCTGGCCTCATTATAGACGGGGGTAAAGGCTTCCCTCCCCACAGCTCTATGGGGAGGGAGATCAGCTGACTTGATCAATAGACCCAAACTTTAATTTTTCTTACCTAGCCGGGGCTAGACGGTGGCGAGGGCGGAGGGGAAAAAGAAGGCGGCGGTGGGCGGGGTGGGGGGGGGGGTGCGTCTTAAAACAGTATAGTTTTGATTTCCCTTTGCCTTGAGGAGTAAACGACGTTGCTTCAATTTTGGCTTGAGTTAAACTTGATGCAGACATCGCTGGAAATGGGTCAGGCAGTCAAGAAAGCCAACAGCTGGCCACGTTTGTGCTAACTCCACAGTCTTTTTGTTTTTGCCAGAGGAGAAAAAAAATTCTAATTTCTATCAGTCTAAATTGAGTTGGGGAGCATTATCAGCTGGAAGGACCCTTCTGATTTGACAGGCCCCACTGTATGATGATTAATTACTTCTCAGCTTCATTGGACTTTTCTAATTTCCTTTTGCCACTGGCTGGAGGCACCGCGCGATAAGTACTGCTTTTATTATTTTGTGCAAAGGAAAATGTCTATTACGCTCTGTCGTACAAGCGAGCAGAATAAAAAGACAGCTGATCAGGAAACTTGCAAGTGCCTCTATCTTTATTTGGTCTCCCCTGGCCTCCCTTCCTCGCTTGTTCTAAGACAGAGGTGGCCACACGCGGTTTCCTGTCAAAATACGAAGATAAAATCATAATCTCCATCAGAGCACTTGACATTTTGAAATTTGTATAATGATTTCATGGGATTTAATCCTTCAGCTCGCCACAAATCCTCCTCCAAATGCAAATACAACTAAAATATTATACCGAACAAGGCAAGGCTGTTCTCCTTTGTCGGCTGATTTATTTGGTCATAAATTCAACCTGGGGGATTGCCTTATGATATATAATACCGAAATGAGAACAATAAAAATAATTATCGTTATAATAATGATCATTATCAAAGAGCCATAATTGAATGCGGAAAGGGAACATTTTGTCGAAGCGGACCCCACACCTGACTTACCACGTATGGGGAGGTTTCCAGGAGCATCTTGCATTATTAGCAAACGACAGCCTCCGTGGCTGAGGGGCTGGCTGCCTTCTTAGGATGATCACAGACCCGGCCGGAGAGGACAATTGAGACTCAGCAGAGGCTGTTTGTTTTCCTGGAGAGGAGAGATATGGAAACGTATAAAGGATCCCACTTCTGCGGCCCCTTCTGCCTGCTAATCCCCGGGCCCGGGCTGATATTGAGTTCAGGTGCTCTCGGGGATGTGTTTACCGAGGCTTACGTGGGAAAGGCCCCGATGAGCAAAGTCACGGCTGTGTGGGTGCCTCGGGCTGCTGAAGAGGCTGCTGATTTTGCAAGGAGTCTTACTTCAAAGCAGGGGCGGAGGAGGAGGGCTATGCCGGAGGCCCGAAGCCGTGGGTTCCTGTCCCAGCACCGCGCTGGCTTCGGAGTTTGGTGCATCTGGGGTTGCTGCCTGGGTTGTCCTTGGGTTGTTGAGCAAGGCTTGGGATTGCTGAAGGGGGAATAACATTTAACTTCTCTTTTTAATGGTGAGGTCGGTTTGAGGGATACTTGCATAACTGAGAAAGACAGAACTTCCGGAAACTAAGGCTGGGAAAGTATCAAAGTCCAGCCCATGAGACAATCTCAGGAGTTTGATGCTAGTTAAATCTCTGACGGGGCCCCTGGGTGGCTCAGTCGGTGAAGTGTCCGACTTCCGCTCAGGTCATGATCTCATGGTTCATGAGTTTGAGCCCCGCGTCGGGCTCTGTGCTGACAGCTCAGAGCCTGGAGCCTGCTTTGGATTTTGTGTCTCCCTCTCTCTCTGCCCCTCCCCAGCTCTCTCTCTCTCTCTCTCAAAAATAAATAAACATTTAAACATTTTTTGAAGTAAATAAATCTCTGAAATGGACTATTTGTGACCTCAGGCAAGGCCTTTCCCATCTCTGAACCTCAGTTTCCCTATCAGTGCAATGGAGTCCTTCAGACCAGAGACTGAAAACCAGTGCCCCATGGGCTAGATCTGGCCACAAATGCATTTCCTTTGGTCTACATGTTCCTTTCATTAACTGAGGGCCACCCTCCAAGAGTTCGTATCAAAATCCAGACTTGTAGCTTCTTTTGAAAATGAAGCCACGAGAGATGCCCCCCCCCCGGTCCCCCCCAGCCCCCAGCCAGAGGTGGCTCCCACGAAGCAGATGAATCGTCCAGACGAACCGAGTGCTTGTCCACGTGTCACAGTCTCCGCCACCCTCTATCGGTGCCCAACACCAACACCGACTAATAACGGCCATTTGTCCTCGTGTCTGTATTACTTCTTTCCCAGGGTGGAGGAAATACACCACGAGAACCACGATACTAACGAAAGTGGAAGGCAACGTTCAGACCCCAGAGGGACCACGTTTTAGGGAAAATAGTAGAGGGCGTATTTCCACGTTGACTTAAAAGACTATTTCTCTGTATTTTACGTATGAACAAAAGTGTGCCTGCGCTCAGGGAATTCGGTTTCATTTATTCAGTGTTTCTGCTGCCGTCTGAGTTTGTCCCCCAGGCTTCGTATATCTGTAGAGCTTCACTCAGGCTCCTGAGTGGGCCTGTTGAAGGCCAGCCTCCAGGCATTGGCGGATCTTTCCGGAAGGGGAAGTGCATCATTCAGTGGTATGAGGCAACGCACCCCACGGCAGCCCAGGGAGGAAGACGGGGCTCGGGCCTCGGTGTGGCACAGATGAGACATCCCGTGTAGCCGACGGTCGGATGAAGTGAGTTCTGGTCAATTGGCAGCCTTGGTTTGGCAATCAGGCCACTCCTCCTCCGCGAGCCTTCGGCCTCCCTGGATCTATGCCCTTCGTTCCGTTATTTCCGTGGGAGCCCCTTGACCCTGAGCTTGGTTGCGTGGCTTGCTTTGGTCGAGAAGGTGTCCGCAAACACAAAGCGAGCAGAGGCGTGAAACGTGCTTGTGCGTTTCCTCATCTTCTGCCTTCTCCACGCCAACCCCCCCAGGCCCGCGTGTTGGAAGCTATGGCTCGCCGAGTGGAGCCACATTGCCCGGTTGTGCAAGCCAAGGCCATCCTGGAGCTATGGCAGCCAGCGAGCCCTGAAACGAGGGAGAGAGCCGGCCAACGTTGGCAGGGTCCCCTACCCAGCCCACGGCTGCCCGCATCCTTGTGAGTTAGTCCAGGGGAGACCAGAAGAGTCCCACAGTCAACCTGCAGACTCGAGAGCCGATTGCTTAGGCCACGCTGAGTTTGGGAGTGGTTTGTGACACGGGTGAACTGTGATTCCCCAGCCTCGCAATGATGTCTCTTCTGCCGCGGCAACAATCCCCTGGCCTGCGGCCCCGTCTCCTGTCCCCAGGCTTCCTCCTAGGAGATGAAGTTCAGAGCCCCAAGTGTCGCGTGGCCTTCAGACATGGGTCTGGGACTCCACTCTGCCAATTCCCAGCTCCCTCGCCTTTCAAGAGCACTTCATTTTGGGAACCCTCAGTTCCCTCGTCTGTTATTAGGGGGAGAATAATAACCCAAGTGGTGCCCACTTCACAGGGCTCCTGTAGTGGCTAAATGCGAAGTCACTTGATGGCAGAACCTGTAACCCAGCGCCTGCCACGCGGGAAGTGTGCAATAAACAACTAGTCTCACTCGCGCCCCTTCCCTTTCTCTCTCCCGATTACTTTCTCGAACTCTTGGTGGAGCTTCCCCACAGAAGCGGGCACCCGGACGACCCTTGCCACCTGCGTGAGGCTGGATGATGCAGAAGCACACTCTTGGCAGAACTTCCCCTCTGGCCAGAACCGGCTGCATGAACAAAGCTCAGGGTCGCCCGCTGCCTGCCTCGTTTTCGGTAGGTCCCTGGAAATGGCCGTGAGCAAACTCAGACATCACTTTGCACTCAGGAAACATAATCAGTGAGGCATCCAGAAGACAAGTTTCGTCCCCCAGAGAGGCAGGTGGTGCCGGAAAGGAGATTTTGTGCACGTGCTGTGCAAAAACCAGCGTTTCCCAAGGTGTGTACTGAAAGACTGTTTCTACGTGGTACCCCTAAATAAATAAATAATTGATTGATTGATTGATTGATTGATGATAGATAAACAGATAGATAGATAGATAAATGGAACGGACAATCGAAGGAGAAATAAATTTGATAAATTCGGAGCCAAACAGGCTTCTTTGTTTGCAGGACTTCTCAGAGACTTTCTAGGATTGCAACGTATCTTTTTCTCTCTAGCTAGGAGGTAGAGAATGGTGTGGTTTTTTTTTTTTGAAACTGACTTGACCACAGAGCCCTCATTTTTGGAGCGACGCTTTTTGGGACTGATAGGCCCAGGAGTACCCTTTCCGGAAATGTTGGTCGGGATGCTAAGTTGGGACTATGGCAGACATTACAGATGACATATTCACACAGGCGGGAACGTCTCTCCCTGGCAGAGGGAGGCCTGGAGTGACATCACTGTTGTCTTTCTCATAGTTCTTGGTTCTTTTGTTTGGGTCTGTCCTTACTCCCCTGTTTGTCTTGCCACCAACGAGAGCCAAAAGTTTGACTTGCCTTGGTATGGCTTTTTTTTTTTCTATTCTATTTTTTATGGCTTTTTTTTTTTTTTTTTTTTTTGAATTGTGCAATCAGATGCGGGCATTTCGCTATTCCTGCCTTATAGTGTGAACGCACAAGGAGACAGAAATACCTTCTTTGTGCCGGAATAAAGCAAGGATGCTAGAAGGATTATTACTTCTTCATCATCTCCCCAATCAGCTGAGGTTTAAATGGAATTCTGTCGGGGTCACCGACATGATTTTTTTTTTTTTAAACAGGCACACAAGATACCATTACATTTCATCTTGGGACGATTGTTCTCTGAGCAAAGTGTGTTATTTTCCTGGAGGTAATCCCTTACCAGATTGTGGATTCTCCATGTTCAACATCAGCCACTACAACCAAAAAGCAACGAACTGTGTTATTGACAATGTTTTAATTACAAGACGTAAAAGATACAAGACAGCAAAAACAAGAAAATTATCTGCCTAGGAGTGGCATTGGTGTATTTAAGAAAACTCACAGGGGCGGCGGCTCCAGTAGGAAACATACTACATTTTTTTTCCCCCTTAATGCTAAAAATTCGAATAGCAAATGTGAGATTGCTTTGCAAGAAATAAGAGCATTAACAGAAACGATTGTCCCCGGCAGCGCAATAAATGAAATTAGAAGCTCTTAACACTCTGCACTTGCAACAATGTTAGTGTGAAATATAATCATTGAATTGCTTTGTTCCTTTTTCCAATAAAAGGTGGAAACCATTGAGTGTTGTTATTAGGCCAGCTAAGCTGGGCTTCTGTACAGCATAGTTCTGTGTGTCTGAACCAGAAGCTTTTGAAGTCCCACGATTCCTTCTGCTTGCTAATTCTTCCATTTGTTTGATTTTTGGTACAAAGAAAATGAAAGAATATGATGAGATTATGGCATTTTAAGTCAATATTTATTAAAAAATCAATCTAGATGAAAATCTGCCCATCCCTCTAATTAGATGAGGCAACTTGAGGTTGATTTTTAATTGCAAAAGTAATTACACGGAGCAGATAGCCAGTGACATTTGATTATCTAGGTGATTGATTAAAAAGCCGGGCTCACCGAGCAGATTGCCAGCCAGGGAATCCAGACAAAAGAGCAAATTAAAAAAGTTGTCCTGTTAGTAATCACAAAATTCAAGGATGAAATTACAGAGCCAAACACCTCCACTGGCCCTTATCTTCATGACTCAGTCTACTGCATCCACGCCACCGTCTGATAAAGAAATGGATTAGTGTGAAATTAATTGAAGAGGAGGAAAAAAAAAAAAGTGGGAACCGAATTCGTGGCTGAGAATAGGGCTTTTAACCAAGTTGAAACAAATTTCTTTAGGTTTCTAATAAACTTTTTTTTTTTTTTTTGGCAAGAGACTTGTTTTCATGAAGGATCTTTTCAGCATGTTTGATGATATTAATTTATCTATTAAGAGAGAAGGAGGGGTGGGGCGGGGGGGGGGGAATCTCACTTTCTCACTGAATAGGATATTAAGATGTCTTGCTTCTTCTTCATTTCATTATAACATGAAAGCCTGGGGAGCAGGCTGTACATTTGGCAAGAGAATCCTTGGATCTGTAAACAGCCCTGGCTGACATATTGAGCGGAATAATGAAGGGGCTTCTCAGTCATTCAGGGGGACCCCGATGGGGTCCACTTGATATTGTGGATGAAGGTGGAATGGGTGTGTACCAGAGCAGTCCCCAAGAGGACATTGGGGTCTGGCTCACGACCATCATTCTAGGTCCTCGGGAGTCCCGGCAAAGCAAAAGGGAAACCGAGGCAGGGCCACCCAGTGCAGAGGAGATAAACCCACGTCACTGGGTTGGAAGAGTTGGAAGAGTGTGATGGGCGCCTTACAACCCTCCCGAGCAGCCGATTCCAACCATTTCCAGGGTCCTGAGCCCGCACATGCCACAGGGAGACGCAGACTTCAGGAGACAGATGCTCGGATTCTAGTTAAGGCGATCCCTTCCTTGGATTCGTTATGTCGTTTGTGTTTTTTTTTTTTTCCCAAAACCATCGATTCCTTCAACGCATGCATTTGGTAAGGCAGCTTGGCACCATGGTTAGGAGTTCCAGCTCTTAGAAAACAATTTAGTGTCGTGCAAGGCAACTAGAGTTACACCTGCCCTCTGACCTTGCAATTCTTCCACGAGGCGCGTGTCCTAGAAAAACGTGCCGTGTACCCGAGGAGACGCGAGCAAGAACGTCTGTAGCTCTGTGATGCTTACGGTGGCCTCGAACTGGGGACAGACCAAATTCCCATCACCTGAGAAACGGGGACAGAAATTAAGGTGTATCGTTCAACACCAGACGATGCAGGCAACAATGCTTTACCGTCACGGGTTAAGCCCAAGCAGCAAGACACAAGAGAATAGTTACTGAACAATGCCGTTTAGGCAAAGCTCAAAAAGCAGGAAAAACTAAATTATACTAAGAATCTACAGGTGGTACAAGGGAAGGATTTCAATCAGGAAGGAAGTGCAGTGAGCCTCTGAGGCACTTGTGGTGCTGATTTTTGTCATTGGTGGTGGTTCTCCATTCCTGGTCCACCTGCACATCCCTGCTTTATGGGTTCTTTTCCGAAAGTCAGTTATAGTTCACGCGCACGCGGGTTGGTAAATAGAGGTATATGGATTTAAAAACAATTTTTTTTAATGTTCAGTTATTTATTTTTTGGAGCGAGAGCGAGCTCGTGAGTGGGGGAGGGTCAGAGAGAGAGAGAGAGAGAGAGAATCCCAAGCAGGCTCCGTGCTGTCAGTGCAGAGCCCGATACGGGGCTCGAGCTCACAGACCGTGAGATCACGACCCGAGCCGACACCGAGAGTCAGGCACTTCACTGACTGAGCCATCCAGGCGGCCCGAGATGTATCTGAATTTAAAAAGAAATCCTTAAGATGCTCAACAGATTCACGCCAGTGGAGAAGGAAGGAACGTGGGAGGCAGGTGTGGTGGCTCAATGTCACTTGTAATATCCTCTCTCTTTAATAAAAGAAAAAAAAATAATACCTCCATTTTATTTGCTTTGTTGGAGTTCTTTTATTTAAGAAGATATAGTGACTATGGCAGAATGTTAACAAACATAAATTCTAGTTCATGGGAACATGAATACTTCAAAACCTTTACTTATGTAATTTTGGGTTTTTTTTGATTCTGGAAAAGAAAGAAAGAAAGAAAGAAAGAAAGAAAGAAAGAAAGAAAGAAAGAAAAGAAAGAAAGAAAGAGAAAGAAAGAAGGAAGGAAGGAAAGAAAGAAAGAAAGAAAGAAAGAGAAAGGAAGGAAGAAAGAAAGAAAGAAAGAAAGAGGAAGAAAGAAAGAAAGAAAGAAAGAAAGAAAGAAAGAAAGAAAAAGGAAGGAAGGAAGGAAGAAAGAAAGAAAGAAAAAGAAAGGAAGGAAGGAAGAAAGAAAGAAAGAAAGAAAGAGGAAGGAAGGAAGGAAGGAAGGAAGGAAGGAAGAAAGAAAGAAAGAAAGAAAGAGGAAGGAAGAAAGAAAGAAAGAAAGAAAGAAAGAGGAAGAAAGAAAGAAAGAAAGAAAGAAAGAAAGAAAGAAAGAAAATACTGCCTATGCAAAACACTCTAATGAGGACACATGCTATCCTGCCCGTGAGAGTCTGATCAGCCCGAGGTGAGCATGGAAAGTTCCCAAAGGAGGCAGCATTCGAGAACCTTGGCAAGTAGGTAGGAGCTCGCCAGGTGGACAAAGAGGATGAGGCACGCAGGTGGAAAAGCACGTCGCGTTTCAAGCACACCGCAGACCCTTGGTGTCACTTGGGAGCCCTCTCGGGGGCTCAGTTTCCCTGTCTGTAATATGAGCCATTTTTCCGTCTCTCACGTAGCAGCCTCCAGAAAATGGGGAGACTGTACAGCAAAAGCAGTTAAAACCTGGCCTTTGGACACAGCCTGCCCGAGTTCAAGGGCAGCTCTATCACTTATTAGCTGTGAGAGTTTGGGCGCGACAATCAATCTCCCCTGTACTCCCTCTTGCCTTGTCTGTAAGACGAGTGATAAAAGCACTTCAGTATTTACCTCCTAGGACTTCTGTGAGAGCGCGGTGAGTTCACACACTTTGAAAAACGTAGGTCGGTGCTTGGCAGACATCAAGAGCTCAGATTATTATTATTATGGAAGGATTGATTTCCATTTGTTGCTCTTTCAAAGGTTCTGGCTGGTTCGTCTCCTCCATCCACGATGTCACAGGATTAAGGATTCTGCCAGGTTTGCTGGGGGAACGCTCCCCGCCCCCCCCCCCCCCAGGCACTCGTTTCCTCCAGGTCACCTGATGGATGTGTTTCCAGATTTGCCAAGTACGCTCCCTCCGCAGGCACCCCTCCTTCTTTAATAGCTGTTTTTTTTTTTGCTGGGATTTCATTAATTCTTTCTTGTCTGAGTTTCCCCTTCTTATCGTTCCTGTCAGCCAAATTCTCCAAAGGCCACAAACAAAGCTCCCCCAAATCCATACTCATTAAATTGCCCTCCCAAGGGGAAGGGGACTAGTCCGGGAGATAACAAGAAAGATACCATTGTTGCTTTTTCCTTTACGCGGGGCTTTTGAGCAGAGCTTCTCCCTGTTAGGCACTTGTAGGTAAACATTCCCTGGCAGGTGCGCTCTGTCTGTAAAGCAGGAGGCAGGTATTGACGGGGCTGAAGTCCCCCGAGAGGGGTGCCCCTGGGGCAGGTGAAGGAACATCTTCTCCTCACTCCCACTTTGGAGCTGGGCAGCAGAGAGGTGGGCAGGATCCCAGTTTGGGACTGGAGGCTCGGCTGTCAGACCTGGGTCGGCGGGCGGGGGGGATCCTTGCAAGACCCGATCCACAGTTGAGGAAACTGAGGCCCAGAGAAGGCGGAGCTGGAAGGATAGTCAAGCCTCCTGATTTCCAACCCATCACTCTGCCACATTGATTATAGGCTCAGCTACCCACCGCCATCCCTAAGTGCAGGAAGGTGATGGCAAAAATACCCCCATTTTTCACACCTCCCCGGAAACACGTTGCTTGCGACGTTACCGTAATTTCTCACCTCCAGAGGTAGAAGATTCTACCAGAATCTGTGCTGGTCTGTTCAGGCTGCCATGGCAGAGGACCACAGCCTGCGTGGCTTCAACCACAGAAATTTACGGTCTCACGGTTCTGGAGTTCCAGAAGTCCAAGATCAAGGTCTCAGCAGGGTTGGCTTCCTCTGAAGCTTCTCTTGGCTCGCAGATGGTTTTCTTTTCCCTGTGTTGGACATGTCCGTGTCCTAATCTCCTCTTCTTCTTCTTTTTTTGTTTGTTTGTTTGTTTTAAGTTTATTTATTTGAAGAGAGAGAGAGCAAGTGGGGTAGGGGCAGAGAGAGAGAGAGGGAGAGAGAGGATCCCAAGCAGGCCCCGAGCTGTTAGCACAGAGCCTGACGCGGGGCTTGATCCCACGCACCGTGAGATCATGACCTGAGCTGAACTCAAGGATCAGACGCTTAACCACATAAGCCACCCAGGTGCTCCCACTCCTGAATCTCCTCTTCTTATGAGGACGTAAGCCACATGACCTCATGTTACCTAAATCACCTGCTTAATAAAGACACTTTCTCCAAATATGGTCCCATTCTGAGTACGAGGAGTTAGGATCTCAGTGTGTGGAATCTGGGCTCAAGCTGTGACACATTTTGGCCCAGAGAACGTGGCCGAAGTGGCCAGCTCCAAGGCTAGGCCTCCCAAGACTGCTCCAGAACCCCGCCAGTGCCGTAGCGGCAGGAAACAAGCCTGGGCTAGCCTATTGGCTACATGGAGGGGAGGGGAAGCCATCCTAGATTGACCCAGAGCCCGCCAACTCCCAAAATGGGAGCCAAGAGCTGCAAAACCAGCCTGCAGGTGACTTGTCACCTGAGCAAGACGCCTGAGGGAGCCCAGCCCAGCGGAACCACCCGTCCGACCACCAGGTCCATGAGCGAACTAAAAGCTTTCCGGTTTTGAGTCACCGGGTTCTGTGTTTGTTACGTGGCATATTCGGGGCGGTAACTGATACACCCGCCCCCATCAACGCGCAGCTGCTCAGAGTCTCTTCCCCTTCCTACTATTAATGACCTCCTTCATTCATGGAGCCGTTTCTCCTGACCAGAGGCTATTCCAAGCACTTTGCACGCGTTAGCTCATTTAACTACTTTATTCCCATTTCTCAGATCTAGAACCGGAGGCCGAGAGAGTGGGACTTGCCCACGGTTGCAGCGCCTGGTTGCTACAGGAGTTAAGATCTGGACTCAGGCAGTCTGACTCTGGAGCCCGTGTCCTTTGATCGTCACCCTTTGGTGCTTATGGAGAATTTCACCTCCTCTACTCAAGCTAGATCTGGCAGGAGAACTATGACCAGGAAGACATCCCAGATCCCAAAGTGACCTCTTCCTAGGGAAGCTTGGAAAGGGTTGGGCTGAAGGAGAGGCATCTTTCCAACTGCTCCTGGTGTGTGACGTGAGGTCACCAAATTAGACCCCCCCCCCCCCCCGCCCTGCCTCTAAAATAACAGTGATGCTCAGAGGCATCACTGAGCCCCACTCAGGGACCCCCAGCAGTCATCTCCAGACCAGGCTGCTCTTGCCGTGAGACATGTCCCCAGACCTGGCCGTCCC
Source organism: Panthera onca (assembly GCF_046562875.1). Taxonomy (NCBI): domain Eukaryota; kingdom Metazoa; phylum Chordata; class Mammalia; order Carnivora; family Felidae; genus Panthera; species Panthera onca. The sequence goes on along the minus strand of NC_138353.1, from coordinate 31,908,507 downwards.
TCCTTTTCCCATCGATCTTGCAACCTCTGTCCCCTTCCGTTAAACCATCCGTGTTTCACTTTGTAGTCTTCCAATTTTGTACTGTCTTCCATCATGTCTGGTTTCTCCTGGTATAAAGACATTCCTAGCTGTATGACAAATCGATCAGCTTCTGGAAGCCTCGCTTTGCCTCCCGTTTCGGTCGATGGGGAGTTATAATTCCTTCCTAGGAATAGCAGCTGTCCTTTATAAGTAAGTTCCAAATGTTCTTCTGTTAACTCAGATAGCCCTTTACCGAGGGTTCCATGCGACAGATACTGTGACGACCCTCCAGCCTGGTCATTCGCTCTGCCTGCTTGGAAGATTCGGTCCCCCACCCCACCCTTCTCCCCCTGTTCTGTTGCGTCTCACAGGGCACCGACCTCTATAAACCGCTTCCCAGGCTTCCTTGCCTTGTCCAAGGTTGTGGCTTCTACACGACGGCCCTGAGCCCTGGACTCTGCAATGCCATCTACTCTCCTGTCCCTTAGTCCTGGAGGCAGCAACAAGCTCTTATTGCTGAGCTGTGTGTGTTCTCACCGACCCTGCCTGGGGTCTTAGCTCTTGCGTGGCTGGTTACATACATTAACTATATGTAAATAAATGGAGTGTGTGTGTCTTTTTCCTTCTTTCCTCCTTTCCTCCTTTCTTTCTTTCTTTCTTCATTATTTTTCTTCTTTCTTTCCTTCCTTTCTCTTTCTGTCTTTCTTTTTCTTTCTTCCTTTTTTTTCTTTCTTTCTTTCCTTTCTCTTTCTTTCATTACTTTTCTTTCTTTTTTCCCGTCTCTCTCTCTCTCTCTTTTTTCTTTTTCTCTCTTTCTTTCTTCCTCCCTCTCTCCTTCCCCCCACCCTCTTTCTCTTTCTTTCTTTCTTTCTTTCTTTCTTTCTTTCTTTCTTTCTCTTTCTTTCAATAAGGATTTAACGTGCCCCTTAGTAAGGCCAGGAATTAGGAGGGGGAAGCTCCGTCCCTGGGTGCGGTAGCTTGGCATAGGACTATGGCTGGGACTAAGCATAGGTTCTAACGTCACCATCCACCCATGAGCCAGGTGAGGCTCGGCCTTTACAACATCATAGCTTATTATCTCAATCATTGTCTATTTCCTGTGTCACTTCACTGTTTCCACTCTACCTGGTACCTAAAAGGATTTGAGCTAGCTTAAAATGATTTGAAAAATAATGATTTTCCAGTTATCTGTGATGCGTGTAACACCTCCCCCCCACCCCACTTTAAAACACCAATGACCATTTCATTATCGCTTCCAAAGATTAATGGGACTCAGCCAAGTGGTCCCCACTCAGGCTCTTCGTACGGTTGCAGATGGACAGCTGAGACTGGAGTCATCTGAAGGCTAGCTCATTCCCATAGCGGGTGCCGAGCTAAAGAGACAGAACACGTGGGAACTATAACGGGTAGGACACCTCAAACATCTCTCCCTATCCCCCGGGGTGGCTTCATGGGGGCTCATGACTTCAGAGATGGCCAGGCGGAAGCTGGCTTTTATTTCCCTTGCCTTCGGAGACACGTCAAGCATGAATCTGCTGCCGCTGAGGCCAAAGAGGTCGTTGCCTGTTTTCTCCTCTAGGGTTTTGAGGGCTTCCCGTCTTACCTTTAGGACATTCATCCATTGGGAGTTTCTCTTTGTGTCTGGGGTAAGAAAGTGGTCCAGGTTCATTCTTCTGCATGTCGCTGTCCAGTTTTCCCAGCACCATTTGCTAAAGAGACCGTCTTTTTTCCATTGGATGCTCTTTCCTGCCTTGTCAAAGATTAGTTGGCCATACACCTGTGGGTCCAATTCTGGGTTCTGTCCAATTCTGGGTTCTCTATTCTATTCACCAGTCTGTTTTTGTGCCAGTACCATACTGCCATGATGACTACAGCTTTGCAGTAGAGGCGAAAGTCCGAGATCGTGATGCCTCCCGCTTTGGTTTTCTTTTTCAACGTCGCTTTGGCTATCTGGGCCAAACTGTCTTAATTATAGTAACTTTACAGCAAGATTTCAAATCAAATAATTCGATTCCTTAGACAGTATTCTTTTATTTCCACATTGTTTTAGCGATTCTAGCTCCTCGGCTTTGCATGCAAATTTTAAAATCAGCTTGTCTATATCAACAATGATGAAAATCCTGTCATGACTTCTAAAGAGCAATTTAGAGAAAATTGGCATCTTTACTCTGTTAAGTCTTCCAGTCCCTGACTATCACATGTCTATTTATTGACGTCCTTTTACATTTCCTTCAGCAGCATTGTACTTTTTGGCACATAGAACCTGTGTATGATGTGTTGGGTTGATACTTAGATACTTCATTTGGGGTGGAGGGAGGCACGTATTGTAAGTTTTTTTATTTCAGTTTCCAATTGTCCACTGCTAGTCTACCAGAATAGAATTGATTTTTGGGTTCAGCTGGTATCCTATGACTTTGCTAAGCAGACTTATTAGTGCTAGAAGATTTTGTAAGTTCCTTGGGGCTTCCTATATAGAAAATAATGTAGCCTGAGAACAGGGACAGTTTTGTTTTTTTCTTCCCAATACAGATGCCTTCTAGTTCTTTTTCCTCCTTTTTTTTGTATCAGCTAGGACTTCCAGTGTGATGTTGAATGGGAATGGTTAGATTGGGCATCCTACTTTGTTCCTAATGTTGGAGGGGAAAATATCAGCTCTTCACCATTAAATGTTATCTAAGATGCAGATTTTCTGTAGGTTCCTGTAGTTTCATTGAGAAAATGTCCATTTCTAGTTTGTTGCAAGTTTTTATCTTGAATGTACTCTGAATTTTGTCGACGTATTTGTCTGCATCAGTTTATATAAACATGTGATTTTTTTTCTGTAGACTCTATTTATGATGAAACCCATTGACTCATTTTTGAATATCAAATCAGCCTTGCATTCTCCAAATAAACCTCACGTGCTTATGACATACTGTTCTTTTAATCTATTCTTGGATTCAATTTGCTGCTATTTATTTGAGGACTTTTGTGTCTCATCATGAGGAATATTGGTCTGAATTTCTTTTCTTATAATCTTTGTTTAGTTTTAGAAACAAGGTAATGCTGGTCTCAGCATTAAGTTAGGAATTATTGTCTCCTCTATTATTTGGAACAGGTTGTAGATAATAGTGCTACATCGTCTTTAAGTGTTTCATAAAATTTGCCAGTGACACTCTGTGGGACTGGGAATTTCTTCTCTGGTAGGTTTTAAACTATGAATTTAATTTATTTGCCAGTTTAAGACTGATTAAGTTATAGGACTATTGTGCATGAGTTTTGGTAGTTTATGGTTTATGAGGAATTAGTCCATTTTTACTTAAGTAATTTCATTTAAGTGCTTAGATTTTTTTCACAGTATTCCCTTATTATCAATTTAATGTCTATGATTTTTCATCTCTAATATTTTTATTTTTGCCGACCTTGATATAGTTTTAACAGTTTATCTTTTCAAAGAAACAGCTTCTGGTTTTATTGATTTTCTCTATCATTTTCTGTTTTCTCTTTCACTGAGCTCTGCTTTTACCATTCTTATCTCCTTTTAATACTTGCTTTGGTTTTATTTTGCTCTTTTTCTAGTTTCTTAAGATAGAAGCGTAGGCTTTGATTTGAGACCTGTCTCCTTTTCTTAATGTAAACATTTTAATGCTATGAATTTTCCTCTAGGCACTGCTTTATCTGCACCCTACATATTTTGTTATACTGTGTTTTCTATTCAGTTCAACATATTTTCTAATTTCCTTTGACACTCCTTCTTTGAACTATGGATTATCGAGGACTGTGTTGTCTCATTTCCAAGGGTTTAGAGATTTTTCTGTTATTTTTGCTATTCATTTTTTAGTTTAATCCGATTATGACCTGAAAACATATGTTGTATGATTTTAATTCTTTTATATTTGTTAAAATTTGCTTTATGACCCACTATATGGTTTATTCGGATGGATGTTCCATGTGCCCTTGAGAAGAACATACTATCGGTGAAAGAGTAACCTGTGTCATTTAGATCCAGTTGGTTGAATTTTTTTATGTGTTTATACCCTTGCAGGTTTTGTGTCTACTATGTATTAGTGAGGGAGGAGTGTTAAAGTTTCCAACTATAGTTGTGCATTTTTCTTTTTCTCCTTCAGTGCTGAAACAGGCATTCCAGAGATATCATGATAAAGTAAATATTACAATAGAGCAAGCCAAATGAATTCTTTGTTTCCCCAGAGCTTATAAAAGTTATGTTTACACTGTACTGTAGTGTATTAAACATACAATAGCATTATGTCTAAAAAAACAATGTTTGTACCTTTATTAAAAAATACTGTATTGTAGAGCACCTGGGGTGGCTCAGATGTTTAGGTGTTCGACTTTGGCTCAGGTCATGATCTTGTGGTTCATGAGTTCGAGCCCCACGTCGGGCTCTGTGCTGACAGCTCAGAGCCTGGAACCTGCTTTGGATTCTGTGTCTCCCTCTCTCTCTGCCCCTCCCCACTTGCACTCTGTCTCTCTCTGTCTCTCAAGAATAAATAATTGTTAAAAATTTTTGAATAAAAAAAAATACCGTATTGCTAAAAAATACTAACCATCATCTGAGCTTTTGGCAAGTCGTGATCACAGATCATTATAACAGATATAAGAACAATGAGAAAGTTTGGAATATCCTGAGAATTACCAAAATCTGACACAGAGACACAAAGTGAGCAAACGCTGTTGGAAAAGTGGTGCCAACAAGCTTGTTTGATGCAAGGTTGCCACACACTTTCAATTTGAAAAAACCAAATGCATTTTCCAGATGCATTTTCCATCTGGAAAGTGCAATAAAGCAAAGCACAATAAAAGGAGATATGCCTGCAATTTATTCTTCCTGTCTTTTTGAAGGTGTGTTGTTTGGTGCAAACTCACTCAGGATCATATCTCTACTTGGTGAATTGACCCTTCTACCGTTAATTAACATCCATCTTTATCTCTAGTCAATTTTTTTTGTCTGAAATATCCTTTGCTGATATTAATATAGCTGTTTTTTTAATTTATGTTTACATGACATCCTCCCCTATCTTTATACTTTTAACCTTCCTGTTTGATTATCTTTGAATTTTTTTAAATGTTTTTTCATTTTTTGAGAGCGAGAGAGAGACAGAGCACGAGATGGGGAGGGGCAGAGAGAGAGGGAGACAGAGAGTCTGAAGCAGGCTCCAGGCTCTGAGCTGTCAGCACAGAGCCCAGTGCAGGGCTTGAACCCATGAACTGTGAGATCATGACCTGAGCCAAAGTAGGACGCTTAACTGAGCCACCCAGGTGTTCTTCCCTTTTTGTTAATTAAGACAAAATTTATAATTATCTTTGAAATAAATTTCTTGTAGACTGCATATAGGTAGGCCAAGTCTTTTTTATCTATTCTGACATCCTCTGTCGTTTAGTTGATGATGTTAGACCATTTGCATAATGTAATAATTGATGTTTGAATTTAAGTCTATCATTTATTCTTTGTTGTTAACTTTGTTTTTGTTCTTTTGTTTCCATTTTCTTGCCCTCTTTTGGCCTGTTTGAACATTTTCAGTATTTAATGTTAATTTTTCTATTGCGTGTTTTTTTTAACCATAGTTCTTTGTTTAGGTTTTTATTTGTTGCTGTAGAGATTACAATATGCGTACTTAACTTTTCTAGTCTACTTAGAATCAATAGCTCAGCACTTCAAGTGGAAAGTAGAAAACTTACCACCATATAGGTCCTTTTACTCACCTTCCTTTATGATATAATTGTTGTATATGTTATATCTATATGCATTAAAAACCCCATCGGACAATGTTATAATTTTTGCTCTGAAACATCAAACATATGTTAGGGAGTTTAAGAGGGGAAGAGTAGTATACATTCCTTCATGATTTCCTTCCTCTGAAAATATGTTTATGTTGCATTTCTGAGGGATATTTTTGCTGGTTATGGCATTCTGGGTTGGTATTTTTCCTTTAGCACTTTAAAAATGCCCATCCCACAGGCGCTTGGGTGACTGAGTCGGTTAAGCCTCCAACTCTTGATTTCAGCTCAGGTCATGATCTCAGGTCAGGTTCATGGGATCGAGCCCCATGTCTGGCCCTGCACTGATCAAGCTCAGAGCCTGCTTAGGATTTTCTCTCTCTCTCTCTCTCTTCTCTTTCTGCCTCTCCACATGTTGGATGGCTCTCTCTCTCTCTCTCTCAAAATAAGTAAATAAACATTTTTTAAAAATTAAAAAAATAAAAATGCTGTTCCATTTCTCTTTGACCTCCTTGGTTTCTGCTGGAAAATTCACAATTATTGTCATCGTTGTCCCCTGTAGGTGATATATCATCTGAATCTGGTTCATTTGAAGATTTTTTTTCTTCGATCTAGTGTTTCACCTTTTGCTTATGATTCCTTTAGGTTTACCTGTTTGAGGATCACTCAGCGTCTTGAATCTGTAGGTTTTTGTCTCATCCTTGCTTATTTCTCTGTCGTCTACCACCTCGCTCTGCTATGGAGCCCATCTGAGTGTCCACTAGTTACTATATTTTTCAATTCTAAAATCTTCATTTGACTCTGTATACCTTTTTGCGGGGTGGGACGGGGCTGAGCTTTTTATTATTTCATTTACCTCAAGCGTGTGTTCACGATGGCTTATTGGAGTTTTTGTACAATGGCTTCTCTGTCAGGTAATTCCAACAGCTTTGTTATCTCAGTGTTGGCGTCTGTTGATTGTCTTTTCCTCATAAAGGTTGAGACTTTTCTAGTTCTTAACATCGCATGTGATTGTGGACCCTCTCATGGACATTTTGACTGTTCCATTATGAAACTCTAGGGTTTACATAAGCCCCGTGGAGAAGGCTGCCATTTTGTTTTAGCACACAACTGACGTGTCTAGTTAGGGCCACAAGTGCCAACCTGTCTTCTGGGGGATAGGCTTTTAAAGTTCAGTTTTGAAAGTCTTCGTAGCACTCTTCGACTCTGGCTCTGTGTGCACACCACCCAGGGGCCAGTCTGGCACTTGGGCAGCGGTCAGTTTCAAAGTCTTTGATATGCTAATTGGGCTCAGCTCCACCTGTGCATAGCCCAGAAGGAAGCCCAGGAACTCATAAATCACTTTATGGAGTTGCTTTCCTAAACTCTACTCTCTTTCCTATCTCCTTGGTCCTTTTTTTTTTAAATGTTTTTGTTTTTTTTTTTTTTAATGTTTATTTATTTTTGAGAGAGAGACAGAGGACAAGCAAAGAGGGAGACAGAGAATCCAAAGCAGGCTCCAGGCTCTGAACTGTCAGCACAGAACCCGATGCAGGGCTCTAATCCATGTACCGCGAGATCACGGCCTGAGCCAAAGTCAGACGCTTAACCGGCTGAGCCCCCAGGCGCCCCTCCCTGGTACTTTTTAATACACTGAGGAATCTCTTTTCTGTTCTCTATCCTAGAATCTGGGGTTTTCGTTATCCCAATCTGCTATATATTTCCATGACTGCACCTATATCCAGAGCCAGGTGGGAAAGAAAAATGATAACGCTCACTCCCAGTTCAGGGATACTTCAAATTCTGGTCTTCTTCATGAATTGCCTACTAGTCTTAACCCTCTAGAGCCCTCACATATCTGCTCCAAGTGTGTCTGCATTTTGTGGTGGCATTCATTGACAGAGACAAGGGAAGGTGTGCTTACCCCATCTTGGCTAGAAACAGAACCAACCCATTTCATCTTGTATGATTTCGCCTTGCAAGTCATGTGACGTCGCTTCCGCCCCCCCCACCCCCATCCCCCCCCCCACCCCCCCCACCCCCGTCAGTCCAGGCACCTACAAAAAGCCCATCCTGGTTCAAGGGGAGGGTGTGGCCAAGCTCTGAAGGCACATGCGAGACCAGAAATATGGCGGTCTTCAATCTGGGAAAATTCAATCGGCCACAAAAGGTAGTAACAAAGAAAGAAATTAGAATCTGTATCCTGGTGTGAGAGGTTGGTTTGCTAAGTTTCCCCGTGTCCATAAAGGAAAAGCAATCGAATCTCTCCAGAGATGATTCGCTTTTCCCTGGTCTTGAAACCCAAGCAAAGCTTCTTCCACGGACCCTCTTAAAAGGCCACCGTGACCAGATAGATAGTCCATGATGTGAAAAGCAAAACAGAATCCCTGCAGGGCGGCTGCATGTCAGGGCCTCTCACGGAGCGGAGGGACAGCACGGCCCAGAGAAGACAGGCTGAGTCTGAGTCCCAGCTCAGTGCACCCGGAGCTCTGTGACTTGAGCAGATTACTCAGTCTTCTCAACGTCGGTTTTCAGTCCTAGAGACAACGATAGTGTCTACCTCACACGGTCGCTCTGAGGCTTGAATAAGTGAGGACAAGCCTGGAAAACACAGTTTCTGGGACTCAGCAAACCCCCCCCCCCCCGAGTGCCAGTTATTACTAACGTCACACAGGCCAGCCTGTGGCCAGAATGCAACCTGGGGCCAGCTTCTCCCTGAGAGGTTCCTTAACCTGTCCGTGCCTCAGTTTTCCCATCTATACAGCGGAAATCAAAAGGAGATCTATCGCTTAAGGTCACTTAAAGAATTCAGCGAGGTGAGGGGGAAACGGGGAGATGTGGGTCAAAGGATACAAACTTTGTTTATAAGACAAGTGAGTTCTGGGGATCTGATGCGCAGCATGTCGACTATAGCTGACGATACTATGTCGTGTTCTTGAAACTTGTTAATAGAGTAGATCTTAAGTGTTCTCACCGCACTCCCACACACAAATGTGAGCCATGTGAGGTGATGCATGTGTTCCTTAACTCGATTGCAAGGATCATTTCACAATATATACGTGCATTCAACCATCACGTCGTAAACCTTTGAAAACTTCCCAGCATATGGGGGCACTTGGGTGGCTCGGTCGGTTGAGCACCCAACTCTTGATTTTGGCTCAGGTCATGATCCCAGGGCGGTGGGATCGAGCCCTGCCTCAGGCTCCGCGAGGAGCACAGAGCCCGCTTGGGATTCTCTCTCCCTCTGCCCGCTCTCCCCCACTCATTCTCTCTCTCTCTCTCAAAAATGAAAAAAAAAAAATCACACCATACGACCTAAATATATACAATTATTACCTATCCATCATAACTCATAAAGCTAGAAAAATATTTTTAAAAATTTAAAATAGCTTAGGAAAAGGATTAAATGGGCTGATCAGGTCAGGTGCTTAAAGCAGGACTTTGACCAAGTGAGTCTGCAGTGAGCCTGAGCAAATGTGGTTGCACACTGTGAACTCTGGGGCCGGGGTATGTGTATTTCAAGGTGTATTTCATCGTGCAAAAGGATACAAGAGGTCACAGGTTAAGCGTGGTTTATTTTCCTGGAGTGCCAGTTGGATGATTGAAGAAGAAAAACCTAATGAATACCAGAGGCCTGCACTATTTTCTTTTTAAGTTTATTTATTTATTTCGAGAGCGAGAGGGAAAGGGGGAGAGAGCGAGAAACCAAGAGGGGAAGGGGAAGAGAAAGAGGAAGAGAGAATCGCAAGCAGGCTCCAGTTGTCCCCAACTGTGAGGTCATGACCTGAGCGGAAATCAAGAGTCAGACGCTTAAGGGACTGAGCCCCCCCCCCCCCCACCGGGCCCTGCACTATTTTCTAATGGTCCGGGGTTGATACTTAAGGATCTCGGGGACTCCATCCCGTGTCCCAAAAGTGATGCCCGGATTCCTGGGAGGAAGCAGCGGGCGCGCCCGCCTGACACGGAGGCGCCTGGCCAGCAAGAGAGTGTGCGGGCCCTGTTGTCACAGCCCTGCCTGGCATCTTCCTCCATCCCGGCTGCTGCAAGCACGGCCGTTTTCCACATTCCCCTTCATTAAACAAGAAACTCAGATGTTGGTAATTAGACTGCCGTCCCCAGCTGCCAAGTCACATTCGGTTCCAGAAAGCCCTGTATACTGCTACTTGTGTGTTTGTTAACAATGTCCCCACAACAGGTCTGCAATTAGAGCCCATCTGTTGGGTTTCTCAGAGAGCATTGCCAATCAGGCTGGTGAACTTGGAGTCCTCATTGTTGTGAATTCCTGACCGGAAACCTTGCGGCAGAAGGCCACGCGCCCCCGAGTAAGAGGGACTGGGGGGCCCCAGACACAAGTCATGACGGGAGCCTGTAATAGATGTGAACGAAGGGGTTGACAAGGGGTGTTTATATGTGCATCGTGGTGTTGGGGGGGGCCCGTCCTGGTCTCCTCAAAAGCAAACCACCTCCTTCCCCCAGCTGTCCCATCCACCAGTCTGGCCACACGTTTATGGGTCTATATATGCTACCACTGGTCCCCAGGGGTCATTTCTCTGCAGGGACTGTCTGGCTGAAATCAGGCATCATTGCTTTCCTTTGGGGGGGGGTCCCCAATTCCACCCCAGTAGGTGAGGCCCTGTAGCCAATATCAGCTCCCTCCCTCCACAAGCCCAGTCTTGCAGAGGGGTCAGTGATAAACAGTCCTTCCCTCTGGGAGCTGACTGACAGATATGGAAAAGGGGGGGGCATAAAGTACATTAAAATTAAAAACTGTATTTTCCAAGAAGGAAGCTGTGCATACATGCAGCCAAAAAGACGTACTAACCAGTGACTCAGTGTGAGGGTCCCTGCCAGGCGCTACGGGATCAGGGAAACAAGGCAGGCATGGCCTTCCATCCAGCTTCAGAAGCTTGGACCGAGACAGTAGTTTTCAACCCCAACGGCACATGAGCCTCTTTGGGGGAGCTTTTAAAAAATATTAATGAGGGGCGCCTGGGTGGCTCGGTCGGTTAAGCGTCCGACTTCGGCTCAGGTCATGATCTCACGGTCCGTGAGTTCGAGCCCCACGTCGGGCTCTGTGCCGACAGCTCAGAGCCCGGAGCCTGTTTCAGATTCTGTGTCTCCCTCTCTCTCTGCCCCTCCCCTGTTCATGCTCTGTCTCTCTCTGTCTCAAAAATAAATAAACGTTGAAAAAAAAAATTTTTTTTAAATACTAATGCAATTAGGAAAACAATTCCATTTACATTACTGCCTAAAAGAACCAAATACTTAGAAATAAATCTAACCATGGGGCACCCGGGTGGCTCAGTTGGTTAAGTGCCTGACTTCAGCTCAGGTCATGACCTCACCGTTCATGACTTCGAGCCCCGTGTCGGGCTCTGTGCCGACAGCTCAGAGCCTGGAGCCTGCTTCAAATTCTGTGTCTCCCTCTCTCTCTGCCCCTCCCCTGCTCATGCTCTGTCTCTCTCTGTCTCTCAAAAATAAATAAGCATTGAAAAAAAAAATTAAAAAAAAAAAAAAGGAAAGAAATCTAACCAAGCAGGTGGACAGACGACTTGTATGCTGAAAGCTACAAAAAAATTAAAATGTCAAAAGAATTTAATGACGATCTAAATAAATAGAAAGATATCCCTTGTCCATGGATAGGAAGATGTAACGTTTGTTACGGTATCAGTACTTCCCAGAATGATCTACAGATTCCAGAGTCCGATCAAAATTCCAACAGCCTTTTTTTTTTTTTTTTTTTTTTTTGTAGAGATGGAAAAGCTCGTCTTCAAATACATACAGGATTGCAAGGGGCCCCAGATGGCCCAGACCATCTTGAAAAAGAAGAATAAAGTTGGAGGCCTCACACTGCCCGACTTGGAATCTTGCTACAAAGCTCTAATATCAGGACAGGCATACAGACCAATGGAATATAATAGAAATAAACACTCACGTTTATGGTGCTATGGACTGAAAGTTTGGTCAATCCCCAGTGTGATGGTACCTGGAGGTAAGGCCTCTGGGTGGTGATCAGTTCATGAAGGTAGAGTCCACATGCTGTCCTTAGTACTTTTATAAGAAGGGACATGAGAGAGACAATGTCTTTCTTTGCCATGTGAGGACACAGCAAGAAAGTATCCTTCTGCCCACCAGGGAGAGAGCCCTCATCCAGAACTCAACCACCCTGGCACCTTGATCTTGGACTTCTAACCTCCTGAACTGTGAAAAATATTCGTTTGTGGTCAAGCCACCCAATCTATGGCATTTGGGTACAGCAACCCAAACGAAGACATATGGTCAGTTGATTTTTGACAAGGGGGCCAAGATTATTCAATGAGGAAAGGGCAGTCTTTCCAACAAACGGTGCTGGGAAAACTGGATGTTCACCTGCGAAACAATCAGGTTGGACCCTTCCCTTGAACCATATACAAAAATAAACTCAAAATAAAAGAAAGATTTAAGTTGGATTGCTGAAACTGTGAAACTCGTAAGAGGAGAACATCGGGGAAAATCATCATGACATTGGATTTGGCAATGATTTCACGGATACCACACCAAAAGCACAAACCACAAAATAAAAAATAGGTAAGTTGGACCCAAATTAAGAACTTTTGTGCACCAAATGAGACTATCCAGAAAGGAAAAAAGATAACTGACTGCATGGGAAAATTGGTAAGTCATGTACCCAATAAGGGATGAATATCCAGAATATGTGAAGAACTCCTACAACTCAACAACAGCAAGATCATAAGCCACTCAGTCAAAAAACAGGCAAAGGACTTGAACAGACACTTCTCTGCAGAAGACACCATGATCTCACGGTTCGTGAGTTCGAGCCCCGCATCGGGCTCTGTGCTGATGGCTCAGACCCTGGACCCTGTTTCGCATTCTGTGTCTTCCTCTCTCTCTGCCCCTCCCCTGCTCATGCTCTGTGTCTCTCTGTCTCTCAAAAATAAATAAATGTTTTAAAAAAATTAAAAAAAAAAAAAGAGCACCATCTCTCTTCAAGTGCCAGGTTAACCTATGCGGATTGTCTCCGTTTTTCTGCTCTTGAATTTCTTCAATGGCTTGACCAATGTCACAAAGCCAGAAGTGACAGGAGCCAGAATTCGCGCATAGGACTCTCTGACCCCAGAGCTGACCCCTCAATGACTGCACCATAGGGGAGGACACCAGCGTGTTGGAGGCTTGGATGGGGAGATCGGAAGATGTGGCCTTAAGGGGACAGCACTGGAGGATTGTAGGGGCAGTTCTGCAGGGAGTGAGAGGTAGGCAGGGCAAAACTTCCAGCCCAAAAGAAAGGCGTGGCCAAGACGGGGAAGGAGGAACCGTATGGACCCCCTTAAAGAAGTGGCCCCCGGGGGAAGCTGGATTTGAACGAGAGCAGAGTGAACACTGAGGTACCACAGGGACTCCAGGCGCGTGAAATGCCAGACAGAAGGGCACAGCTTTCACTAGTGGGTCATTGCAGAGCCACCAGAGGGGTCTGAGCAAAGGGGACACACACACAACTGTCTTGGGGAGAACAAATTAGGCAGAAACATGTAGAATGGAGGGGACGGCATGATGCATCTATTTGGGAGATATTCAGTGCACACCTGCTGTCCCAGGACCTGGGGATCAGACCCGAACCAGGCAGGCCACTGGTCAGCTGGTTGGGCAGTGTGGAAATGGGAATGGAGACTGGTAATCAAAGGAATGACCAGTAAAGGAAACCAGTGTTGTTGTTATTTTTAATGTTTATTTATTCATTCATTCATTTAGAGAGATCGAGGAGGAGGGGGCAGAGAGAGAGAGAGAGAAAATGAGAGAGAGGATCTCAAGCAAGCTCCGTCCTCTCAGTGCAGAGCCCGATGCGGGGCTCAAACTCACGAACCATGAGATCATGACCTGAGCTGAAATCAAGAGTCCAGTGCTTAACCGACCGAGCCACCCAGGCGCCCCAGACACCAGGGTTTTAGTGTGAGGTTGAGAGGAGCTGAGGGTGCCCCCCAAGGGGCTCTTTGACCCGGAAGAGCTGCTTTGGGAGCATGATCAGGGGCAGGTTTGGTCATGTTGCCCCTGAACTGCTAAATCCTCTCCGCTGTTGAGAAGTAACAGTTAACTCCTGTGATGCCACTTACCATCTATGGGCCTCGGCCGTGACCCTTAGCCTCCGTCCCTGATCGTCAGTTTCCTCCTCTGTGCATGGAAGGATAACGATCGAGCATTCCTCATAAGCTGGTTGAGAACCCTATGGCTCTGCACGTTTAGTGCCCCAGCACCGGGCCCGACCCCTGTCAGTCTTTAGCAGTGGGAAGGGCAGGAGCAGTGGGAACAGAGCCTTATTCCAAAGAAGCTGGCGAAGAGCAGGTAACTACAGTGTAGAAACTTAGAGAAGTCTCCAAATAGACTTCGTGTCGGCGAACATCACTGGTCATTCGGTAGAGTATCCTATGAAACGGCTGCTTTGTGTGTAGAGTCCAAGTTATATCCAAAAAAAAAGAAAAATGTTCCTGGGGCGCTTTGGGGTGGGGCTCAGTCAGTTAAGCGGCTGACTCTTGATTTCGGCTCAGGTCACGATCTCACGGTTCGCGGGTTCGAGCCCCACATCGGGCTTTGTGCTCACAGCACGGAGCCTGCTTGGGATTATCTCTCTCTCCTTCTCTCTCTGCCCCTCCCCCCCCCAAATAAATAAATAAACTAAAAAAAAAAAATACACGTTCCTATTCTTGAAGACGCGGAAGAGAAAGATCTACAGTGTGAAAGGCAGATTCCTCCAACGTATCTCCTGCCTGCTCTTGGGCACCCGTTCTTTGGGAGCACAGAGTCTCGACTACCATCGAAGGGGTCGCCGCATCTCTCCGCGTGGAGACCACCAGGAGTGACTGCTACTTAGCCGTGGCCAACGGCAGAACCCAGAATGGACAGCTGCTGCTAAGGCTCGACCAGAGGCATCCCCTGGTTGCCCTTGACAACCCTCCCTCCCCGCTTCTGGGGTCCCTGGCTCCTGGGACTTAAATCAACATTGGCAAGAAGAGGAGGGAGGGGGGCGTGCCTGCATTTGCCGGGATGTATTTATCCCAAAGGGAGTAAGGGGGGGGGAATCTGGCCGGGCCTTATGCCTGTTTGCTAGATCAGGGTTTCTGCTCTTGGGTAGAGTCCAGGCTGGAGAGCAAAGTTCAGTGCCATCAGCAGGGAATGAAGGTCTATTCTCATACACCTGCTTTTGAGGCTGTGGAGGATGTTCCTGTTACGGCGGGGGCTTGCTATGGAGAAGCCCCCAGCGACAGTCTGCTGTCTGTCCTGGTCCACGGACGTGTGCGAAACACTCCCCATGAACCCGGCACTCTAGCAACAAAAGACAGGGAGGTGCTGGTTTGAACCCGAACAGTCCCCACTGTCAGGTTGTGGGGAGTTTACCTTCCACCATCGGGTACGGCGGAAACACAGAGGAGTCCCTGAGAGACAAGCCTTGCCCTGGGGGAGCCCCAGACCATTGCCCGGAAGAAACACCCTCGGAGTTGGGATTTGAAAGAGAGGCTGCGGTGAAAACCTGAAGACACTGTTGGGTCTTAGCTTTCCCCTGAAACACGGATAACTCCATGGTTCAGGGTCTTCACGGTCAGAAGACAAGACTTAGCATTTCACGCCAAGCTCAGTTATGAGGGGGGGGCCATTCAATCGGGACCACAGCCTACCCTGAATATCAGTGCAGAGTGGTGTTTGAGATCCCGGCCTCCACCATCAGAAAGATCTGGTCCAGGTTTCAGCTCCGCTGTGTGGCTTTGGGCAAGTCGCTTAGCCTCTCGGCGCCCTTTCAATTTATCTCTGAAAAGGACACAATAATAACTACCTTGTAAAACTCCCCTGAGGATGAACGGGAATCCTCTACAGAGAGAACACACAGAGCAATGTCTGGTAGGCACAGGGACATCCTGAGGGCTCAGAGATTAGTGCTCACGAGAACCAAGGTACGCGCCCTGGGTTGGATTGCTTGTAAATGCTTTTGCTGCCTTTCATTATGTAGCCCTCCCCCCCCCCCCCCCAAGAGCCCCGCTCCTCCGGAGATGATGAAATGTTACCACTTCCCAGGTTACTCTCTGGAGGCCCCCTGCTGTCAGCCTGCAATGATCTTCTGGCGCAGATTTAGCCAAGTCCATTGAAGGTGGCTTTGGGGCTCTGGGAGGGGAGAGAGCTGCTTTTCCTCTGAGGGCAGGCAAGAATCTGTCCACATTTCAGCATTAATCACGGCTGATGATGGGGAAGCCAAGGGACATTCCGGGTCTCTTCTCTAACTGGGGGAAGACGCAAGGCGCGGGAGAGGGAACGGCATGTGCGAAGACTCTGAGGCGGGAAGAGCAGAAAGCAAGTCAGTGTGGCTGAAGAATAGAAAGCCAGCGAATGGGTGGTAGTTACAGTCGTGACAGCAGACGTGCCGCGAGCCAGCCTGTCTTCTAAGCCTGTATTGACGGGGGGGTTCACAACGAGTCCCCGTGGTCAGTGCTAGCATCTTCCTCCCGTTGTACAGATCTCGCCACAGGCTTCCGTGACCCGTCCAGCATCACACAGCCGATCAGTGGCAAAGCCGGGCTTTAAAGCCAGCCCACCTGGCACCCGGGTGGGGAGAAGCAGGCAGTTTTAGGGATGTTAGGTATTCCCACCTTTGCACTTACCCCAATTTTATTTGTGGCATAAACGAATTAGCTCTTGACTGCCTCAGCACTTAGCAGGGAGGCGGGAGGTCTCGACTCACCAGAGAGCCCCTCCAGGGACCTTGCTGTCACTTTGCACTGGCTCTCCTGTCAGGGTGAGGGGCTCACCTCCTCGCTCCGGCTGGGGGTTATAGGAGCAGGCAGATCCCAGGAGACCAGCACTCAGATGGCTTGCCCAAGAACTGTGCAAACAGGAAGATGGCCCTCCGGGGGGGGGGGGGGGGGGCGGCAGGATGCCCCCTCCAGACCCCAGAACCCTCATAAGCCATCCCTCCCCCCCCTCACCTCCGGGGCTGATGGCCAGGAGGGCTGGGAGCTGTGTTCAGATACGGTTGTTTCCACCCGAGGAGGCCTGCTGCGCCTTGGGAAAGGGAATCAAAGGCTGAAAGTATGTGTTCTTTCAGGTCAGGGGCAGCTCTGAACCCAATCCTCACCTCCACGTAGTGTAGGCCCGCGGCACACACACAGCCTGGGTTCTCTGCAGCTGGCCAAGGTCCAGCTCCCCAGGACAGCTGTCTCGCCCCTTCAGAAAAGCCCAGAAAGCATCCCACATGGGCCCCGGCCTCAAAGCTCCACGCCCGGGGGCTGAACTCCCCCCACCAGGCAAGCGGGCAGAAACCACACTGCCACCGCGTTCCCCAAATCCAGGAACAGGGTGACGCGAGCCCAGCACGGGGACGAGGGAGGGGACATTCTGAACCGCCTCCAGCACCTTGAGATCTCTGCTTTTTGCATTCTGCCTCTCCTTGTTTCCTGCAGCCACTGAGAGTTAATCTCCACAGCCAAGATTAGTTTATTCGATTAACTCTGCTCCCTATAGACTATCCCGGGAGCTCTCTGCCCGCCTCCCGAACAAACCTTACCAACCTTTTACCAGCCAGAAGAAGATTCAATAGAATAATCTTTCTGTCTCTTCCTTTCATATGATTGGAAAATAAATTGAAAATGAATTTCAGTCGTTGCTTGTGTTTTAAATATGAGATAAAGGACGGCCCCTGCTCCAGCTCGTTCAATAGATGGCGGGAGGGAGGGAGGAGGGTTTCCATTAAGAGCAACACAAACATACCGTGTTGGGGAAAACAGGAGGCTCTCGAGCAGAGGCGTCGGGGTACCAACAATATTTGTGTAATTAGGCCATTGCGTGTCCATATCTGTAACCGATCGTTATTATTTTGTTTGTTTCTGGAGAACTACAAGGTCGCCATCAAAACCTGAGGTTCTGAAATAAGACGATTGCCCTCAGCACCCTGTTTCAAAATGTTTCTTAAACCACGTGCTCTCCAACGTGGCGACTGCGTGTGGGGCCGCTGGGAGAGACTGTCAAAACTCCGGTGCTTGGATCCTGCCTCCCGGAATTCTGATGTAATGGGTCAGGGGTGGCAGCTTGGCATGAAGGTACATTTCAAAGTTGAATTAGGATTATCTCAATTAAAAATTGTTTTAATTTATAAAGATTCTTTTCACTTTTTTAAATGGGTCGTTTTTTTTTTAAAGTTCATTTATTTATTTTGAGAGAGAGAGAGAGAGAATATGAGCAGAGGGGGGGGAAGGCAGAGGAAGAAAGAGAGTATCCCAAGTCAGCACGGAGCCTGATGCGGGGCTCGAACCCACGACCCGGGCGTGAGATCGTGACCTGAGCCAAAATCAAGGGTCAGACGTTTAACAGACTAAGCCGCCCAGGCGCCCCAGTCTAATGATTCTTTTTAGGGATAATTCCAGGAGGTGGCCAAGTTTGAGAACTTCGGTCACCAGCTATTCTGGGCCAACAGCAGTATCGGGAAAATTTGAAGGTGTTACCACCTCATTAACTACCCCGTTAAGCAGGGCTCTCTCCCGCTCTTACACCAGACTGTTGGAAACTTAGAGTCAACATGCTGATCCCTCTTACCTTTTCTCTTCCAGTGGGGTAGGCTCCAGCCCGGCTGCAGGTGTCTTGGTGGGAGTGCCCTGGGCAGACAATGACCCTGCGGGTTTGTAATGCAACATTCATGGATGTACTTCCACAGGCCCCGTGTTCAGCGTTTGTCATCTCTGTCACCGAAAATGATTTCCTGGGTCATAAAAATGACTATAAAGCTTGACCCCGAAGATTCGACTGGCCTATTTGCTTATTCAGGTTCAAGATGTGATGTCAAGCACCGCTCTATGAGCGGTCGCTTTGCACATTGACTTTGCGCCGGTTGATAACAATGATGATGTGAGAAGCGGCCGCATCTTGATGTTGGCCCAGATGGAAGGGGTGGGAGATGCTGAGGGCCTGGTGTTGACAAGGGAGGCGAGGCGGGCAGAAGGGGCACCAATGTGGAGGTTACCTTTCGCGGCAGCGCCTTTCAGGAACTGGCAATTTACCGCTGAGATATAATAACAGCCGAATGCCCACCTATCTTCGGCCGCCCAAGTAAGAGATATCTGGTTGTCACACACAGCCCTCCACAAGTACATTTTCAAACGCACCGAGATCTAATTAAAGTGGGGGCAGGGGCGAAACGCGTCTCTAAATTATTCATGACACCTCCAGTTCGCAGGGACTTTTTCTAAAGTTATAATAACTGTGCAATAATGATGCCCCGCCCCCCTCCCACTTCCTCATAAAACCAGGCAGATGCTAGCTTACCTCCTAATGATATTAGCCCCACATTACCATAGGCTGCAGGAAGCGTGGGGGTCAAACTCAGATAGTCTCAAAGAAGGATCCTATTTTAAAATTAGATTATTAACACACTTGGACAAGAAGACACGCCTGGATAGACGTCAGATCAATAGCTGGGCACTGGTGCAGTTTTTGAAAGATGGCGTGCACTCGCTTTCATTAAATTCTATGACTGTGTACAAAAGGCTGTTGGTCAGCCATGAACCTTTAGCTAAGTTGCATCACAGCCAAAATTACGATGGCGGATTCCTTTTAAAAAAACAACAACCAACAGCAGGGGTGCCTGGGGGGCTCAACCGGTTGAGCGTCCCACCTCGGCTCAGGTCATGATCTTACGGTTCCTGAGTTCGAGCCCCGCGTTGGGCTCTGTGCTGACAGCTCAGAGCCCGGCGACTGCTTCGGATCCTGTGCCTCCCTCTCCCTCTCTGCCCTTCCCCGGGGCTTGCGCGCTGTCTCTCAAAAATAAAACAAAACATTAAAAAAAATAAATAAATGGAAAACAACAACAGAAATTTAAAGTAAAAGTAAAGTGATTACCGTCCCACCCAAAGACACAAAAATGATTCCTTAACAGGATGTTCTCATTTCATTTATTAACCAAAATCACGACGAATAGATTTCAAATTGAGGCTTTTCTTCTAGAGGTCCTTAGAGATATTTACCTCCAGGTGCTTTTTAAATATATGTATCTGCAGGTTTTGCCTGGTCGAGACCTAAGAAGGTGCTTTGTCTTTGACTTACACTTCGGCCCTTTGGAATTCTGAGCACTCCGGCCTTCTCCTTTGGAATAATTTTAGAGGAAGCCAAAAGTCCTTCACTGTGACTCTAGGAGAGCTGCCCTTTGGAATGTGGGATTCCTTTTGTTGGGATAGTTTTAAATAATCCTCTCTCTTTAACACATTTCTGCTATTTTAAGGAGGAACCCGCTCCAAAATCCATAACAATGCGAGACCAAGGACTGGCAAGAGTTTGAAAGCATCCCGGGCCTTTACCAGCGGAGTCCTCTGATTAAATCTTGAAATTAACATGAAACTGGATGATTTCAACGGAATTCTCGGGAACCAACTTTCCCAGCCGTTCTCACTCAGGGCAGGGCTTGATGCGGGGTCTTACACCTGGATGATCTGAATTTCGCATTTGGGATCTTTCCCAACGCGTGATGCTCCGTTTCGTAGATGAGCCTGCACATAGTAGGCACTCAGTGATTGTTCCCGCGCTTTATAGTTTGGCCATTCGTTTGGGCCTTGTGGGTGGGCTAACAGTCCTTCAGCAAAACAGCACGGGGTCCCCCAGATCCTGCAGGGGCTCCCGGTAACCCCTCCTGTGAGTTTGGTGAGCCCCCAGCCCTGCAATTAGCTGCTGCCACTGACTTCCACCCTCCCCCAGGGCATCGCTGCCGGCCCCGCCCCCACCTCCTTTCTTCTGACCAAGTACAGAATATCAATAGCATTTTAGGCTTAGAAAGTTCAGGGGTCAATCTTCAAGGTGCTTAAGGCAGGAGAAACTCCCCCAGAGACCTGCAGCCAAGCCCGGGCCTCAATAGCCGGGCTGGTGTCCCTGGGCTGCGTGACTGTGGCGGCATCCCCGAGTAAGTAAAGGCGTCCCTGTGTGAAAGCGCCAGTGTTCCTCATGCTAATTAAACAAACCAATTATGGTAATTAACTGGCACAAATGTTTAAATGGCTGTGAATCCGAGTGAAGGGGGTTGCCACTCAGCTTCTGTACAATTCTCCTGGTCAAAAGGGATTTCCAAACAAGACGACATCAACATTTTTTGATCACTTTGCAAAATGACAGTAACAATCTTGAAAGTTCTTAACAGCGGACCTGCCGTTCTGCTTCCTCCTTAGACTCTTGAAGGCAAGAAGTATTAGAGAGGCACAAAGAAACCAAGAGAGAAAAAGAAAACACAAGCCAAACGTTTAAAATCCCGCTGCACTGACAGGATGTTGTGGGATGCTGCCTTTCACATCACTTAGCCAGAGGAATTAGAGAAATGCGGTTTCAGTGAAGGTCACCTTGACTTTAGGAAGGAAACAAGGCCTGAATGATATGCTAATTAGGACACATCTCTTTGAAAACTGTCGAAATGGCGGAATGCGTATTTTTAAAGCAGGCCTGCGGTTAAAGTAGTTTACATCAAGTTCCCGATTTTTGTTTTCTTCCTAAAGACAGTTGGTGGGTCCAGTGGATCCCTTGTTGTTGAAATTCAATCCAAGGGCATTAAAGTGTAAACCAGTTGGAAAAACAAAGAGCTTTAGGGAAATTAGTTGCTTCAACAACAACAAACAAGCATTCGGTAATCTTCTTAGAGAAATTAATGAAGGAAAAACCCCCCTCAACTGGGGAGGAGAATGATCCGTGGCTCTCAACACTCAGGCCTGGGAGGTTTGGGGAGAAGGTGTAAATGAAGAAAGCGGGATTAAATCGGACTTCAATGAGAGCACAAAGAAATTTGGGGGATCTGAGAGCAAGGCGCACCCATTTCGAGGACCAATGGGTCCTAATCCTTTATGCAAATCTCCTTAGATTGAAGTTTGCTTAACTGTTTTATTTCTTTGCATACAATTAACATGCGAAGCTCTGAAATGCTAAACTACTTCAAAGAAGCTCCCTCCTCTAGAAGCTTCTAAATGCATGCTTCATTTAATAACCTTCCAAAGTTTTCTGATACTTTAAGATGAAATCTCATTTTTCAGAGTCTGAAGAGCCTTGCAAACACTCCTAAAAATCCCACAAAACCACAAAACCCGCCCCACCGCCAACCGAGCAACAAAAAGCACCCACCTTGCTCATTACAGGCTAGAATGTTACCTTCTTTTGTTGGTATAAGGTTGATAAGCGAATTTCCTGTCTCTTCGGCCAGTGTGGTCAGGGACCCTACACTCCTGTTTTTAAAAATTAACATGCAAGTCACAATCCTCAGCACCAAGTTTTGTGTTTCTTTTAGCTTTTTGTTTGGGAATAAGGTCACATTCACAGAAATTCTCCAGAACTAAAAACAGTATAAAGAACACTCTTTCCTTTTGCCTACGGCCACCCACTGTTAACGTTCAATCCCACTGCTTTATTGTTTGTGTACATCTCATGCACAGAAACACCCCCAAATTTGCTTCTTTCGGCCTCCGTAGCTCAAGTTACATGCCCACAGATACTTTGGTGGCGACTTCCTACCAGCAGGGATGCTCTAGTTACGTAGCCACAATATAGTTTTCAACATCAGTAAAGTGAACCTTGATATGGTAACTTTTATCTTGTTCGTCATCTCTGTTTCCATTTTGCCAGTGGATCCAGTAATGTTCTTTACAAGCAATTCCCCACCGTCCCCCCACCCCCCCCCCAAAGGCAAGACCCAGGATAGGATTGGGTATTGCACTGGGTTTTCTACCCTTGTCAGTTTGACCAATGCTTTTATTATTATTTTTTTAAGTTTATTTATTTATTTTGAGAGAGAGAGAGAGAGTGTGTGTGTGTCCCAGGCTTTGTACCGTCAGCGCAGAGCCTGATGCGGGACTTGAACTCACAAACCGTGAGCCAAAACCAAAAGTCAGATGCCTAAGGGACTGATCCATCCAGGCGCCCCTGAACAATGTTTTCAAAAATTTTTTAACGTTTATTTATTATTGACAGACAGAGCATGAGCAGGTAAGGGGCAGAGAGGGAGAGACACAGATTCTGAAGCAGGCTCCAGGCTCTGAGCTGTCAGCGCACAGCCCGACGCGGGGCTCAAACTCACGAACTGCAAGATCGTGACCTGAGTCGAGGTCGGATGCTCAACCGACTGAGCCACCCAGGTGCCCTTGAACAATGTTTTGAAAGTTATGTCCATTTTAAGCACTGTTGTTAGTAGCAAAAAAAAAAAAAAAAAGGTTATATTTAGTAAATGACTGTGTTGTTTAATTTAGATACCAAAGTTTGTAATTGATGTATGTGGGATCTAAGAATCAGGGAATGAAAATAACCGCAGTACTACAGTAAACCTTTATTGGTCACTTACTAGGTGCCAGGCGCTCTGCGAGGTGATCTAACGGGGCTATTTTTGACCCTGCCTCTTCTCTCAGGGCCTCCTTTCCTCTCCCAGCACAGAATGAAGGGGCTTCTAGAAAGAAAGGCTCAGGAGCCCGTTTTCTCATTCTTTCCAAGAATCTCCAAGTTTGAACCCAGTCCCGTGATTCAGGCCTGGGGTTGTAAAAGGCACAAAGCATCTGGGCACCCCAGGTCTCCGTCTCCAGCTACCAGAAAAGAAACAGAGTCCAGGTGTGAAGTGTTAGGAAGAAAAACAAAGCAGGCTAAGGGGTGGGGACAGAAAGTGACATGGATGTGGGAGGGGCATGGCTATTGCTTTTAGGGAGGCCAGGGAAGTCCTCTCTGCTGAGATGGCATTGGACAAGAGCCCCGGAGGCAGGAAATGGTAGCCTGAAGCATGTAGATATCTGGGGGAAAAACAGCCTTTGCAGAGGGACCAGTAAGGGCGGTGTATGTGAGCCACTTAGAGGAGCCCACTGTGGCTGTGGCACAGTGATCTGGGAGGGCGGTGACGGGAGAGGAAAGAACAGCGGTGGCCAGGGGGGTCTTGTAAGTCCTGGTGAGGACTCTGGCATTTATTCTGAGTGACAAGAGAAGTCATGGCAGGGTTCCGAGCAGAGGGATCTCTTCCAGGGTCGTCATGTAGCAGCGGGTAGAAACCAGGAAGCCATTGGGAGGCTATTACAACAATCCAGACCACGAGGGGGGGTTGGACCGGTGGGGACGGCCAGCCGTGCTTTGAAGGCAGAACTGCCATGGTCACTGATGGAGGGGTCCAGGAAGTCAGCCCTGAGCCACCGGAAAGACAGGCTTGTCGCTTACAGAGATGAGAAAGGTGCCGGAGCAGGTTTCGGTGAGAGGTTGAGATCAGAGCGGACATCAGAAGTTCATCTGTGAGCACTCTGAGACCCTTATTAGACGTCCAAGTGGCGAAAAGAGGTGGCTCTTGTTCCCAGACTCTGACACTTGCAGATATTGACTTATTTATTTTTAACGTTTATTTATTTTGAGAGAGAGAGAGAGTGAGCGAGCGGGTTGGGGAGAGAGGGAGAGAATCCCAAGCAGGCTCCGTACTGTCAGCAGAGTTCGATCCCAGGAACCGAGCCAACAATACATAATTAGCGACTTCTCGGGGTCGAAGTTTACACATGACGGGTAAGGAGAGATCTGGTCGTATGGAATTTTCTCTACACGAGACGTTGATAGGCTCAGGTTTATTTCGTGTACTAAGTTTGGCAGGAGCGGTGAAAGGGATAAGTCTGCCCTGAGATGATCCCTGTCATTGAAGATGTAAATGACAAGTCTTCCTGCCCAGGAGGGCAGGTGAGTGTGCGATCCACTGGTGCTGGTTTCAGAAGGGCTCTATTGGGGAGTGTGTGTGTGGGTGCACGCGTGTGTGCGTGAACGCCCTGGGGCTCTGGTGTGGGCTGTGCAGAAATCAGACAGGGCTCTGCGGGATGTCACCCTCCACTCACTCACTGTCTCTGCAGGGGCTCACCTTGCTTCGCCCACTTGTGTCCCCAACCTCTCCTCCTCTCCCAGTTGTCCCAATTCCAGGAACCATCACCACAGCCTTTTGTGTTCCCAGGTCCCTGTGCTGACAGAGCTTCTGAACAGGGGCGGCTTCTCAGTTCTCACCTTGTCCTTCCTCCCCCTCAGTGGTGAAGAAGGACAAGCTCTGGACTCAGAAGGCACAGTTGGAGTCTTAGCTCTCTCTGCTCCTTAGCTATGTGCCTTAGGCAAATCGCTGAACTTCTCTGAGCCTCAGTTTCCTTCATCAGTAAAATGGGACTGATGATCAGACCTGTCCATACAGTCGTAGCCAAGTTGGGCAGTATATGGGGCCGCTGTCTGCCCATACGGTGCATTGGTGGAAAATGGGTAAGACGCCCCTTCCTCCTGGGGACGCTCCCCCGCAGGGGGGCAATGGCTTGGTGAAGAGAATGTGGAGATTTATTTCAGCCCTACTTGGTCCCTCCTGGGCAGCTTCGACAAGGTGCTGTCTGCCCAAGCTGTTCACACAGGACCTGGAAATAAAGCTGCAACTTTTAGAACAGGGTACGTGTTTGGGCGCCTGGGAGGCTCAGTCGGTTGAGCGTCCGACTTCCGCTCCAGTCATGATCTCGCGGTCCGTGAGTTCGAGCCCCGCGTCGGGCTCTGTGCTGACAGCTCAGAGCCTGGAGCCTGCCTCGGATTCTGTGTCTCCCTCTCTCTCTGCCCCTCCCCTGCTTTCACTCTGTCTCTCTGTCTCAAAAATAAATAAACATTAAAAAAAAAAAAAAAAAAGGACATGGTACATGTTTAGCAAGTATCTGCCAGTATCGCTAAGTGTTATTATCCAGGTCCTGGCTTCCGGCACCCGCGATCATGGCAACCACACTGGCAGGGGTTCCCACGGCCCGGAAAGTTTTTTTTTTTTCTGAATTCAAGCAAGGGAACCCAAAAGGCGTGGCCCTGCCCATCACAGAGCCCACCCACCCCGCCCACCTTCCACTGAGTACCAGGTACGGGTGGGG
Source organism: Panthera onca (assembly GCF_046562875.1). NCBI lineage: Eukaryota > Metazoa > Chordata > Mammalia > Carnivora > Felidae > Panthera > Panthera onca. The sequence goes on along the minus strand of NC_138353.1, from coordinate 31,882,921 downwards.
AGGACGGGTGTTGCCACATAAACTTCCAAGTACCTGCTGGCAGCTGCTGGCATTTCTGAACTCGCAAAGAAGGGAAACGAATTTCCCCAGTTCCAGAAAATGGCTTGAGGCCTCCTAAATGCCCCCTTCAGACGGGCAGCTGGAGCAGGCTGGGGAGCAAGCCGCGCTGCGTGGGTTTCCCGAGCACCATATGGGCAACACGGCTCGTTCTGTGGCTACACCCGCCCTGGTTGTCAGCCCCAATCATACTTGCTGTAATCCGTGTTTTAATTTACTCTGCTGGTGCAACACCCGCGCCTGCCAGGGCGGTCCTTGGGGCCCCCTCATTCCTGCTGCTGATGACAAGGCGTATGCAAAAGGCACAATTATTCACCCACCAAGGTGACAGGGAAGGCCTCTGCCTGGGAATAGGTTTCCGGCTTCCAGCATTTTCTTGTCACTCGCTGAAGCACTTTGCAGTTTGCAAACAATCCTATGGAGACTTTTTTTTTTTTTTTTCCTCCCTCAGAAAAGCATTTTGATCAGAGCAAGTGATGAGGCTCCACGGGCTGGCCGCTGGCTCGCCATTGATTCCGAAGGCCCATCTCAAGAAGGGGTGCCACGCGCTCACTCCTCCTATTCAGCTGGATTATTGGATTTTTTTTTTAATCAAATAAGATTCTCCTCTCCCTTCTCCTTCTCCTTCTCCTCCCACACCCCAACCCCCCGCCTGTTTGGCCTCAAACAAAGGGAAATATGTCAAGCCCGGCCTATTAATTCATACAGATTTGGCATTGTTTATGTTCTCATGTGGACCACATTCCAAAGCACCAAAATAAAACAGCTCGAGTGTAGCTTTCTGCTCCCGAGCCCGTGATGTATTTCATTTGCTACGGTCCAAGCCATGGCAACAATGCCTTTCATTTTCTTATGGCCTAAAATGATTTTCTTTCTGTGAGGGCCATTTTGAGAAAGGAGGGAGACGGAGACAGACAGAGAGAGAAAGAGAGGGAGGAAGGGAGGGAGGGAGAGAGAGAGAGAGAGAGAGAGAGGGAAAGAGAAAAGAAAAGAAAACCACATCTCTTTTCCTTTTCAGGGGATCATTTGCAAGTTAAAGCTAACCTGGGGAGTGCAGTAACAATGGCGGTGGCCATAAAATGGTCCTGGCCGGGGGGGGGGGGGGGGGGGGGGGGGGGGGGGGGGGGGGGGGGGGGGGGGCCGCATGCGAATGAGGGTGATGTCGAGCTATTTACCTCTTTGTCCTTCCATAATATCTACTTAATGCAGTTCAATAGCAGCGGATTGTCAGCCGCATTAAGGATTCTAGTAAGTTCTTCCCAAAGCCCTGCTAGTCTCCTCCAGCTGTTGAGAGCCTGAAGCTTTCAGCTGAGCCTGGAGCAGAACCTTCCAGAAAGCACCTCTGGAAAATGGGTCTCCTCCAACCCAAGATTCAACCCACCTTGATTTCAGGCCTGTTGACCGTAGAGCCCAGCTCAGAAACATCGACCCGGCTGCCAGGCACAGCTGTTTCCAAATTTCAGCAGGCCCCAAAGCTTTGAATTTGGGAACCCTCCCCGCCCCCCCTCCATTCTATCCAATATATAAGATGCACCACATCCATCTCACATTAGATGTAATCTTCCTCACTCCAAAAATCTTTTCTGAGAGCCTTTTTAGAATATTGTCATCATTTCAGTATGCATGAGAAAATCATAAATAAAGCATAATAAAACTTCCAATTTAGTCTTCATTGGTTACTCCCATCAGACAAAGGTTAGACTTCAGAGGCATCGACACAATTCTCCCTCTTTAGATATTTCATTAAACCCTTGGTAAATTCAGCCTTGAAGTTTTTCTTCTGTATAACTTGAAGCCAGCGCTCTACGTTCGTCTTCCCCGGAGGAAACAAGTCTGTGGCTCTCAAGCCGCTGATTAAAGCGGCTTCTGGGCGCCTGGGTGGCTCAGTCGGTTGAGCGTCCGACTTCCGCTCCAGTCATGATCTTGCGGTCCGTGAGTTCGAGCCCCGCGTCGGGCTCTGTGCTGACAGCTCAGAGCCTGGAGCCTGTTTCGGATTCTGTGTCTCCCTCTCTCTGACCCTCCCCCATTCATGCTCTGTCTCTCTCTGTCCCAAAAATAAATTTAAAAAAAAACTTAAAAAAATAAAAATAAAAAATAAAACGGCTTCTACTCGCACAAAAAGGTTGCCCGATACTGATTCGATGTGATGTTCAGGCCGAGTTGAGTCAGCTGGTAAACCCCAGAGGCAGCCTTTAAAACCTTTACTCGGCGCTCCGAGCTTCCCTCTCGGGATCTGGCTAGACCAAACAGAGTCAGGTGACTGGGTTCACCCCTTCAGGGCCAGGCACGGTACCAGGCACCAAGGGGGTGCCCCCATCCGTTTCCCACACAATGATTTTTACTTAGTAATGAGTTCCCGAGACGGCATCCAGAGGCCCAGGCCCGTACTGCTTCCTTGAAGGCTAACTCCTCCTTGGGGCCACCCTGCCCCAGCAGACACTCCACAGGGGGATGTCCTTCGTGCCCTGTCGCGGCAGGAAACATCTCAGGCTGAGCAACTCTGGACTCGCCGTGGCATCCGGGAACTGGCTGCTCCTTCCAGAATGGCGGAGAAAGAAGGAGGTGGGGGGCGGGGGCTGCTGGAGGGCCAGCCGGGGGTGGGGGTGGGGGGGAAGGGGCCACACCAGGATTTCACACAGTTGGCTTGAAGAGGCAAGCACTAAGCTGCCTTTTCAACCACGGTAAACCCCGTCCATCTGGCCACCCTAAAACGCTGTTAGCTTGTTCGCCTGGCCCAGGGCTGACTGGGCCTCCTGAAGCAGAAGTAACGACCTGAATGGTGTAAACCCCAGCCACTTGAGGGTATTACATTTCATTTCATGCTTGACTTAATCAAAACTGGGGAAATGAAATGTACACCTTTTTGATGTTCTTTTCCCTGCTGTTTAAAGAGAAGAATCTTAACCCATTTGATCTTCACATGCACCCAGTAAATGACCAAATATGCCAAGCTGTCAAAAGCAGAAGGCGGCCAGTTGCCAGGCGGTGTTGGGTCACCGGGAAAGCACTTAATGCAGGCGAACTTAAGTTTGGAGCCCAGGGACTTTGTTGCAAATGCAGCGTTTCCCTCTGGCCTGGCCACCGTTAACCGACTTTTTAAAGGAAAAGGTGGACCGGGAAAACGACCCGGTCCCTGGATTCAGAGGGACGGAGCATGGGTTGACACTCGCTCCTTCGAAATTTCTCTCAGGTATCACCTCCTCCTTGAAGCTTGGCCCCCCGTCCCCCCCCCGCCCCCCAGAACTGGTGGAGGGGGTGCGCTCTGGGGTTGCTCTGTGAGGCCTGGATGCAAGTTACCTAACCTGTCGAGGGACCTCAGTGAACGCATCAGTGAAATGGGCACGGATTATAGACTTGACACCCCTGGTTGTTGTACGGATTAAATGATAAAATGTCTATAAAGTATTTAGCACGGCGCGTGGTACATAAGAGGTTCTCAGTAAACGCGGGCTATTATTATTACCATATTTGTTACTGACGGCTATGAGCTCCACGGTGCCCTCCCCGAATTCTCATGTTGGAGCTCCACCCCCAATGTTATTGCATTTGGAGCTGAGGCTTTCGGGAGATAATGAAGGTTACAGGAGGTCATAAGGGTGAGACACAAATCCGGTAAAATTGGGGCCTTCGTGTGGACCACTCGCCCACATGGAGAAGAAGCCATGTGAGGACCCAGCATGATGGCGGCCATCTACAAACCCGGAAGAGGGTCTTCACCAGAAATTCGATTGGCTGGCGCCTTGATCTTGAACTTCTCAGCGTCCTGAAGTGCAAGAAAATACATCTGTGTTGTTTAAGCGCCCCGTCTATGGTGTTTTGTTATGGCAGCCCAAGCTGACTAATGCACCAACCGGTTAAAGTTCTCTATTCTTCTTGTTTATACGTCCATCCTCTCAATGAGGCTCTGAAGGTCTTTGGCGATAGATCCCGTGACTCATCTGGTTTGGTATACTGGGGGCTTCGCGCTTTGCCTGGAGTAACAGTGGATGCTCGTTAAATACCTGTTAAAGACGTGGCTTTGCGTGTCAAGAGAGCCCTGGGCCCTTCCTTGTCCTAGTTTGACCCCTTCTATGCTCTGTAACCTTGGACAAGTCACTTACTCCCTCTGGACCTTGGACAAGTCAGACTCCCCTTCTGCAGCACGTCGGGTTGGACTGGATGATTTCCAGGGAGACTGTGAGTTGGCCTTTAATCAAAGATTGAGGTGGAGAGAGCAAGACCAGGGGACGAGTAGCTACCAGGATGAGACGGCTGTCTTTCCCAACCCCGGGCAGCAGGAAAAGGTTCAGAATGCTGTTGAGCCATCAGAAAGCTGCCCAGATGGGCTCACCAGACAGCTTGAGTTGGGGGTTAGGGGAGTGCAGGACTCACGGGGGGGCCACATGGGTGGTGTTGGAGCTCTGGTTCCTGTCTGCCCATCGGGGCTGGAGAAGGGCCGCGGGGCTGCCTTCCAGAACTCAGGGAGGTGGGTAAGAAGGAGAACCTGATGGGTTTGGAATCCCAAGCCCAGAGTTGGCTGAAACAGATATGACTGTCCGTCGAGTTGGGTGATCGTGAACAGCCTTACCTATGGCACCACCAGGAGCGGGCGTTTGCTGCTCAAGTCCCAGCCCTAAGTTCGGCCTGCATAGCCGGCTCAGTGAGGGGGGGCTCCAACGCCATTTCTGCCAGGCCTCCCTGGAGAGCCAGGAATGCCTCTTGGGTATTCTCCTACCCAGCCAGCCTCGCTAACTCCCTCACGACCTTGAACCTGTCGCGCCAACTCTCAGCCTCAGTGTCCACCTCGGGAAGAAACATAATCAACACCTGCCTCTGCCAGCACAAGTGTTTGATTTGTTTGTGCGGGCCGCTTCTCCACAGGCGCTGAGCTGACAGGGTAACTAAACCCTCCCAGACGACAGGCAGCGAGCTCGCCCGATGGAACAGAACACCGGAGACAACCCAAGTACACTCCGGTACGTCCGTGCGACGGACCGTTTTGCCGTCATCAGATGCTCTTGTCTGTTTCCAGACGATATACAGAGGCTGACGGCGGTTTTGCAAGATGTGTGTGTGCGCGCGCACGCACAACAGAGCAAGGTCACGTCTTTAACGCATCTGTGAGATCATAGGCTTTAGGAAGTGCACGGAGCTCTTATCTGTACTCTCAGCAAGTCCAGGATGGGGCAAATTACCTAACCTCACTCTTGGCCTCAGTTTCCTTTTCTGTAAAATGGGGGTGATATGGACGCCTAGCAGCCTCATCTAGTTGCTATAAAAACTAACTGAGTCGGGGCTCCTGGGTGGCTCAGTCGGTTAGGCATCTGACTTCGGCTCGGGTCATGATCCCGTGGTTTGTGAGTTCAAGCCCCGCGTCGGGCTCTGTGCTGACAGCTCAGAACCTGGAGCCTGCTTCGGATTCTGTGTCTCCCTCTCTCTCTGCTCTGCCCCTCCCCTGCTCGTGCTCTGTCTCTCTCTGTCTCAAAAATAAATAAAACATTAAAAAAATTTAATAAAATAAAAATAAAAATAAAAACTAACTGAGTTCATACAGAATAAGGTTCTTACCACAGGCTCTTAAAAGACATCCAGTAAAATGTGAGCTGTCATGAGTTCCATAGAAGCTTAAAAAAAACGGGGGGGGGGGGCAGGATTTGTCACAAAATGATAACCACGGTCACCAATGGTTTGTATTACATAAGTGCGAGCCAAACGAAAAAGGTGAGTTGTTTTTACATCGTTTTGTTTTGTTTTGTTTTGTTTTGTTTTGTTTTGTTTTGTTTTGTTTTAAGGAAGGAAAAGAGCACAAGGATGGGGCAGGGCTTATATATTTTCTGCCTGGAAAGATGTCCCAAATCTCTTGGGAAAGTGAAAAAGTGAGTTCACCAACAGTCCGCAGGGTGGGAGGTCAAGTTGCCAAATGAAACGCTGGTTTGCTAGCGAAATGAAAAGTCTCCACCAAAGAATAGGTCCCACTTCTCACAGTGGGGATCTCAGGAGCAGGACGGGGACAGGACAGGGAGGCCGGTGACGGTGACGCTCCCAGAGCACAAAACCTGCAGTTGCCCCACCCCGGGAGCTAGCACGTCCTTCAATGCGTCCCCTGTCTGCCCCATTCCTCGCCACCCCCCCCCCCCCATTCCCCTGCAGGCTCAGCGTTCTGCAGGACCTGCTACAAACTTTCACTCACTATGCTCTACATTGTTTACTCTTCTTTTCTTTATTTCTGCGTGGGGTTACTCTTCGTCATAATACTAAAGAGCTGTCTATTGAAACAACAGAATTGTTCTGGCGATGATTTTTGCATTTCTGTTGTTTGGTTTTCTTTCACGTTTTCTCTCATGTTTATTTCATCCATCGGGTACCAAGAAAGATGTACGACACTGAAAACGGACACAGTTACCCATCTGGATCCCCGGTGTGGAGTCGCCTGCCCCCCAACCTGCCTAGGCCCCGTGGTGCAGTATTTGCTCTGTGAAATAACCCAGCCCTTTTGAGCACTCCCTGTGTGCTGGGCCCTGTGCTGTCACAGCGATTAGCTCAGCTAACCTTTCTACAGCCGTTCCATCTAGGGTAGGTTAATATCCCCATTTTAAGATGGGCAACATGACGGGGCGCAGAGCCTGTTTTCCCTCTCTCTCTGCCCCTCCCCTGCTCACTCTCTCTCTCAAAATAAATAAATAAACATTAGGAGGGGCGCCTGGGTGGCTCAGTCGGTTGAGCGTCCGACTTCTGCTCAGGTCATGATCTCCCAGTCCGTGGGATCGAACCCCGCGTCGGGCTCTGTGCTGGCAGCTCAGAGCCTGGAGCCTGCTTTCCGATTCTGTGTCTCCCTCTCTCTCTACCCCTCCTCTGCTGGCTCTCTGTCTCTTTCTCAAATAATAAACATTAAAAAAAAAATTAAAAAATATATGGGCAACATGAAGTTCTGAGTTCAGAGACCTCAAGAGGCTTGCTCAGGGATGCACAGCTATTAAGAAATAGAGGAGGGACTTGAGCCCTTGGAGTCAGGTCCCTGGAGCTTATACCTTCAAAAGATACCCCGCACGGCTCTGCTGAGCCCGCGTTTGCCCATATAACTGCATCTTCAGCCGTCCTACCCCGGGATGCCCCTGGCACCTTTTTTTTCTTTTTTTTCTTTTTGGTGACTCCATATGCAACAGGTCTAATGCGAATGTGATGTGGCAAAGAACCCAAATATTCCACCAAGCAAATCCCACTCTCTGCCCCATCCCTGGGTCGCACCAAAGGTTTTTGTTTTTTGTTTTTTGGTTTTTTTTTTCTTTTCCTCTCTTTTGTTGCGAGGCCTCATTTCTGACTTGATGGAAACATTTGTAATAGATAATCAAATGCTGATACGTTGCAAGGGACAATGCCTTATTTGTTAAATATAAATGAACATGAACACGGGTCCTCTGTGCCAGGAAGGCAAAGGGTTCGGACGCCTTTTCAGAGGGACAGGCTGAGCCCCAGGAAAGAAAGCCGGGAGCCCCGAAAGGGTCTGGTCTAGGACGGTGATCGTCCGACAGCTCTTGTGTGACAAGATACATAGTTTCTTTTCAGCAACAGGCAGATTATTGGTTACTATAGTTTCCCTAATGCTCAAATACAGCTCAGGCCTAAGCTGAACAGAATAGGTTAAAAGGTGCCGAAGTTTGGCCCGGGAAGCCACATGTTGAGAATCAGACGCCAAACAAAGCAAAAAGCACATCTCCCTGGTCTTTGATGTCTTTTCTGAGGGATGTAGAGTAAGAAAAATACAACCGGTGCTCAGGCCAGGGGCTTGATGGGCCCCTGTGACAATGGCCGGCAGAGTGGGGGCTGAACACAATGCCGAGACAATGTCCCCAATCCCAGGCGTCCCTGGGCGCGCCATTCGCTCACAAACACTCCGCTGGAAAGAGCATTTTAGCCCCCGGTTTCTTAGAAAGTTCCTGCTGGCCTCCCCGGCCCAGCTGAACCGCCTGCCTTCCCGACCAGACCTTTTTACAAGGACCCTTCTGAGAGCTGCGACTTTCTCCCTAAAATGCCCCTGCCCCCCAGCCGCGTACACAAAGCCACACTTAGCACCATTTTCCCCCCACTTGTTTTAAATTCTCCTGGATCTGCAAAAACCTCTTTTCTCAACTTCTGACAAAGAGAGAGGCTTCCCCCCCTCAAATAATTCCTCTTGGCTCTCACATATTGCCTCGCGCATCCCTCGGAGGCGACGGTGTGACGTTTTTCATAAACGGGATTAAATTAACCACTATTTATGCCTGCGATGTGGGTTTCTCCTCTTCTGCCGGGATCGGTTTATTTCATTTCGCTTTTTATTTAAATTTAGGGAGCGGATAAGTATGCTTTCACATCGAGAGATCTCCATCCACCTCCAGCCTGCTGCATCTGGGAAAGTAAGTGTGTGGGAGATTATGAGAGAGAGAGAGAGAGAGAGAGAGAGAGAGGGAGAGAAAGACAAGCTTACCCATGGAGTTCTGAATGTTTTTTGGTGGTTGTTGCAGCATTGTGTTCTGAGTTGTCATTAGTTCTTTATGATGTTTCATGAAAAATATCTAATTGTAACAACTGTATTCCTCGAGTGAACATATTCCTTGATTTGAAGCACTCACAATGGCCATAGGATAACTGTCCTTGAATTTGAGCCCTTTGTGGGCCGTCAATAGGCTTACAATGTGCTGAATTAGCAGGCATATTAATGGGCCCATGCAATAGGAGCCCATTCTTCAGCCTCAAATCTTCTTATGCAAATACCCCATGAATTCAGTTCAAAGAGCTGCCTTCAAAATGAGCCGAGCACCCCCCTCAGGAGGGACCCCCGGGCGAAAGTGACATGAGAAAAGTTTGGACACTTGTTTTTATAACTGGACATGATCTTGTTATCATAATCTAATACTGGTCACTTGCATGGCCGGCTTGTAGGATTTTAAACCCTTAACAGAGAGAGATAATCTTGGCCTTTGTAGGAGTGTGGACAGAATCCCGGCGTGCGGGGAAAGCCGGCACTGAGATGCACAGTTCCCGCTTTCTCAAACAAAACTTTTCATGATAAAAGCTTTTATCCTGGGATAATCACCCGGCTGGATTGCGGTGGGGTTGGTCAGGTTGGCCGAAGGGCGGTAAAGGAACATTTTTGAAAAAATGAAAATTACCGATTCTCGAGATGCCCCACAATCAGGAGGAATCAGCTGTCAGGGTCCCCACAATGGGAGCTGTGGAATTTTCAAAGATCCCAGAGAGAACGGATTTTGTTGTTGTTGTTGTTGGTTTTTTTTTTTGTTGTTGTTGTTGTTGTTGTTGTTGTTTTTTTGGTAACCTCTCCTTAGCCCCAAGCAAGATAACATAAGGCTTAGCTAGCATTTCTGGGGGAACCCGCATGCACCAGGCATTTTTATTCCGTTCTTAGCCCTTCGCATGTATCTTGTTGGATTTTTACAAGTACCCTATAAAGTAGCTACAATTCTGATCCCCATTTTACAGATGAGAAAAAATGAGGAAAGGAGGTAAGTAAGTGCTGTGGGCACATTAACTAGCTCCGGCGGGAAACTTTCTCCAGGACGACTTTTCTTGCCGGAAGAATGTGCTTCCTGTCCCCTGTCCCCCTGTGGGCTGGGTGGCCGAACCAGTAGTAGGCTTTTGGGCCACCGGGCCCCTAATAAACTGTTCTTTCCTCCTTGGCACAGTTACATGATAAACTTGTATTTATACTAATATTTTAAAGAAGAATACAGATTTTAAAGTTTATTAATTTATTTTGAGAGAGAGAGAGAGAGAGAGAGAGAGGATCCCAAGCAGGCTCTGAGCTATCAGTGCAGGGCCCGATACAGGACTCGATCCCACATATTGAGAGAGCATGATCTGAGTCGAAACCAAGAGTCAGACGCTCAACTGACTGAGCCACACAGGCGCCCCTAGAAGAATACGGATTTAATAGTAATGCTCCTTGGGGTGTCTGCGTGGCTCAGTCGGTTGAGCATCCGACTTCAGCTCAGGTCATGATCTCGGGGATCGTGAGTTCAAGCCCCGCGTCGGGCCCTGTGCTGACAGCTCCGAGCCCGGAGCCTGCTTCAGATTCTGTGTCTCCCTCTCTCTCTGCCCCTCCCCTGCTCATGCTCTGTCTCTCTCACTCTCAAAAATGAATAAATGTTAAAAAAAAATTTAAAAAAATAATAGTGATGCTCCCTGATATTGTGACACTTTACTTGCATATAGAGCTGAATTCCATGGCCACCCGGAAGGTAAATACACTGCGAGGGTAACTTACGAGCTGAAAGTCAGCTATTGCTTAACAAGAAGTAACGGATCCCGTGGCTCCTCAACAGGAACAGCTGGTGTTTTCGGACTGTTTGCCCATTATTTACTCCGTATTTACTGAGCATCAATTCATGAATACCTCATACACTGTAAAGAAGGTAGGCTCTAATTTTCATTTTACGGCTGAGGAAACTGAGGCCTGGATTGGTTCAGCAATCTCTCCAAGGTCAAGGAGTTGAGATTTGAACCCGAGGACTCTGGGTCACCCTGCCATCACTCTGTTATACACCCGGATGTTTCAGCCCCCCTGGGGGGATCGTGGCTGCGCTTCGCCTTGATCTGCCCTGCCGGGCACTGCCACTCCCACCAGCTCATTCGCATTCACCTTCCTTCCCCCAAAGTCACTTTGAGCCCGATTTCTTTCCTTGCCCCTTCGCTCCCCACCTGTCTGTGGGAGTCTTCGGTTAGTTCCACGTTCTTCGGTTAGTTAAATCTCGCGTGTCCTCGCTGGGTGTGTGCTCAGGTGCGCGTGCGTGTTTGTATTTGTGTATTTGGGTGCTGGGGGCCGTGTGCACACACGTACGGTGGGAAGGATAGTCGTGGGGGGAGGGGGAGGCAGAGAAGGAACGGGATGATTTATCGTTAGGGAGACGGAAGAACCCAGAGACAGAGAACTTGCCCAGGGTTCTGGATCGGGGTCAACCCCTCCAAGAGACTCTCAGGCAAGAGACCTCTTCTCACACTATCGCACACCCCTCCCTGAGCTGGAAGGCTTGCGAGGTTTGTTACCGAAGGGATCAAATAACACAAGCGTGAGAGGTGTCTGTGCTCCCCAGAATAACGTAAAACAACAATACATGATAATAACAGTAATAGTAAACACTAATTGTAGATGCTTTATCATGCCCCAGGCACTGTGCTAAGGGTTTTACGTGTGTAATCCACTGGCAATAGATGGGACAACGCAAAAGAGAAAAAAATGTTGCAAATGTGGAATAAAACAAGCCATTGCTGGGAACATAGGACGGAGGTAGGAGAAGGTTAATGAGCAATGGTGTAGTGGTCAGCTTAGGCGCCATGACGAAATGCCACAGACTAGGTTGCTTGAACAATGGATTTATTTTCGCGTAGTTCTGGGGGCTAGAAATCCAAGATCAAGGTGCCATCGAGTTGCTTGGTTTCTGGTGAAGCCTCTCTTCCTGGCTTGCAGACAGCCATCATCTCACCATGTCCCCCCCCCACCCCCGCCCGTGACCTTTTCTTTATGTGCAGGTGCACGTGAGCGGGAGCACAGAGAGAGAGGGGAGAGAGAGACAGACACACACACACACAGCGCTCTGATGGCTTGTCTTTTTTTTTGAGGATACCAGTCAGATGACAGCCCCACCCGTATGACCTCCCAAACTCCCATATCTCCAAATACGGCCACACTGGGGCTTAGGGCTTCAATATATAATTCCGGAGGGGACACAAGTCAGCCCACAACAAATGGGGCCTCTGGGAACACCTGCTGGAGATAGGAGCATTGGAGGCTGAACGAATGATTTGAACGAGCAAGCTGCAAGTAGGCAGACTGCTTTTGTTTGGTCTGCAACCGTGCTTTTATTTTTATTTATTTATGAATGCTTTATTTATTTTATTTTATTTTATATTTTATTTTATTTTATTTTTTTAACGTTTATTTATTTTTGAGACAGAGAGAGACAGAGCATGAACGGGAGAGGGGCAGAGAGAGGGAGACACAGAATCTGAAACAGGCTCCAGGCTCTGAGCTGTCAGCCCAGAGCCCGACACGGGGCTTGAACTCACGGACCGTGAGATCATGACCTGAGCTGAAGTCGGCCGCTCAGCCGACTGAGCCACCCAGGCGCCCCAATGCTTTATTTATTTTTGAGGGAGAGCGCGCGCGCACAAGCAGGGGAGGTGCAGAGAGGGAGGGGACCGAAGATCCGAAGCGGGCTCTGTGCTGAGGGCAGCGAGCCCACCGCAGGGCTCGAACTCATGAACTGCGAGATCATGCTCCACTGACGGGTCAGCCGGGCGCCCCTGCACAGTGTTTTTAAAATGGGGAGAGAAAGCACCTCAATATTCCGCTTATTTGAAAAATTGAAAGCTTTGGCGATACTGAGCTGGCCCTTCCCAAACCGTGGCAGCCGGCTGGTGGGTGCTTTGTCTAGAAGCCCCCAGCTTCACTTTTCCAGAGTCCTTACCGCGTCCTATGGGGCAGGCCCACGAGTCTGCGTCCAAAACTTTAGGAGGAAGATGCATATCCAAATTCACACCTTTTGAGATTTCGGAGAGACGATATGGTGTCTACCTTCTATGACCTTCCAACCCCAACGCCATCTGGGGCAGCACCCCCCCGTAATGAGTCAACTCTTACCTCTGGAGTAAAGCGTATGAACATTCACGCTAAGTGGGATAAATAAAGGCTTTAGGTGGCCTCTCATCTGGTCCGGTCAGAGTTTGCTGGCAAATAAGAGTTGGTCAGAACAGATTCTGCCACAGAGGATTTACGGTAAACGTGCCGTGTCCAAAGGCTTTCGAGTTTGGGAGTCTCAGGTAAGGAGTTGGGTCCCATCTTACACCCACCCAGCCTGCTTCACTCACGTGAGTCCTGGCCTCGCCCCGACAGACGTCTCCTTTTTTAAATTATTTTATTTTATTTTATTTTATTTTATTTTATTTTATTTCATTGTATTGTATTGTATTTATTTTGTTTTGTTTTATTTCTTACTTCTGCTTTAACAGATGAAGTATATGGGACAGCATGTGGGAGAAAGAAGGGTTTCTAGGCCCAAAGGCTTGGAGACAGCAAGGGAGATATTTGCCAGCAAATGTTTAATGTAACTTTTCTTTAAAATAATTTTGTGAGGGGCGCCTGGGTGGCTCAGTCGGTTGGGCGTCCGACTTCGGCTCGGGTCATGATCTCGCGGTCCGTGAGTTTGAGCCCCGCGACGGGCCCTGTGCGGACGGCTCAGAGCCCGCAGCCTGCTTCCGATTCTGGGTCTCCCTCTCTCTCTGCCTCTCCCCTGCTCATGCTCTGTCTCTCTCTGTCTCAAAAATAAGTAAAAACATTAAAAAAATAAAATTAAAAAGTAATAACAATTTTGTGAAAGGGACACATGCTTCAGAAAATTCGTCAGAGTAAAAAGTATAGCGTGTCCCTCCTACGGTCCTGCTTCCGTCCACCGAAGCTGGTTTCAGGCTGCGGGCTAGGAGGAGAGCGACTCTAGATGATTCTGTAGAAGACCATACGTAACACTAGATCGTGCACCCAGCCTCAGCAAGGATACGGGCCACATTGTTGCTGATACCATCATCCAAATGCTGCAACCTAGGGCTCTGTTCGCGCTGCGTGTGAGTTTGGACAGACACGAGTGCCGAAGGGTGCTCAGAAATTAGTGTGGCCACAGGAGTCACATAATGAAAACCTCTGTTTACCATTTCATCTAGGGCCACAATGAGAGAGGAAATACAATGGACCTGATTATACCTTTACTGCTTTTCTAGAAACCAAAAATCACATTTATTTACCATCCACACAGACCGTTTGAACGTTTAAGTCAGGTCCTGTCCCTCCCCTTACTTGACTTCTCAGCGATGAATGAATAAGACAAAGATGTCTGCCATCGGGGAACTTTAGATTTCCCTTGGGGAGGCTGGTCGCCTGACTCCTCCCACACTGCCTGTTACCAGTTCAGGGGAGAGACCCGGAAGGCAACAGGTTTACCCTTAAGTGCCATTGGAAGAGAGGAAACTGAGTCACGTCTGGTGGAAGGATTTACCCTGGTCGCATTCAATTACAATCACAAATCAAATGGTGCTAACTTACATCCTCAATTTGCATCATATTGGATCGGTTCCTTGAAGAAAGATAACTCATTTCATTTGTTTGGTTCAGTTAGGTCTTTTTCCCTTGACCGTCCACGTAGAAAGGATCTCAGGAGATGACTGTGGTTTAGATCACCGTCTCTCTTACGAGCACATTCTGTACTTCAGGGAGGTCTCGACTTTCCCCAGAGTTTTTCCTGGAGGGTAATTGGAAACTGTGCTTAACGTACCATGGCTTTTCAAATTGAGTTGAAAAGTTCATCAAAATGTCATTAATCTGCTTTACATAGCCTTTCTTGATTAAGTCAAACTTGTATCTGACCAATTATTTATGAAACGGCGCTCTTGATGGAGCGGTTTTGGCATCTGTGGCCCGACGTTAGGTTGGCGAAGGGAATGAGCACTTCACACCTGGGGGGCCCCGAGACCTACTCAAATGCCATCACGGCCGGTCCCTTGGCCCGAGGAGACGCTGCGGTCCCCCCTGGTAACTTGTAACTGATCACCACCGTCTCGTTGCTAAGTGCAGTTGCTACACGTGAAGGGTGATGGCGGGGTGGGCACAAAAAAGCCATCCCCTCTCATCTTGGGGTGACTGTTGGGAAGAACCTCTTGCATATTTCAAACCGCTGTAACCCACGTTTGATTTCGCTCAGGCTGCCCTCTGGAAGGGGCACCAAGGGAAGAGGCTGGGCCGGCCCTTCTGACCTCTGCCCTGCAGTGGGGTTGGCAAAGAAGTGAATCCAGAACTTGGGCTAGAACCTTAACAGTGGCAATAATCACCCTGGTGGCAGCGAGCGTGTGGTTCTATGCGCTGGACACAGGGTTCTTACAATATCTCAGTGAAAGGATTATTGGCCTCTTTTCTCTGATAAAGAGGCAGAGGCTCTAAGAGGTTAGTCTGTTTACGCAAGATCTCGGGATCGAGGCTGGAAACTGAGTCTTTTTTTTCTTTTCTTTTCTTTTCTTTTCTTTTCTTTTTTCTTTTTAAATTTTTTTAATGTTTATTTATTTTTGAGAGAGAGAAACAGTGTGAGTGGGGGAGGGGCAGAGAGCAAGGGAGACACAGAATCTGAAGCAGGCTCCAGGCTCCACGATTGTCAACACAGAGCCCGACGCGGGGCTCGAACCCGCGACCCGTGAGATCATGACCTGAGCGGAAGTCGGACACTCAACTGACTGAGACACCCGGGCGCCCCTCGTTTTTTTCTTCTTTTAAATCAGGAATTTTGATATTGGAAACATGTAAGTTTTTAAAGTTTTTATTTATTTATTTTGAGAGAGAGCACATGCAGGGTAGGGGTAGGGAGAGGGAGAGAATCCCAGGCAGGCTCTGTTCTGTCAGTGGAGAGCCTGACTCGGGGCTCGATCCCGTGAACCACGAGATCATGAGTTGAGCCGGAATCAAGAGTTGGACACTTAACTGACTGAGCCACCCAGGTGCCCCAGAACCCGAGTCTTTCTGTGTGAAAGAAAGGTATTCTGGCACTTAGTTGCTATGACTGTTATTTTTATCGCCCCCAATCAGCTTCCTTGGGACAGAGGGGACATTTCTCAGCCTCATTGTCAGAAGGCCACAGACCCCTAGTGGGTGAAACCATGTTTAATGACTTAGGCAGGAATCACAAAACCGTGGCATCTTTTTTTTTTTTTTAATGTTTATTTTTTGAGAGAGAACGAGACAGAGTGCAAGTGGGGGAGGGGCAGAGAGAGAGGGAGACACAGAATCCGAAGCGGGCTCTGGGCTCGGAGCCGTCAGCACAGAGCCCGATGCGGGCCTCGAACCCATGAACCACAAGATCATGACCTGAGCCGAAATCGGATGCCTAACCGACTGAGCCTCCCAGGAGCGCCCACCCCCCACCCCCCGAACCCGTGGCATCTTAAAGAGGACACACTCTGCCAGGAGCCACAGGGCAGCGTAGAATCAGGGAATCAGTGAAGACCAGATGGAAAATTCCAGGAAACAGCCAGTGTGTGTCCGAGAACAGGCCGGAAGGGTGGTCTCCCAGGGGCCACACTCCTCCAGGGCTTCTGAGAAGGAGGAAGCTGCCTGCTCTGGCACGGTGGCCACACCAGGCCTGGACTTAAGTGACTGTGGCTTCCCTGTTTGTCACGGTGGCAGGTGCGGCGCCTGGAACTTCTGCCAGCAAGCTCAACGCATGCCATTAGACCGTGTTATGTGGGTCAAGGTTCCTCTGCGAGAGCGAGAGGGAATGAGACAGAACCGGTATTTCTGGAGTTTCAGAAGCTTCAGGGTTTCCTGACGGTGCTCTGGGCAAGCAGCCACCAACACCTCGAGACTCAGCCAGATCCTGTTTTATGAGTTTCTAGGTCCCCCAAAGACATCTTTATTAACGGCTGACTCCAGAGTGTGGCTTTTTAGGGTCAAGTCTCCCATATATTTCCTGTATCTTCTGCAGGGAGGGGAGGGGGACATGGGCACACGGACTGCTGGGTTTCTTTGCGTTTGTTTTTTACGCTTTGAACTTGCTCCTCTCTCCCTTTTTCCCTTCTCCTTCTTCTTCGAGGTTTTAAGTCTGTGGAGAGGTTTCACAGTAAGTTGAATGTGAAACACATCACCCCAGTGCATTAGCACCTCCCTCCCTGCCTGGGGGGGGGGGGCTGTTCTGTAAGAAGGACCACCTTCCATGAAATCATTGTGGCTGCACTGGCTTTAGCTATGAAGGAGAAAAGCCCCCTCGGAACTACCTTAAGCAAAAATGGGAAATCTACTTAATTGCCTCGTGCAGCCAAGAAGTGCCCGGGGGTGGGGTGGGGGTGGGGCCTAGATCCGGGCTGAACCTCTCATCAGATGATGTTAACAAGATCTGGTCTCTCTCCTCTTGTGTCTCTTTGTTGGCTCTCTCTTCAGGCCCGCTGACTCCTTAATTGGTGCAACGGGCTTCCGGCTCCCAACTGTTCTCCCAACGGTCATGGAGTGTCTCTAATTGGTTCAGGATGGGTCATATGCCTATCTCTGAACCAAATGGTCAGAAGATGGGGTGTGCTGATTGGCTCGTACCTGGGTCTCATGGCACGCTGGCGCTTAGAACAGAAGGGCTCCTCCCAAACCACACGGAGTGAGAAATGGGGCCAGGTAGGGGCGGGGTGGGGGCAAAGGGTGGGGAAGACCCAGAAGACATACAGATTTTTGTTTTCTTTCTTTTTTTAATGTTTATTTTTTGAGAGAGAGAGAGAGAGAGAGAGAGAGAGAGAGAGAGAGAAAGCAGGGGAGGGGCAGAGAGAGAGGGAGACACAGAATCCGAAGCAGGCTCCAGGCTCTGAGCCATCAGCACAGAGCCCAGTGCAGGGTTCGAACTTACGGACCCCGAGATCATGACCTGAGCTGAAATTGGACGCCACCCAGCTGCCCCCAGATTTTGGTTTTCAAAAGACAGAGAGCCGTTGCCCAAGGTTAGCGTGTTGCTACCAAAGATCCGATGTCTTGAGGCAACTCCTTGAATGAATAACTTGCAAACAGTGCGCCTGGTCTTAGTATCCTGGGTACTGGAGAAGTGGGACATTGCTGAAGGACATAGATTTGCCAGACTCTTATTGTGGAAGCTCAGGAGGAGGCAAGGATGACCTTGCTTTGATGTCATTTTTTAATCAATGTGCAACACGTCCTAGAACAGCCCTATTGGCCACCTTGGCCACTAACTCCTGTTCCTCTGCAAAATGGATCCTGTTGGATGTATTGCTGGGTTTTTCTTCTGATCCCCGGGAACTTTGCTGTGTTTTCTCCACTTAGCAAGGAAATGCTACTCTGCGTGTAAAACGTATCTAAAAAAAGAAAAGAAACCTGGAGTCTTAACAACTGAGAAAAATCTAAAATGAAATCCCGTACGCCGACAATACTGTTTTCCACTCTCATGGAAATTTTAACCTTTCAAGTACAGTCACATCCATCATTACTTTTGATCAGTGAGGACTCCTGTTTTTGACCCTCACGATATCGCTGTGCGGAAAGTAGGGCTGGAGACATTTCTTCTGTGTGTCCTTATCGGACGTTGCTCAGAGAGGATGTTGCTCAGAAGGTTTCTGGCTGCAGAAACAGAAATCCAAACGCCCGGGCTATGACTGAACCGACATTTCTTTTTCTCCAATAACCAGAAATCCAGAGGCTGGTGGTTGAGGCTGTTTATGTGCTCAGTGAAGTCACCCGAAACCTCGGCTCTATTTCTCTTTTCTGTGATCCCTCCTGGGCTGGCTTTTATCTTTCTGCTTGTCATCACGTAGCTGTGAGCAGGTTGCTGCAGGTGCCCAAATCGTGTCCAGAAAAAGCAGGAAGACCAAAAACCCCCCCTGTCCCCACCTCCCCTGGACCATCCAGTCCTCATTAGGCCTCTGCTTACCTTTTATTGGTCAGAGCCCTGTCACGTGGCCGCTCCCGGCTTGCAAAGGACACTGGGGAAGGAAGGAACAATCAGATTTCCAGCTGCATCACGGGAGGTGGCAAAGAGAGGGAGGGAACCAGCACTGAATTAGGCAACCCGCCGTACCCACCACAGCGGATGAGGCCTTGCTCAGGATCACGCGCTAGCCAGTCAGTCTAGGACCCAGGTGTCCTGACATGTAGCTCTGAGCTTACTTTACGAGGATGAGGCTACGTCGGTCTTTTTGTAATGACCCCGTTTCCAGAAAGACGGAGCTCCTTGACGAACCCAGAAAAAGAACTTGCTCTTTAGAAATTCCACCCATTCCATTTAGTTGACTAGAAATTGTGTTTGTATCCCCACTGCCTTTTTTAACCAGACATCACGGGCCTATTTATAACTGCAATAATACTCAAAGTAATAATAACAATGAGTCAGTCCCAACAGTCCTGCAACATAGCTCTGTATCTTGGATCTCAGATATAAGAAGCTCAAAATAATCGGAGTGTAAAACCCCAAACACATTGCCTACCCAGAAACCCGCTGGATAGAGGTGAAATAATCACGACAAACGGGTACACTTATAGATCAGTATTTTTCAGCTGCAGCCCCTTCGTGGGTGGCGAATTCAATTTCGTGGGCCCATGGCTGGCGTTAAAAAAAATATGGGATAGAATATTACAGAAAAGATAGTAGCAGAGCGCGTCGCGCATAGAAAGGGGAGTCTGACCGCGGAACTTTCCTTTCAGCGTCTGTGGGTATGTGCCCACGCACACGCACCCCGTGGGCCACAGTCCGCAAGTTTGAAAAACACTACATACTGTTAATGCAGGAGAAGCCAACGCTACGGGGACTCGGGCCACTAATGTATTGTCCTTCTGCTTCCTAATTATCTTGAAAGCCTGCTTGAAGGGGGCTTTGCACAAATTTCAATAACCCTACTGCCACTCTCTGTCTCTTTGGGCTGAGTGGCCCGTCATCCCTGGCACCTCGGCGAGCCAGCGCTGGCTAATTAGAGCTGCTGCTCTCGGAGACAGGCCTCGTTCGGTGTTACGATTCCCCGGAGTCTGTCTCCTGTGGCACCTCGGATTGGTGGCCTGGAGTACTTGGTTCCTTGCCTCCGAGTGGTGATGAGCTCCTTGCAGTGCGAAGGGGAAGCGACGACTGGGGGTCTTAACGCCTCCCCCCTTTAAAACCGGGGCTTCTGGGTTTGGGGTTCGGTATTTGGGCCTCTCTGCTTCGGATTCAGCTAGATTTCTGTTAAAAGCCAGCAAACTTAAAACAGCCTGTCTGCCAGCATCGTCTTGCTTGCTTGTGAGAGATGACTCTTGTTCTCGACCCAGACGCTGTCTTTCTTTCTGTCAACATCCCTGATGCAGGACAGGGAGGGAAGAAAGAGAGCAAGCAGGGATGATGCTTTGGGGGAAAATCCCAGCCATTCTCCTCCCCCGTGGCCCTGGGTACCCCCATAACAGGACCCAAACCCTCCGGACTTTAACTCAGCGGTTTTAAGACCAGTGACGCCCATCTCTTATGGTTCTTGCACCCATAGAAACGTAGCAAGAGTAATCAACTTTGCCAGTTCTCTCCACCCAGGATACCGTAGATCTCTGTTAAATCACCATCGTTACTCCAGGTCAAGGGAAAACTAGAAAATATGCAACTTAAGCTTTGTTTAAGATCAGCAAATTGCAAAATCCTATGCTGTTCTGCGACCTTCAACAGCATAATTAGAGCCTACACGTTAAAACTCAGATATGGTAAGAAATGTCACTTTATATATTTTCCATAACTGACCTCTTCTCTGTCAAGGGTCCCTTTCTCATTGATTGCAGTGTCCCCGGGTTTAAGATCATCTCTGCTGAGTAAATATGAAATGCATTCAAAGTTCCTGACAGAGCTGTTTCCTCACATTCCAACAATGTCTCCCTTGTCACTTCCAATATGGCGCCTGGTATGGAAGCTTACATGACTCCATGGCAGTGAAGAGAAGGGGGTAACAACCCTTAGGTTATTCTCTGAGGCCCCATTGAGGAGTCTGACGGCCCATTGCGTGGCAACCTAGCACCTTATATTGGCATCCGGAGGTGTGGACCCATTCCTTCTGGTCTTTGGAACATCGGGGTTTGAACCCACCACTGAGGGCTTGGCCTCTGCAGTGGCCTCAAATTATAAAGCATGCCCTCTGTGGCTGCCTCACTTTAACCCTCTCCTGGCTCACTCTTTCTCACGATTTCTCTCTCCCTTCACTATGTCATGTGGTAATTTTGGGGTACCCCACATGCTTTGGGCTGACTAAAGGCTAGCTTGTCTGCCTTGACAGTGTCCTTGGACCATGCTGTTCCAGGTTGGGCATGAAGTCACGCAGTGCTGTGTTAGTCCTAAGCAACTGAAAAGACATTCATGCTTCCTGTCGGATGGGAACCTCTTTGACATCATGGACCCCATTCTCTCTAGGCTGCGTGTACACAAAGCTTTACGTTCACGTCTCTGGGCCCGCTCTTGACATATAAACGGAAGTCCTGAATGTCTCCTTTTTCCCCAACAATGATCATTATTTCTAGACTCAACAGAGTCCACACTGAGGCACAATGTTGATCAGTGATCGCTATCTTTTTCTTCCCCCGAGACACTAAATGCAGAGATGGGGGGGACGCCACAGAAAAACTGGCAAGTAGACATCATGCATGATCATGTACGGGCACATCAGCATCGCTGATCATCATGGCTGGGGGCGCATTGACGTCATCCACTCTCAGGCATGGGCCACATCGGCATCGTCGATTATCAGGCATAGGACATGTGGGCTTAGCTCTAAACACATTTTTCATCTTGAAGCCGAGTGACAGGGCGTGGGGGTTCATCTTAAGATCCTCTCTACTTTTCCATAGTCAAGAGTTAAAAATCAGCCATGAAGAATACACATAGGGGCGCCTGGGTGGCTCAGTCGGTTAAGCGTCCGACTTCAGCTCAGGTCATGATCTCGCGGTCCGTGAGTTCGAGCCCCGCGTCGGGCTCTGGGCTGACGGCTCGGAGCCTGGAGCCTGCTTCCCATTCTGTGTCTCCCTCTCTCTCTGCCCCTCCCCCATTCATGCTCTGTCTCTCTGTCTCAAAAATAAATAAACGTTAAAAAAAAAAAAATGAAAAAAGAATACACATGCCCATCGCACCGAGACACGTAAGCTACGGTCATGGTCAGGTTGAAAGCTCTGAGCACCTCCTCCCACTCAGCGGCTGGCGGGAGTCTGCAGCTGAAGTTTGGGCTGGACGTCGTCACAGCCCTGCTCTAGGCCACCGGAGGCTCCTGCTTCATTAAAGTGGCAGGGGAAGCCCCTAATTTAGCCAGATTTAATTTTCAACTTTTATAATTCATTTAAAATTTGATCAAGGAGTTAATTTATGACAAGGGCAAGAGGTGCCTTGCCAGCTCATCTGGTGGGCAAAGGCATTATAACTTAATTTATGGTTAAGGCAGCTTGCTATAATTGAGTGCAAAAAGGTGGTTTCTCGTCTGGAGTTTGGAGTCCCGTGGCGAGTGGAGACAGAGGTGGGCGTCCCGTGCTCTCCCTCGAGAGGTGGGCATGTGGGTGTCGGTGCGCACGGAGGTAGAACCTTGGAGGAGCGGACGTTTTGAGCAAAGGCCATTGATCAAAAGCTTGTCAAGGGGGTAGGGAAGCCCATTCTGGCCGCTCCACACCCAGGACGTTCTGGACTTCTCCTATGGCCCTCGGGGGATGGGAACAGCTTCTGGAACAGGGCAGGAGGATGAGGCCAGTGGGTCTGCGACGCGACGGATGTGACCCAGAGCTGGAGGAAACTCTGAGGTGCTCCCCGCGAGGCCGGGAGGCGCCGAGGGCTTTGAATTCGTTCAGCAGCTCAGGCCATAGCGGGTGCGCGCGGGTGTGGGAGTGTGGGAACGTTCGCATGCCTGACTGTGAATGTGTGCGGTTGTTTGCATGGGGGAGGATGTGAGTCTACCTGTGCGTGTGCACGGAAACGTATACACGGGTGTCGCATGAGCCCCGGGGGCTGCATAGGGTGACTGCGGTGTAAATCTGGTGTGCGGGATTTTTTTTAACATTTTATTTTATTTTATTTTATTTTATTTTTTTTGGAGAAACAGAGCGTGAGCAAGGGAGGGGCAGAGAGAGAGGGAGACCCAGCAGCCACAGCAGGCTCCGGGCTCCGAGCTGTCGACACCGAGCCTCCTGCGGGGCTCGAACCCACGAACGGGAGATCGTGACCTGAGCCCAAGCCGGGACGCTCGACCGACGGAGCCACCCCGGCATCCCTGGTATTGGGGATTCTTATGCCCGGTTCATCTTCCTCACCTTTCCCTCATTCACAAAAATACGTGGAGCACCTTGTAAGTGCTGGACCCCAGGGGGGGCCCCGAGACCGCAGGGGAGAACGGTCCGCCATTGCCACACCTGCACTCAGACCAGGAGCAGACAGCCTGTTCCGAGGCCACCTAGGCCATGCATCCGCCTCCCGGGAGACCAAGGCGCTTGGTTGACGGGGGCAGAGTGGGCTTCCGCACACTCAGGAAGCCAGAGACCTCTGCCTCCTGGGCATTGCCGGCTTCCCCCCTGCGCCCCTCCGCAGGAGGCACCCGTACCTTCCTCGGCGCCTTTGGGCCACTTGTCCGGCGAACGCACGGAAAACATAGCACACGTCGGATCGACCGACGGATGCCGGCTTTGTTCTATCTTCAAACGTAAGCGATAACTTCCGCGGAGTTTGCGCCTGTACCGTACCTAGAGCTCTGCAAATGTGATCTCATTTAGTCCCCAGGGGTCCCACGGGCCAGGAGCAATTATGCCCCATTGGGCGAGGAGGCAGTTGAAGCCCAGAGAGGTGCAATGAATTTCTCGAAGTCACGCAGCCAGCCAGTGGCCCTGCAGGGATTTGAACCCATGATTGTCAGACCCTGGGGCCCTGCCACTGTGATTTCATGCGAGTCCGTGGCTCCAGGCCCTCCCAAATCTACCCTCAGTTGACTATCCCGGGTCCAAGTTCCACCATCTGGAGTAGAAAGTGCCCCATTAGCTACAGGCCCCATGTGCCATGTGTGGCTGGTTTCCAGCCCCGACTCACCCTCTGCAGGTGTCCTTGGGCGGTGACCCCCCCCTGCACCCCGAAAGTAGCAATTCTGGCCTCTGCCCACGCGGTGCCCAGTGCCCGGCAGACCTTGTACCCGGGTTCCTCCTCCACCCCACACACGGGTCCCCGAAGGCCCGGCTCGGAGGCTGTTTCCACCTCCCGTCGGCTTGGCATCACACCGTCCCTCCGAACCCATGGTCCCTCCCCGCTGTGTAGACGCCTCAGACCAGCGACAGCTTTCTACCTCGTGTAGGAGCCATTGGTAAGCGAGAGTAGGTCCCACCGCCGTCCCCATTTTACAGATGAGAAAACCAAGGCACAGAGAGGTTCTGCCATGAATTCAAGATCACACGGCTCCTGGGGGACGTGTGCCTCGGTGTTTTACCACTATTCACACACTCTCAGGAATGTGTTGAGTGACGGCTTTCCTGAGGATGCTTACACTCTCAAAGAGAACCAAGTAGAGAGAATAAGGCTTGACCGCCGAGGAGGAATCTAATGGGGGAATTGTAGGCACTGTGGCTCCGGCCGGGGGCAGAGATGCGGGCCAGAGAGGCTCGGTCAGGCCCTCCAAACACAGCTCACAGGAAGCTTCGGTGCGGCGGGCTGGCCAGGGTCACACTCTCCATTGCTGGAGGCCCCTTTTAAATCAGATGTTGTGACAGAAGTGTTATGACACGCTCCCTCTGATGTGGGCCGGAGACAGATTTTAGCCAATCAATTGCATCTAACGTCGCTGTGGTTTTTACAGCCTCATGCACTGTCCTAGGCGGCCCCTGGCCTCCGTCTCCCTGGGGGCCGCAGGGTAATGGGTATATTAAATAAATCTATTATGTGAATCAATGAGACATTCTAGGGAATCCTCGTTTCAGCGCTGAAGAGAGTGAAGAGGGACGGGGCTCTGAGCTTTGCGTGGCCACTTGCCATGAACGTCTAAAGGGGCGTTGTGTTTTGAGGATGCAGGGGTGGGGAGGGAGGAGACTTGAGGGGGGAATACCCTCGTGGCAGCCCTCACCACGATCACAACCGCCACGGGGCAAGGGGGGGTCTGTGTGTCTCCCTTCCCAGGTGAGCTCAGGGTCTGCTGTGTCGAGCTGGGGAAATGACCGTCAGATGAGTCGTATTGACTCAGCTGCTCTGCCCTGTTTGCCTTCTCAGTGTACGTCGGGGTTTCCCAACCTTGGCACTATTGACGTTCGAGGCAGGACCCATCTTGTTGTTGTTGGGCTTGGGAGCAGTTCTGTGCCTTGTAGGATATGTAACAGGACCCTTGACCTCGAGCCACTCGTTGCCGGGAGCAAGCCAGCCCTCCTCAGTTATGACAACCACAAACGTCTTCTGACATTGCCAAGTGTTCCCAGGGTGGGGGAGAACCACTGGCCTCCTCGGAAATCTAAAGAACGGGGGGGTTAGCTTCTCCAGCGAGGAAGAAAACGAAAGAAGGTGTCTTGGGCATTCCTTGCACTGAAAGATCCAGAGCCCTCGCACCTGGGAAATGCGTTCTCGAGAAGAGCCGGCTTTTGGTTGAGTTCCGCGAAGATGATCCTGCGAGTCCCCTCTCTGGCGGGTGGAGGGAGGTGTTCAGAGGTTGTTCGTCATGATGTCATGATGTTAGGACCAAGGCAGCCCCATCAATTCTGGGCCTGCCCACACTCCCCGAGTTCCTCCTGCGTGCTCGGCATCATGCTAAGTGAACACAGGCTCTCTGTTCATCTTGTGGGTTTGGAACTTGAGAAGGACAGGGGCAGAGTTGTTCTTAAGTGATTCGTCCCCGGAAAATTCGACACAGGACAAACAAGGGAATAATGATTAAAATCACAGTAGCTCAGACGTCCTCGGCATTTATTAGGGATGAGGGATTTTGCAAGCTTCCTCCCCTTTAGTGCTCACCACCATGCCAGAAGGTTGGTAGAGTCGAGAAAACCCAGGACTCGACGTGGTGAGAAACTTGACCGAGGTCACGCGGCCTTGAATCCGGCAGGATTGGGCTCCACAACCTATGGAGATTTTTGCTTCCATACGCAGCACTAAAGGAATTACACGCAAACAGCCATATACCCACCACCCAGATGATGTAATTAGCGTTTCATTATACATGCTTTATTACATATCCATCTACTATCCACTCATCAGTCCACGTCATTTGTTTTTACGTGTGCGCATTTCAAAGTAAGTTGCAGCTATCGCTACGCTTTACCTCTGAACGCATCAGCCTGCGTAACTTTCACTAGGGTTTAATATTTGCTTACGGCTTTTTCTAAGACAAAATTTTCATCCGTAAAACACACACTTTAAGCACGCCAACGCGTAAGTTTTATACGTATCAATAGTTTCTTCCCTTTACCTCAATTTGCTCCTCCCCACTCTCTTACTTCTGAACGCCCAGGCTATTTCCAGATTTTTTACTATTATGAATTAGGTGGCCGCCAATGCTCTTGCAGAAGACTTTTGATGGACACACGCTTGTATTTCTCTTGGGGAAATAAATACCTCGCGCTTGGAATGCTGGGTTATCAGGTTGCTGTACCTTCAGTTATATAACAAAAAACTGCCTCGCTTTCCCCAAAGTGTTAGTACCATTTTATATTCCCGTCAAAAATGTGAGAGTTCCAATGGCTTCGCAACCTCACCAGCATTTAATGTTGTTGATTTTTTAGTTTTCACCATTCTGGTGGGTGTAGAGTGTAGCTCTTCAAGTTCTGTTTTAATTTGCGTTTTCCTGATGACTAACGACGTTGGGCACGTCTTTGTGTGTTACTGGGCACTCATAAATTCCCACACACTTTATGAAACTGCTGTTCAAGTCTTCTATCCTTCAAAAAAAATCACACTGCAGGGCGCCCGGGTGGCTCAGTCGGTTAAGCGTCTGACTCTTCGATTTCAGCTCAGGTCACGATCTCATGGTTGGGAGATCAAGCCCCGCCTTGGGATCCACGTGGGTCGTGGAGCCTACTCGAGATTCTCTCCCCGCCTCTTCCCCACGTGGGCACGATATACAGATACGTATTTTGAAGTCTGGGGTTTTACCCTTCAAGAGGTCACAGGAGTGGGAGGGCCTTGGGGTGTTCACTCCGTTCCGAAGTAGGAGACGCTTCAGGCTGGCATGAGACACATCCTCGTCTCGCCTCCGCACCTCAACCCGTGGCTGGGTAGAGCCGAAAAGTGCTCTGCACCCCCAGGTATAGACGGAGTGAGGGAATACAGAGCCGGGAGGACAGGAAAGGGGAGGGAGGGGGGTTTGGCACAAGAAGGAAGTTGGGTGATGTCGAGCTAGGGAGGCCGTGTGAGAGCCTGTACTATTCTTGTTCTCTGTGTCCCCTTTCCACTACTGTGGTGATCATGGTAGATGGGTCTCCGAGTGATTAGAGCAGAACCCGTTGCTGACATGCCACTGATTTGCAGCATTGGCACGAAATCACCGTTTGCTGAGATCTTGTGGGTGGTTGTTTCCGCAGCCTGGCCTGCCCTCGCCTGACTGATAGAGGATTGCTTTCTCTTTCTATAGGCTGCCCAGGGAGTACAAGGGGATTTTTGCGATCCTGCTGTCTTCCTTTTTGCATCTTTAGGCATGTGCCTTCACTAGTCTGTGACATTGACAGCCTGATTATCTTACAGCAAATAAACAAATGTTAACGGGTGGAACTTGATCTTACCATGAAGTTTCCTCCCTCCTCTTGCCTGTTACAAGCAGCAGGAAAGTGGTTTTGATTTCTGATGTACGATAACCGGCGAAGTAAATGAGGGCAAATTTTAATTCAGGCCAATAACAAAAGGTAATTCTGTTTTGAAATAGGGATGGAAGAGTATAGGAATCGTGTGAACTTAGGGCTCCTCACGGGATCCTCAGGGTTTGCGATGGCAAGCGAAGCAGGGTCTCCCCTGAGAAAATAGGAGCCAGGAGAGGTCCGGTGTCCTGGGTGCTAGAAGATTCTTCTTCCCAGAGACGTCAAAGATCCAGCGTCCAGATCGCCTACTGAGGAGGACGAGGAGGATCAATGAGCGGAACGCAGCTTCCCCCCGTCTTCAGTCAAGCCCCATAATCAGGGCTGATTGTCGGTCAACCAACTCTTGCCCATTAACGACCGGCAAGTCCACAACTTTCCAAGCTGGCGTTTCCAGTTTCAAACCCATGGTTCGTTAAATGTTCCAGACCCTCTAGCCTTATCAAAGGAGCGTTTACCAAGGGCCTAGCACTTCCGGTGGAAACCAAAGAGTAAATAAAAGTCCAATTTGTTCCCTACCATTCAACGAATATGTACTGGCCGAACAATCACCGTCCATATACGGAACTGCCCAAAACAAAGTGGGGGCCGGTTGAATCGCGGAGATGAGAAGAGTCAACAGAGGACCCACTGGCCACTTTTTTTTTTTTTTTTTTTTTTTTTCATCAGCGAATGCTCGCAGATCAGCTTTCTCCTTTGCTCCGGAACCACAATGGCAGCCCCACGTCGGAACTTGCAGGAGGCTCATGCAGGCGGTGATGTTTCCAATTGGGATCGCAATTCGCACTCTCCCCAGCCTGGCTCTTTCAGGAGCTTGGCCTCTGGACCTCGACTCATTTTTGTGGCTACATCAATATCCTTCGTGCCGGCCCAGCTTGGGTACAATGCATAATGATCTACTATTCATTCATTCATTTTGCAATTTTACTTCAATCAGAGGAGTTAGGCTTAAGGGTGTGGCCCTACCCAGCTCCCCAAGGCTGAGATCTTAATTCCCTGGGCTGGGAGCTCCTGAGGAACACACATGGAACTGATTTCGTGGCCAGACGGCCTAACTGCGGAGAGAATTACACTTGAAGAAATGGGCTTTTCTGCCGGCCGTGTTTCTAGACTGCGTATATGTGGCTAATAGCGTGAATGCCAAAGTGGGGCACTCTCATTTAATCCTCATCTCATCTAATCCTCACGGCAGCCTAGGAGGGAAGTGTCGTTTGTATTCCCATTTTACAAATGAGGAAACTGAGGCCCAGACTCAGGGCCCCCGAACTTGCAAATGGCAGCGTCATGGTTTGCTCTCAATAGGTTTGACCCTACGATCCACATTAAATTTTAAGAAAATTGGACTGAAGTCGAGGAAGAGCGAGGCGCATAAAAGGGGGTTTCAGGCTTCCAGGTAACCTGCTGTAGTATCAGGTAAGCCAGGCAGTTACCCGGAACAAATCTAGGCTCTATGTTCGGAGAGAGAGGTAAAGGGACGTTTAAAACAAAAATAATGTAGGTGACTTAATACTTATATATTTAGTCATCTCCAAGACTCAGGATAAGAGAGAGAGGGGGAGAGAGAATCCCAGGCAGGCTCCGTGCTGTCCGTGTGGATGGAGCCCTATGCGGGACTTGAACTCACGAACTTTGGGATCATGACCTGAGCCAAAACCAAGAGTCGGACGCTTAACAGACTGAGCCACCCAGGTCCCCCGTTTATATAATTTTTAAAAACACATCGGTATTAGAAAGAGACCAACGTGGGGACAGCTGGGTGGCTCAGTCGGTTAACTGCCCAGCTCTTGATTTCGACTTAGGTCACGATCTCACGGTTTCGTGAGTTCGAGCCCTGCGTCGGGCTCTGTGCTGACAGGTCGGAGCCTGGAGCTTGGAGCCTTCTTCGGATTCTGTGTCTCCCTCCGTCTCTGCCCCTCCCCTGCTCGCACTCTGTCTCTTTCTCAAAAGTAAATAAAGCTTAAAAAATAAATAAATAAATAAATAAATAAATAAATAAATACGATGTCCAGAACAGCGAAAAGTAATGGAGACAAGAAGTGAATGAGTGTTTGCTTGCGATTGGGGTCGGGGCGGGGGATACTGGGGTGGGGGCAGGGGATGTTCGGGAGTGTTTAATCATGAGCGTGAGGTTTCTTTTTGGGGTGATGAAAATGTTCTAAACTAGAGCTCCATGATAATTGCACAACTCTGAAAATGTTAAAGACCACCGAATTATACACTTTAAATGGGTGAATTTTATGATATGTGAAATGTATCTCAATAAAGCTGTTTTCTTAAAATTTTGTGCAGTGTGGGTCATTGATTGTTACAGACTATAGCATTATAAAGGAACATGTTTATTATAAAATATTTAGATAGTCTAGAACAGCATACTTAAGAAGGTAAGAATCACCAGAGATTTAAAAACGTGTAATAAAACGACACCTGCTCACAGCAGAAATTTGGAAAATACAGAAGGATGCACAAGGACCATTCAGATATCTTTGCACCTGAAATTCAGTCCTCACCAGTGATAATAAGTTTCATCAGCTTCATATAGATTCCTCTAAGACTTTTCAATGCACATACAAGAATGCCAAGCATATATATATACGTGCCAAGAATGCCAAGCATATATATATATATATATATATATATATATATATATATATATTTACATAGAATTGTGTGTGTGTCCTTTTAAAAATAATTTCAGGGGCATCTGGGTGGCTCAGTCGGTTAAGCATCTGATTTCAGCTCAGGTCGTGATCTCACGGTTCTTGAGTTTGAGCCCTGCATTAGGGTCTCTGCTGACAGTACAGAGCCTGCTTGGGATTCTGTCTCCCTCTCTCTCTCTCTCTCTGCCCCTCCCCAGCTAGCGCGCTCTCTCTCTCTCCAAATAAATAAATAAACATTAAAATAAATAAATCCAAAATATACACTGTTGTGACTCTTGACTTTTAAAAGAGAATTATTGATCGATCTTGTGGACTTCCCTACATCAACACCTGTACATCTAGTCTATCATTTTCATAGCTGCCTTATATTCCAGAATGTATTGGCTCTTTTTTTTTTTTTCTCCCGTTTCTCCTGTGTTTTTCCTTTGCCTGTTTTTCTGATGCCTCCAGCATTGAGTGTAGTCATGGGGTAACTTCTTCGGAGGGGGATCTCCAGGTCAGGTGTCAAGAAGGATGTGATGCCTGGTAATCCACCCCCTCCCCTAACTTTTGTCTTGTCTTGATTTAAATAGTTAAATCTTCCCCATGCTACAAAACTCAAAAGCCCAACCAATGGAGCACAGCTCCTCTTCTGTGTTTTTTTTTTTCTTATAAATATTTATATGTTTTTGAGAGAAAAACGTGTGAGCACGGGAAGGGGCAGAGAGAGAGTGGGATAGAGGATCTGAAGCTGGCTCTTTGCTGACAGCACAGAGCCCGATGCGGGGTTTGAACTCACGAACCGTGAGATCATGACCTGAGCTGAAGTGAGATGCTCAACTGAGCCACCCAGGTGCTCCAACTCCAAAAGATGTCTGCACCCCCACGCTCACTGCTGCATTATTTACAAGAGCCAAGACATGGAAATAACCGAAGTGTGCACTGATGGAGAAATGAATAAAGACACGGGCTATATACACAGGGGAATATTACTCGCCCGTAAAAAGGAATGAACTCTTGCCATTTAGGACAGCACGGATGGGCCTTGAAGGCATTATCGTAGGTGAAAAAAGTCAGACAGATAAAAGATAAATACCGTATGATCTCACTTACCCACGGGCTCTGAGAACAAAACAAAACAAAAACAAAACCCAAGCTCAGATACATAAAACAGATTGGCGGTTGCCAGGGGCAGGGGGTGGGGGGTGGCAGGGTGGGCAAAATGGGTGAAGACGGTCAACAGGTACCAACATCCAGCTCTGATCTCATGGGGGTGTCACGTACAGCACGGTGACTATAATTAATAACACTGTATTGCATATTTGAAAGTTGTCGAGAGAGCAGATCTTGGAAACTTTCATCACGCGAAGGTCGTCACAGTATATACAAATATCGAATCATTATATTGTACACCCCAAATCATATAAGGTCGTATCTCGATTACAACAAAACCTTGGATTGCGAGTAACTTGCTCTTGAGTGTTTTGCAAGAAGAGCAAACATTTCTAATCAACTTTAACCTGGTAGATGAGCGATATCTGGCTGCACGAGTAGTACAAAACGCCGGACATTGGATGATCACAAGTGAGTCAATGGTTCTCGAAATTCGCTTCGATAGGCATGTGCTTTGGATTGCAAGCATGTTTCCTGGATGAATTATGCTTGCAACCCAAGGTTTTACTGCGTATTTCATTAAAAGGACATCTGCTCGTGTATGTGTGTGCATATGTGTGTGTTGAGTTGTAAGTGATGGGGAGAAAACTTCTTAAATATACTCATGCTGAGTTCTGAATTTAAGAAGGAAAAGGCATTAAACTGATAAAAAGGGATGCTTCGTATAATACTGACTATGCTCAGTGGCATTTTCTCCAAAATTATCTAAAACTTATATTCTTGTATAAAGCACAAGACTGGTTTAAAATTATAGGATGTTATAAGATGCCTTATCTGTCGCATGTGCTTTATTTACTTCTCTTAAAATAAATCATACAATGTTATTTAGACAAAAAAAGAGAACATTTCCACTTAGTAAATATCAAATAGCTTTTATTTTTATTTTTTATTTTTTTAAATTTATTTTTCATATTTTATCTATTTTTGAGAGAGAGAGAGAGAGACACTGCAAGCGGGGGAAGGGCAGGGGGGGCGTGGACAGAGGACCCAAAGCAGGCCTTGTGCTGACCTCAGCAAGCCCGATGTGGGGCCTGAACCTGCAAATCGTGAGATCAACCTGAGCCGAAATCAGACGCTTAGCTGAGCCACCGAGGCCCTTCCTTTTAACCGTGAGGTAGTAAAGTGGCTCCCTTGCCCCAGGACTCGGTAGTGAGGCAAACAGTACTTTGCAACTCGATGAAGAATTCTGTAATTGGGGTGGCAATACTGGGTAGGAAAGATTTAACTATACACGCACAGACACACGCACACCCTCACGCACATGCACACACACACACACACACGTGCACATATGCAGACAGCATGGTTGCTCAGATTTTGAGTCCAACAGGTTGGATGTGACCCTAGACTCCACCATTTACAAACTGTGTGCCTGAGTTACAAAATCTCTCCGGACTCCAGCTTCCCAGGCTGTAAGCTCAGGATCATATTGCCCACCTTACCGTTCCATGGGCAGCAAGGCCAAACTAGGGTGAGACCAGTGAGACGTTCATCTCGGGAGCAAAGTTTCGGGGGGCACCGAAACCCCCAGCAATCGAGATAAACAATATTTTAAGGCAGTATTTCAAAAATCGAAGTCACAAACTCTGGCGTGAGGGGCGGCCACCGGTTTTTGTAAATACGGTTTCATTGGAATGCGAGATGGCTTATGGAGAGCCTTGTGCCACGCTCAGAAATGGGTGTCTTTCGGGTGAATCCTGGAGCTTGGGTGTTTGGTGAATCCTCGGATCACAGAATACTTAATTTAGAACGTTCTCTGGTGTCTTTCATATTCATCCCCGCCCCTTTGCTCACAACAGAAACGGGCCTCCCTCCTCCAGCCATTTATCAGAGTGGCAGATTAAAATTATGTAACAGGAAGTTTTCTGTTCATATTGTAATATAACCGAATCACTAGGTCTCTATTGATAATTCATTACGTGTTGCCGCCGTCTTGCTGCAGCTCTGAAATGCTTTTTGCCCTAATGATTTTAAACCTACTTCTGTGATGGCTTCTCAGTGGTGTCACTCCCCCCACCCCGTGTACAATAATATTATTCTGCAATCCGTCTTGGGAGAATGCTTAAAAGCTTTCTCTCATTTTCCCCATTTAACTCATGTATTATCTGAGTTTTTACATTAAATGGCCATTCTTAATATCCCATGACACGTCACCTCTCTTCTGGAGAGGACACTGACACAGTACTTACCCGATTCCAGAATCTATACTAATCAAATCACGCTTTCCCACTTCGGCCGAGAGCAGTTCGTTCGGAGCGCAGCAGCATTTAATCTGGAGAAGGAACTTATGAAAGAGAACAAAAACAATTTAAGCTGGAGTTGGTTAAATGGGACCGCCATTGATGCAATTTGTTTTATAAAAAGGAATTAGCAGATATTGAAGTCGGGTTGCGGGATGAAGGTCGAAAATGCCCTGCTTTTATTGTCCGAGGACAACCAACAACAATGCTTTCTTAAAAGCCTAATCGGGGCAAATTGTAGATAAACATTTGAGTTTCTCTGTTGAAAGGAGCAGGAAGGCTACGGCTAAGGCTTTAAATCTACACTATGATCTAGTAATTTAAAAACACTGAAATCCATCCTTGAAATCTTGACACTTCACACAGGACTTGCCCCGCTGTGCTTAATCTGTGCTTCCCAGCACCGCCCTGAGCAAGAAGCTAGAGAGCCTACTTTCAGCACCTATTTTAAGGAAGAAAATAGGCAGACGTGCGTCTGATCGTCTGCTCACCTTCCCTGTAGAATTCAAACACAAAACGGAAAAAGTTGCAGCCCAAATTCCTTTAAGGTATAAAGGGACAGAACTGACTGTTGCCTTGAGGCCCTCGGGCTGGGAATAGTTTGACTTTAAGAGTCAGAGACCTCCAAACCTGCAGGCCGATTTCTTTCTTGTGCATAAAGAAAGTTCCATCTCACTAATGGATTGGGGGCAGGACTTGGGATGCGTTTGGAGGCCAGTAATGGAGGAGATGTTCATTTCAGTCTGAGTGGCTGGGGGTTGACAGGAGGACAAGAGTGGGAGGGAGGACAATGAATCATGCATCCTTCTGATGTGGGCACCAACCCCGAGGGGAACGGATGAACTTGACCGACCCACCCGGAATCTGGGTGCTGGCCACCCAAAGAATAAGAAGTGGGGTTTCCCCAAGCGTTGCAGCCAGATTGATGGAGGTCTGAATTCTGCCTCGGCCACGTAATAGCTGTGTGACTTTGGGCAGGTCGCCTGACCTTCCTGAACGTCACTTCCCTTACCTGAGTAACGTGGATGTCAATATCTACCTTGTAGGGTTGCAGTGAAGTGAACACGTATAAGTAAAGAACCTTGCGCAGCGTCTTACACATAGTAGGTGCCCAACGAAGCGGTAGTTCCGTGCCGTTCTACGTGGCGAGTATAGTCTAGATGTCCTTGCGTGTCCGATGGTGACCCGATGAATTGCAATGGCTGAAATTTCAAACGGCTAATTGGATTGTAAATTGACTTGTTTATTCCACTTAGAAACAACAGACAAATACGTTGTGAAATTAAAATTATGGAAGGATTTCATACAATGGAATTTGTTTTGCACTTTAAAAATGAATCCTCAAAAACTCCGTTTTGCCATTTTCGGTTGCCAGGGTGTCATTGGCAAGGACCTCCATAGAGAGAGAGAGACGCCTGGCCATCTCCTGTATCCAAAGGTATTTATTTTATTTTATGCTTGCATTCTGGCTCACGGAACCTCCACGCTGGCATCGTGTTGGATGATAAATCCATTTGTTTGGACAACTTCAGGAGGGAAATTTGCCCAGAAAACTGGCTGGAGCTGGCTTTGGAAAAAGCCAAATTAGGTCTCCAGCAGACTGGGGTCCCTTCCAAATGAGTTCCCAGTGGGCAGGGGGTGTTCAGTTCTGTACAGTGTGCAGCCCACGCCGAGAGCCCCCAGACCGTGTTAAACAAAGAAGACCCAGCCATTGGCAGCTGCATGGATTGGCAGATATCAGATTGCGTTCCTTTGTCTGCCGCCCAGCTTATTTTCACACCCGGGTCCAACCTTTGTAGAGGAACAAGCTTAAATGCTGACAAATTTCCCCCTCCATAAGAAATCGCTCCCGCAATTTGTCTTTTTAGCCGAGCTTCTGTGGGCCTGTGTAGCATAAAAAAAAAAAAAAAAAAAAAATGTTGTCCTTGTCACCTGCCATTTTTCCAGCCAGCCTGACACCCCCAGGCTTCCCAACAGCTCCCTCCAGCAGGAGCTGCCTCCCAGCTCTTAGCACCACCAAATAATTGAGGTTGTCACATCTCTTGTTCATTGTTTTCTCCAGCCCTGGAAAAATGCAAATATTTCATTGTAGTCATTAATTTTCCCATCCTTTTCTTCAAGCGTCTCGTCCGTGTGATCTGATGAAAAGGGCTGAAGGCATGATTGCAAACGCAGTGGCTCCTGCCCAGGGTGGGGAGAATCTCATCAGATCAAGTCTCAGGGAGGTCATCAATCACGCCCGCTGACAACCATTTTGCCTTCGTTTGTTACAGATGTGAACATGCTTAATTATTTGTAGTGTAATTAGTTCATGAAATGTCA